>NC_091442.1:44931237-45269455 GCF_964237555.1 Oryctolagus cuniculus
AAACCCCTGGACAATCCAAGCTGGCTGTGCAGAGCTTTGCAGAAAACTCTGCCTGCTCCCCCGGCAGCCCAGCGGGGCTGTCGGTGCACGCAGGACATTTTACGTGGCTCTGCAGCTCGCTCCCCGGGGGCGGACGCGCAGGGCCACCGCGCACTCGTGGGACTCTGCCAGGTTTCCCCGGAGCCTTGTGTCTTTTGTGCTTCCACGGGGCCGGGCAGGGCGCAGGCTGGAGGCCGCCGGCCGGCTCTGGGCGCAGCCCGGGGAGGGGGGCACTCCGCCGTTGTCTACTCCTGGTGGCGCGGGGGCGGCGGCTTGAGCTCTCCCAGGCCGCAGCCTGCCTCGGAGGACAGATTGCCCCCTCCCCCCGGCGGGCAGCACGCGTCTCCTTTGGCGTCCAGATTGGCCGCGACCGGCGCTCAATAGCGGGAGGTTAATTTCCTTCACAAAGGTGAAGGGGGCATGGCTGGGGGTGGGGGGGCCTGCGCCCAGACAGGCGGCCCCTTTATTCCGCAGCGCCTTGATTGGAGCCCTTGATTTAGCATCTGATGTCAACCGACAGACAAAATGCCCGCTAGGAATGAAAATGCATGAGGCCGCGCGGGGAGGGCGGGCACCAACTTCACAGGGGCGCACGCGGCGGAGTACCCGGCCAGACCCGGCTCCGGGCCTCGCGGAGGCTCGGGGCGCGCGGTGGGGGGGGATTTATCCCCCCACCACCCCAAAATAAAAGTTCCGAAATTCCAATCCCTCTTGGAACCTGGCCCAGCTCGCCTCCCGCTCCCGCGACGCAAGGAAGCGCGTTACCAACTGTTTTCTCAAACTCCAGAGAGACATGTCCTGGAGCTGCGCGCACCAGAGCCGCCCTCGGCTGCAGCCCAGTCTCTCCACGCCCGCAACTCGGGCTACGATTGCCACGAGGACCCCGGGCCGCTCGGGCCACGCCGTCAGAGGCACTGGCCAGGGCTCAGGCCGCACGGACTTTGCAGCTATGTTCGACGCGCGGTTTCTTTCCCCGCACGCCACGCAGAGCTGCCGCGCCCGAGGCGGCGTGTGCCCACCCCACACCCACGCAGTCCGCGCGCGCAACCCCCCCCCCAACATCCCGGGCTCCAGCTCGCGCCCGGAGCCCTCCTGACATATTTGGAGCCCTTCTCCTCCTTTGTTGCTATTTTGCTCGCGACCCGCGCGTAATCCGCGCGCGGGAGGGGGGCGCGCATTGTCGTGCTGACGGACGGGCCCATTTGGCGGCTCCGCGCCCCCCGGAGGAGAGACACAAAGCCCAGGCACGTGCGCCTCCCCATAGAGGAGCAGCAGACCGTGAAGGGAGGCGGGGCCGGGCGTGTGCCTGGCCCGGGCGGGGCGGCCGCGGGGCGCGCGCGGGGGTCCCGCGCCCTCAGGTACATCTGCCGCACCTAGCGGGCGACCCCCGAGTGCCGGCCCCCTTTTTGCCACTCCGGCGCCCTCCCACCCCGCCGGGCGGAGGAGCTGCGGGCGCGCTGATTGGCTCCGGGGAAAGCGGGAGGCGAGAACAATGGCCCCCTCCCCCCGTTAAAAGGGAGCGGCTCCCGGGCCAGGGGACAGGGACGCGCGTGCGGGCCGCAAAGCCGGGCCGGGCCGCCTCCGACGCCACGCGAGTTCCGCAGCCGCCGCGCCCGGGCCATGGGCCGGGGGCACTGAGGGCCGCCGGGGTCGAGCGCGGAGGTGAGAGCGAGCCGGCTGCCGGGCCCTAGCGCCGCGCCAACATGCCCCGCGGCTTCCTGGTGAAACGCAGCAAGAAGTCCACGCCCGTGTCCTACCGGGTCCGCGGCGGCGAGGACGGCGACCACGCGCTGCTGCTCTCGCCCGGCTGCGGGGGCGCTCGCGCCGAGCCCCCAGCACCGAGCCCCGGGCCGGGGTCACTGCCGCCGCCGCCGTCCGCCGAGCGCGCCCATGCGGCGCTCGCCGCCGCGCTCGCCTGCGCGCCGGGCCCGCCGCCGCCACCACCGCCGGGCCCGCGGGCCGCACACTTCGGCAACCCCGAGGCCGCGCACCCGGCACCGCTCTACAGCCCCACGCGGCCCGTGAGCCGCGAGCACGAGAAGCACAAGTACTTCGAGCGCAGCTTCAACCTCGGCTCGCCGGTGTCCGCCGAGTCCTTCCCCACGCCCGCCGCGCTGCTAGGAGCAGGAGGCGGAGGCGGCGGTGGCGGCGCGAACGGCGCTGGTGGCGGTGGCACCTGCGGCGGCGACGCGCTGCTGTTCGCGCCCGCCGAGCTCAAGATGGGCACGGCGTTCTCGGCCGGCGCCGAGGCGGCTCGCGGCCCGGGGCCCGGACCCCCGCTGCCCCCCGCCGCCGCCGCCGCCGCCCTGCGGCCCCCGGGCAAGCGGCCCGCGCCCCCTTCCTCTTCCTCCGCCGCCGCCGCCGCCGCCGCGGAACCCCCAGCCAAGGCAGCCAAGGCCTCCGGCGCCAAGAAGCCCAAGGCCATCCGCAAGCTGCACTTCGAGGACGAGGTGACCACATCGCCCGTGCTGGGGCTCAAGATCAAGGAGGGCCCGGTGGAGGCGCCGCGCGGCCGCGCCGGGGGTGCTGCGCGGCCCCTGGGCGAGTTCATCTGCCAACTGTGCAAGGAGGAGTATGCCGACCCGTTCGCGCTGGCGCAGCACAAGTGCTCGCGCATCGTGCGCGTGGAGTACCGCTGCCCGGAGTGCGCCAAGGTCTTCAGCTGCCCCGCCAACCTGGCCTCGCACCGCCGCTGGCACAAACCGCGGCCCGCGCCCGCAGCCGCCGCCGCCGCCCGCGCGCCAGAGCCCGAGGCTGCTGCTGCCAGGGCCGAGGCGCGGGAGACGCTGGGCGGCGGCGGCAGCGACCGGGACACGCCGAGCCCCGGCGGCGTCTCCGAATCGGGCTCGGAGGACGGTCTCTACGAGTGCCACCACTGCGCCAAGAAGTTCCGCCGCCAGGCCTACCTGCGCAAGCACCTGCTGGCCCACCACCAGGCTCTGCAGGCCAAGGGCGCGCCGCCGGCACCCCCGGCCGAGGACCTACTAGCCCTGTACCCCGGGCCCGAAGAGAAGGCGCCCCAGGAGGCGGCCGGCGACGGCGAGGCGGCCGGCGTGCTGGGCCTGGGTGCGTCCGCCGAGTGCCACCTGTGCCCGGTGTGCGGGGAGACGTTCCCCAGCAAGGGCGCCCAGGAGCGCCATCTGCGCCTGCTGCACGCCGCCCAGGTGTTCCCCTGTAAGTACTGCCCGGCCACCTTCTACAGCTCGCCGGGCCTCACGCGGCACATCAACAAGTGCCACCCGTCCGAGAACAGACAGGTGATCCTCCTGCAGGTGCCCGTGCGTCCGGCCTGCTAGAGCGCGCGCCCCGGTCCACACCCACCCCACCCCCCGGGTGCCCAGAACTGTGCCTTCGCTTGGAGACCCGCAAAAGAGAGCGGCGCCCCTGCCCCGCGGCCGCTCCGGGAGGGACAGGTGCCGTCTCCGCTCCTCTCGGTGTGGAGTGACAGTAATCCGCATCCTCTCGCTGGGACGCCTCCCCGACCCTCCTCTCGCGTGGTGCCTCCAGCCCTGGCTTCTGTCGCGGCGCAGCGGGAGTCGCGGTGTTTGCGTGCGCGGTGTGGGTGGGTGGGGGTCTCGGGGTCGGGGGGCGCGCTCCCCGGCGAGGGGGAGAAGCTGTTTTTTCTTGCTAGTGTTCTGTGTGTCCCTGGTCTAGACTTGCGGTTTGCTCTCCTGCCAAGCTCTGCTCTGCGTGTGTGTGTGTGTGTGTGTGCGCGTGTGTGTAGCCTACGGGTTGTTTTGGGGTGAATCTGGAGGAATCAATGCCTTTATATTTCACAGGCTGTAAACCGAACTCCCCCACACAATTTAGCTTTATTATGGCTTGTGAACTGCTGGAGTCTGGCTTTACCTTTTTGTATGTGAACCAATCAAATCGCTTAAAAAAAGAAACGAGTTTTCTTTAGTATAGCCACAAATGCCTTGAACTGTTGTCTGTTTGGGATTTTTTTTGGGGGGTGTGGGGGGAAGGGAAGGGACTTTCCTAAGATGCTGTAGTAACTGCCTCAGTATTTCAAGTGAGACTTTTTTTTGTGGGGGGGTGATCATCTGTGTTGGGGGTAGGACTTCTTTCTACGTATCATTCCCTCTACACGTATATGTTGATTTACGAAGAATTGTTATTTATTCTTTATTTATTTATATTAATTATGGAGATTATGATATTATTTGATTGCAAATTTTTTTTTTTGGTGCGCTTTCCCTGGCCCCTGTCACTCTTGACATTTCACTGTGCATTTTACAAGACAGCTTTTTGCTAAAGGGATCTGCGGGAAAAAAAGTTTTAACTTTTATACCTATCGGAGTGAATTACAGACAACCTCCCATTTTATCCTGCTTGGAGGGTCTCCCTCGGCCCTAGTACGACCGACAGCTCTTACTTTTAAATGCAATCTCTTTTCTACATACATTATTTTCTTAATTGTTAGCTATTTATAGAAAGCTTCAATAGAACTGTTTCAACTGTATAACTATTTACTATTCAAATAAAATATTTTCAAAGTCAAGGTGTGGTGTGTTCATTTCTGCCTCCCTGGGGTCCAACACAGATTGGAAGAGAGCTTCCCATGATGATTTCCTGCAGCTGTCTTTGTTTTTATTTATTTATTTATTTTTTATAGAGAGAGAGAGAGAGAGAGAGAAGAGAGAGAGAGAGAGAGAGAGAGAGAAAACCGCCGGCACCCTCTCCCGTGTCCTGGTTGTTGAGGGTTGGACCCTGTCCCTGTGGCCCCAGAAGCAACCCTGCGGAAGCAACCCCGGGGCCCTTGCAGAGGTCCTGGAAGCTGGGTTTGGACGAAGGCCACCAGGAAGCCGCTGGAGCACCCCTTTAATATAGCAAAGCTTTTCTTTCCCAACAAGACGAGTTTCAGTGTAACTGCGACTCGACAAGACGGGTTTCAGTATAACTGCGACTCCCAAAGAAATAAAGTGGGTCTGGACCCACCCCACTCTCACCCCCACCCCTCCCCGGGTTGGGCGGGGGGGGGGGGGAGGAGAATCCACTAGAAAAAAGTAGACATGATTTTACGGTCAGATTCCCCACCCCAAGCTCCCAGAGAGGGAAGCAAACCAATCCACATTGGGATGCAACTGAAGTGAAGCAACTGGGGTTGGGGTGAGCAACCAAGTCTGGGGGACACGGGATACCATCTGTTTGGGACATCAAATTTAATAGCAGGTAATTACAATGTTTCCAGTTACGTGGCTCTCAGCTCTTGGAAGAACAAATCCAGCGAACATTTTGAGCTTGTTTTCCTGTCTTTGAAACATCCGATTACTGAGCTGTGCTAGGTATCACCATGGTACGTTTGCTTCCTTTTGTGTGTTTTTGCTTTTTTTTTTTTTCTCTCTCCCACCAAATCTAACATTTGAGGGTCAGAGAGATGTTAGAATTCTGCACAGGAAAAGGGAAAGGGTCTGCATTACCAAAGCTGGCTGGGGCGTGGGCGGGAGGAGCAGGCCAGGGGGAACTTGGAAGGAAAACTTGAGTTGAGCTCTCCTGCTCGAATTCAATTCCCAGCCTGAAGTTCCCGCGTGGCAGAGAGTTCTGTCCAGTCGAAGGCTGAACCCTTGGACGCCTGGAATCTCCCTTTGTTAGGGCCCCGAAACAGACTCCTCGGAATAACAATGAAAGATTACAGGCGGCAGGTTAAGCAGCCCCGGGGACAAATGGCCAGGAGCCTTTTATCGCTGACAACTTGGTCTTTTACCAGGTTGGAAAATAAGGGAAGACAAAAGCTTGGGCGATCGAGCGGAGATGGAGCAGCGGCGTTTGTGATACCCTGCAAACTTTGAATGCTCCCTCCCCCTCCGGTGACCACAGTATAAGAGCTTGGAAAATAAGCTTTGTGAGTGACAGCATGGGTTAAGAGAGCCCCCTACACTCAGGGTCATGTACAGGTGTTTTGCAATCAAAAGTTTCCTTAAAAGCCACCAGAGTGGCAACACACAGTGTACCCAGACCTGTACTGCAGGGTCAGGATCTTGTCTGTCTACACTGGTGTTGCTTTGTGTCTAGTCCATCCTCCTAAGGCGTGAGTGTATCCAGGGTCCAACCTTTAGAATAAATGTAATCTGGTGGTGTTCACAAACCCGTTCCCTTATCCACTGCAGGCATTTATTTCAATTATCTGTTCTAAAATAGAAGCCAAAATTTCATGTGGATGAGATAGCAAATGAAATGTGTAATAGGGAGGTGGACTAAACAGCTTGGAGGAGACAGAAAAACTTGGCCAGTTGATTTCAGTTATGCAATAGGAGTTAGCAGAATAGCCCACAGGAAGGAAATCAGGTGTCTCCCTCTCTCCCTCCCTCTCCCCTACCTCTACCTCCCTGGATGACAAGTTCAGAGTAGAACACGGAGTTGAAATGAATGCAGCAACTTTACAAATACTCAAGGGCTGCCGAGGGCACCCGTGTGCCCCAGGCTTGGGGGGCCATCCGTGGAAGGCGCTCCCAGACCCCCAGCCCACCCCCAGACTCTTGGCAGAGGCTGGGTGGTGAGCATGGTGGGGGGGGGGGCGGGGTAGGAAAGGCACCATGGCCAAGGAGGGTGCTGTTGATAGAACAAAGGAAGCAAGCTTTGATTCTTGTCAGTGACACCCACTTGAGGCATGCATCCCGCCTGTTGCTGGCTTTACTTCCCTCTTGGAGCCTGGGGAAGCTGAAGCTCCTTCAGCCTCCAGAGCAGGAGGACCGTGCTGGGAACTGTGTGACCCACGGGAACGCATTCAGAGTCCTGTGCTGGGCAGGCATTCATTCCTTCCACGCAGCACCACAGATGGAGGCGATGGAGCCCTTCCGATAACCCGAGGCCCATTGCAGAGTTCATCACTCTGGGGAGGCTGCCATGGCTCACGTGGACTCGGGGTGCCCTGCAGACACTGGGGTGCTGGCAGTGGGACCAGGCTACAGCAGCCACAGGTGGATGCTGCCAGGGCGAGTGACGGCGAGTGAGGGTGCAGGACTTCTCCCCTGCCTCCCTGTGGTCTGCTGCTGGCCCATTGCACCCTCCTGGATCTTGCTCTCAACTCCACAGACATTCACTGAGTCGTCAAACCAAACAAGGCAGAAGAGACTCCAACAATCTTAGTGAATGAATAACAGGAATTCTCCATGTAGTCCTGCAACAGGGCTGTGCAGGCTCCTTGGCTTTGGTTGAGTCCATTGGCTTCGTTCTCACCAGTAAACCAGAGCCCATGCTCCTAGAACACGCCCGAGGGAATCTACAAGCTGTTGGGAGACACTTGGGGAGGATTCCTGAGACTGACATGAGAGGGGCAAAGACCCCATGTTGGGGGCAGGGCAGGGCTGTCTTTGTGCTGTGACATTTAGGAGTAGTTAAGTATGCAGCCTGTGGCAGGCTTACTTGGAGCAAAAGCTGGCCTCTTTCTGCAAAAGAGACACTGACCTCTTACACAGAGATTTTCTTTTCTTTTCTTTTAGATTTATTTATTCAAAAGTCAGAGTTACACAGGGAGAGGAGAGGCAGAAAGAGAGAGAGAGAGGTCTTCCTTCTGATGGTTCACTCCCCAATTGGCTGCAACAGCCAGAGCTGCGCCCTTCTGAAGCCAGGAGCCAGGAGCTTCTTCCAGGTCTCCTACATGGGTGCAGGGGCCCAAGGACTTGGGCCATCTTCTACTGCTTTCCCAGGCCATAGCAGAGAGCTGGATCAGAAGAGGAGCAGCTGAGACTAGAGCCGGTGCCCATATGGGATACCAGTGCTTCAGGCCAGGGCGTTAACCCCCTGCGCCACAGCGCTGGCCTCTACACAGAGATTTTCTAGCTAATAGATCCTAGCGTAGGAAGGAAGTTAAGTCATCCTTTGTAGCTTGTTACAGGGCTAAGTTAGTGTTTTGTTGGCCAAGCTAGAGAAACTTGCAATACTTTCTAGCTGGAGGAACAAGCTGTAGAACTTATTTATTTATTTTAATACTTATATTTATTTTGTATTTGAAAGGCAGAGTGACAGAGAAAAGAGAGAGACAGAGAGACAAAGATATCTTACATCTACTGGTTCATTCCCCAAATGGCCACAGTGGCCAGAGCTGGGCCAGGTCAAAGAGAACAAAGATGCAGCACATGGGTGCAGGGCCCCAGCACTTGGCCCATCATCTGCCGCCTTCCCAGGCACATTAGCAGGAAGCTGGATTGGAAGCAGAGCAGCTGGGACTCGAACAGGTACTCTAACACAGGACGCCAGCATCACAGGTGGCATTAACCTGCCGGGCCCCATTGCTGGCCCCCAAGCTGTAGAATTTAGAGAAGATCAAGGAAGAAATTGAGGCATCGGGGAGAAACTCACAAGGCGGCAAAAGACACCAGTCTGAGAACCAACCAAGGGCAACATGCCAGGATCCTGACTCTGTCAGATTGCCAAGGCGGCACCAAAGCACGGGGCGCAGCCTGGTGTGCTAAAGATACCTAATATTCTAACCTTAAATTACGAAAACACCCGACTGGAGTTTGGGCATCATAACCATTAAGGAAACGCCTGAAAATCCTATCTGGATGAGAAAGGAGAGCAGCCACATGTATCTTCAAGTTCCGTTCCCCCTACTGGGTGTGTTGGAGGAGCCATGGTTTACGAACCTGCTGCATGAAAGGACCCACATGCACCAAGGGAAGGTCTGGTCTGCTCATTAGTCGTGGTTGTACCGTGACAACCGGCAACACGAAGAGAAGTTAGAAATGGGAGTTGGCTCTGTACCTTCAGGAAATCTTGGCCCAGGGCCCACAAGGTTCCCTCTCCTCCCCCACCCTACTTGTGACTCCCAGAGGAAGGTCTGTTTACTAACACCCGGGGTGGGGGGCTGGCCTGTGAAGCCTCCTGTAAGCTCTGGGGCTCCAGCACCCCGGAGTTTGCTCTGCTTCTTGTGTTACAGGCTGCATTGGGCCTAAATTAATTTTCCAGGTTCTTGCCTTTTACTTAGAGAAGATATCTTTTTTTTTAAAAAAAATATTTATTTATTTATTTGAAAGTCAGTTACACACACAGAGAGAAGGAGAAGCAGAGAGAGAGCGAGCGAGAGAGGTCTTCCATTCACTGGTTCACTCCCCAATTGATTGCAACAGCTGGAGCTGCGCCAATCTGAAGCCAGGAGCCAGGAGCTTCTTCCAGGTCTCCCACTCAGGTGCAGGGACCTAAGAACTTGGGCCATCTTCTACAGTTTTCCCAGGCCATAACAGAAAGCTAGATGGGAAGTGGAGCAGCTGGGACTCGAACTGGCGCCCATATGGGATGCCGGCACAGCAGGTGGCGGCTTTACATGCTACACCACAGCACCAGCCCCAAGATTTCTAAATAGAGGCCCAAACACTTCATGCAGTGTGATAAACTTTATTTACAAAGTGAGAAAAATACACAGGCCCATTAGGGCTTTATTAAGGGAGAGTGGGCCAAAGAGATTATCATACTCTGCCCAGCTCATCCTGAGTCCACCTGGAGGAGCGAGAGCTTCTGCACATCCTTTTTATCAGATTAGAAAAATGGAAGTGTCTATGTGGTACCACCCCATGTCCTGGGTAAGAGGAGGTACTTCCTGGGGCGGGGTCCCCTGATTGATGGGTAGATGAACATGGCAACAGAGAGTGAAGGAGGTACAGCTTCCAGCTCATGAACTTAAAATTATCTAAGTTTTCCCATAGAGAGGTAGAGCCACAGAGAGACACACACACACATCCTCCATCTGCTGGTTCAGTTCCCAGTTGGCCACAGCAGCCGGAGCTGAGCTGATCCAAAGCCAGGAGCCAAGAGCTTCTTCTGGGTTTCCCACGCGGGTGCAGGGGCCCAGGGACTTGGGCCATCTTCCACTGCTTTGGGGCCATTGCAGAGAGCTGGATCAGAAGTGGAGCAGCCGGGATTTGAACCAGCGTCCATAAGGGATGCCGGCACTGCAGGTGGTGGCTTCAACCCGCTGTGCCACAGTGCCGCCCCTAGATCGATCATTTTCGACACCCCTTCACCTTGTGCAAGCAAACGGCGACAGGTCTTGTGTCATCGGGGCTGAGTCCCATCTCCTTGGACGCACCCCTCTGGAGCTTCTGTGGGGGGAGATCATGAGAGGTGTCACCTGCGAGGGACCAGGGATGGGGTGAAGGAAACTGATCTCTCATAGATGGGTGAGAAAAATGACTTAAAACTTTCCATCCACAACTATTTTATGAAAGCCCCGTGGGCCTCCCAGGATCACAGAATATTCTGGAATAAATGACCTGAAGTCGGCTGATAACGTTTGCGCTGATCCAAACACACAGCCCTCTGTCGTGCAGGCCCTGGGCGTCATCTCCGGTCTCCCACATCGTTTCATTGCAGGTTTGCTTCGTTGTCTGTGCAAAGCGGGACATCCAGGAGGTGCCTGCTTCCCCCTGGCGGAATATATGGTGAGCAGATGGGCGACGGGCTGAGTGCATTTGTGTTGGCCTTGTTTGAAGATTTCTATACTGTGTGGTCTTGCTGGTGGCATTTCCACACAAAAGCAGCAGGACTGATGTTTTCTCTTTAGCTCATCGCATACGCCCGTACAACAGGGACCAGCCATTCTTAGAAGACTCACCAAACTGAAATGAAGCCTACGGGATGCTTGCTGCCGGCAGGAGCACATTGCAAAGTGTGGTGACCGAGAGGCACCATTTCTGGCCTCTCCCGTCTGTGCCCTACAGCACTATGGCCGCCATCTGTAAGAAGCTTGTGGACCTGGTTTGCACGGAGATAACCAGAGCCCCCCACCCCCCTTCATCGGAAGCGCCTTTGTCCATCCCTGCCCCTTCCACGTGGGAAAACAATAATACGGGAAACACCAACCCTAGTTCCTTGTTCTCCTCTTTCACTGTTCAGAGAAGGCCCTCCTGTGTGCACGGGACATCTGTTGTGCAGGAGTGGGGGCCCTGATGCAATGTTCCCTGCCCCAAGCCACCGCCAGGTGACAGTCACACCTGAGGGTGGCGGAATGGACAAAGGTGCCCAGTGGCTATTATGTGCTGAATCTGATAGGATACAGAGAAGGTGACAGTGCGTGCGTGGAGGGGTGGGTCTCAGAGAAACCCTCTCTACAGGAGAGGGAAAGAAAATCGGGCTAAAATGTCCTCCCAGCATGAAGGACAGAGTGATGGGGAGGTCGGCTGTAACGCCCGTGGCTGACATCGCCACGGAGAAGCCTCGAAGGTCAGTTGATTGCAGTGCTTTTCCGTCACTATCTGTCTACAGATTATGTAAAATGAGCCATCACCCTTCTAGAACTCAGCCACAAAGAGGTTGTTAGGAGCTGGGCGGAAACTGAAGGGAACATGAATTAAGAATCCCAGGGACAAAGGAAGGGGACCCACAGTGCAGGTCCCGGGTGCCCAGATTTGAACAGAATCATGTAGCAGATCACAGTCAATCTTTTTTTTTTTTTTTTAAATATTTATTTATTTATTTGAAAGGCAGAGTTACAGAGAGAAAGAGGGAGGGAGAAAGATCTTCTTTTCATTGGTTCACTCCCCAGATGGCTGCAATGGCCAGGGCTGGGCCAGGCCAAAGCCAGGAGCCAGGAGCTTCATCCAGGTCTCCCACTTGGGCCATCCTCTGCTGCTTTCCCAGGTGCATTAGCAGGGAGCTGGATCATAAGTGGAGCAGCTGGAACTCAAAACTGCAGGTCTCAAAGGCAGTGGCTTAATCAAGGGAGTCACAACACCAGCCCTAGAGCAAATCTTTTGCATCACAAAGGAACATATTCTTTCTTCCTTCTGGTCTTTGAATGGAAAATTTTTATTGCTGCCTTTGAAACACAATTATTATCCTTACTACCTTCCTGAAGGTTTTCATGGAAGTATCTGATAGATCATGAAATATAAGGTATAGCTTTAAAATCTTTTAATAATCACACAATTAATATTTCATATTTATATCAGAAAATGTTTTGCTCCATTAACTAGAGAGAAAAATGTGTTCCCCCCCCTTGTATTTTTTTTTTAAAGATTTACTTATTTATTTGTAAAGCAGAGTTAGAGAGAGAGAGAGAGAGAGAGATCTTCCACCTGCTAGTTCTCTCCCAAATAGCTTCAACAGCAGAGCTGCACCGATTCAAAGCTAGCAGCCAGGAGCTTCTTCCTGGTCTCCTACATGGGTGCAGGGGCCCAAGCACTAGGGCCATCTTCTACTGCTTTCCCAGGCACATTAGCAGGGAGCTGGATTGGCAGTGGAGCAGCCGGGACTCGAACCTGTGCTCATATTAGGGTGCTGGCGCTGCAGGCAGAGGCTTAACCTACTGTGCCAGAGAGACAGCCCACAAATGTGGTTCTTATGAAGACTGTGTTTTGCTCAGTTGTGTCTTGATGGCAGAAATTTCACAGAATTCTTGAAAACTGCAAAACTGCCGGCACCGCGGCTCACTAGGCTAATCCTCCGCCTTGCGGCGCCGGCACACCGGGTTCTAGTCCCGGTCCGGGCGCCGGATTCTGTCCCGGTTGCTCCTCTTCCAGGCCAGCTCTCTGCTGTGGCCAGGGAGTGCAGTGGAGGATGGCCCAAGTGCTTGGGCCCTGCACCCCATGGAAGACCAGAATAAGCACCTGGCTCCTGCCTTCCGATCGGCGCGGTGCGCCAGTTGCAGCGCCGCTGGCCACAGCGGTCATTGGAGGGTGAACCAATGGCAAAGGAAGACCTTTCTCTCTGTCTCTCTCTCTCTCTCACTGTCTACTCTGCCTGTCAAAAAAAAAAAAAAAAAGAAAGAAAGAAAATTGCAAAACTGAGTGGCACTATCTTTACAGGTGTCACAATTTAGATACATTATAAAATCAGTTCAAAAGAAAAATGTACTAGATTTTTCTGAAAGTAGAAAATTGCTCTCAAAATAGTTTTATTATGACTGTTCATGATTTTTAAAAAGATTTATTTATTTATTTGAAAGTCAGAGTTACACAGAGAGAGGAGAGGCAGAGAGAGAGAGAGGTCTTTAAACTGCTGGTTCACTCCCCAATTGGCCACAATGGCTAGAGCTGCGCTGATCCTAAGCCAGGAGCCAGGAGCTTCCTCCGGTCTACCATGCAGGTGCAGGGGCCCAAGGACTTGGGCCATCTTCTACTGCTTTCCCAGGCCATAGCAGAGAGCTGGATCAGAAGTAGAGCAGCCCGGTCTCGAACCAGTGCCCATATGGGATGCCAGCCCTTTAGGCCGGGGTGTTAACCCACTGCACCACAGTGCTGGCCCCTATGATTTTTGTAATATTTATTATTTAGGTACTTGAAAGGTAGGGGGAGAAGGAGAGAGAGAGAGAGAGAGAGGGAGAGAGAGAGAAAGCTGTCATCCACTGATGTACTCCACAAATGCCTGCAATAGCCAAGGCTTGCCAGGCCAAAGCCAGGAGCCCAGAACTCCACCTGAGCCTCCTGTGTGGGTGGCTGGGGCCCAAGCACTTGAGCCACCATCTGCTGCCTCCCGGGATGCACAGTATCAGGCAGCTGGGTCGCTAAGTCAGAGAGAGCCCTCCTTTATGGGATGTAGGCATCGAAAGCAGTGACTTGACCCACTTAGCACAATGCCTGTCCCCCCAGACTGTTCATCATGTTAATTATGGTTGCTTTCACGCAATCCTCAGACATGCAAATCCAGTTCAAGTCCCAGCTGCTCCGCTTCCGGTCCAGCTTCCTGTTAATATATCTTGAGGGGCGGCAGTGACGGCTCAAGTGCTTGGACCCCTGCCACTCACAAGGGAGACCTGGATGGAGTTCCTATCTATAACTATAATAACTAATAGTCATATTATTTGCCTGGTTTAAGGCCTTAAGATGGATTACTCACTGAATTATCACAATTATTTGACAAGGCTGTATTGGTCATTATTTCTTGTACAACAGAACGCAGAAATGGAAGGTCCTGAAGAAGTGACATAGCTTGTAGGTGGGACATTTAGCTGAGATCAAGAAGGAAACCTGTCCATGGATAGAAATCCCCACGGGCCAATGTTCCAGTGTGGGAGAATTCAAATGGATCGTGAACAAAGAAAAAAATGAAAAAACAAAGAAACAAAAGGATAGGGAAGTGCAAGGGCTTTTTTTTTTTTAAAGATTTATTTATTTCTTTGAAAGGCAGTTACACAGAGGAAGATCTTTCATGCATTGTTTCACTCCCCAAATGGCCACAGTGACTGGGACTAGGCCAACTGGAAGCCAGGAACCAGGAACTCCATCCTGGTCTCCCATGTGGGTAGCAGGGGCCCAAGTACTTGGCCATTGGAAGTGCGGTGTCTGGGATTCCGACAGGTGCTCCAGCATGGGACGCTGGCATTGCAGGCGGCAGCTTTGTCCACTGCGCCACAACACCAGCCCAGCGCAAGGGTCTGGAGTCTATCCTCTTGGGAAGGGACTACCGAACAGAGCACAACATGGTGCCCCATGAACATGGGCGGCTCTAATCCCACATCATAGAAACCACTGCTTTGCAACTTGGCAATTTGACTCCCAAATGATAGCCTGCATATCTCTTACCGCAGTAGGACGGGGAGGAGCCAAGTGAGTCATCAAGTAGTCTCTCTTACGCATTGGAGAAGACCATTTACGAATTTTTTTAAACTCTTTCATTTGAGACCCAGAAATAGACAGATTAGATAGCCAGCTAGATGATAGATAAGAGGGAGAGAGAAAGAGACCTCCTACCCACTGGTTCTCCCCGGTGCCCCTTCTAGAGGCTGAAACTGGAGTCAGGAACTCAATCCAGATCTCCTGTGTGGGTGGCAGGGACCCAAATCCTCACCTGCTGCCACCCAGTCTATGCATCAGGAGGAAGCTAGAAACAGGAGCAGAGCCGGGACTCAAACCCAGGCTGGACATGGGCAACCCAGCCTGTATCTTAACTGCTAGGGAAAAAGGCCCACCTCTGGAGCACTTCTTATTTCTTTCTTTCTTTCTTTCTTTTTTTTTTTTTTTTTTGACAGGCAGAGTGGACAGTGAGAGAGAGAGAGACAGAGAAAGGTCTTCCTTTTGCCGTTGGTTCACCCTCCAATGGCCGTCGCGGCTGGCGCACTGCGGCCGGCGCACCGCGCTGATCCGATGGCAGGAGCCAGGTGCTTCTCCTGGTCTCCCATGGGGTGCAGGGCCCAAGCACTTGGGCCATCCTCCACTGCACTCCCTGGCCACAGCAGAGAGCTGGCCTGGAAGAGGGGCAACCGGGACAGAATCCGGTGCCCCGACCGGGACTAGAACCCGGTGTGGCAGCGCCGCAAGGCGGAGGATTAGCCTAGTGAGCCGCGGCGCCGGCCCGAGCACTTCTTATTTCTGCGGGATCCAACCTGCACACACGAATGACCACTGCCCGGGAGGAAACCCGGTGACTCCAGCACTTTGTGATAGTGATGAAGGCTCTTACACAGGTGCACATTTGTAGCAGTCAATTTGCACATTCTGCATCATTTTTTGATCGACTCCCACATCCCGTAGATGCAAACCGCAATGGAGAGAAGCAAAAGACTTGATTGTAAACAGTGGTGTTTTAAGCAGCACCACAGCGAGAATCTGACTTCGGGTCTGATCACCCAAGCCACCTTCCATCCAGTTCTCTCTCTTCCACTTTGGTTCTAAAAACACTTTGTTGTGGAGATCACTTGTATTGTATACCTGCAAGCAACTCACCTCCTGGAACCATGGCAACCAGCACGTGTGAGAGATGGAACACTCTCCAAGCACCATTCCTGCAAAGCAGGTCCTGCCCAGCTTCACCCTGAGGGCAACACAGGCAACACCAGTGCATACAGAGGGACCTGCATGCTAACTCTGGTTCGCACAGTCTCATAACTTTTTTTCTTAAGATTTTAAAAATTTATATGATGGGGCCGGCGCCGTGGCGCAGGTTAATCCTCAACCTGCGGTGCCAGCATCCCATGTGGGTGCTGGTTCTAGTCCCGGCTGCCCCTCCTCTTCTGATCCAGCTCTCTGCTGTGGCCTGGGAGAGCAGTGGAAGATGGGCCAGGTTCTTGGGCCTCTGCACCCACATGGGAGACCAGGAGGAGGCTCCTAGTTCCTGGCTTCGGATCAGCACAGTGTCAGCCATAGCGGCCATCTTGGGAGTGAACCAATGGAAGACCTTTCTCTCTGCCTCTCTTTCTCACTGTCTGTAGCTCTACCTCTCAAATCAATAAAATCTTTTAAAAATTTTATTTGAAAGGTAGAGTTACAGAGAGAGACAGAGAGAGAAAGAGATCTTCTACCCACTCGTTCGCTCTCTAAATGGCTGCAATAGCTGAGGAGCCTGGAACTCCCTCTGGGTTTCTCAAGGGTGACATATATTTGGGCCATCTTCCACTGCTTTCCCAGGCACATTAGCAGGGAGCTGGATTGGAAGTGGAGCAGCCGGGACTGCAACTGGCGCTCTTATGGGATGCCTAAGATGCAGGTTGCAGGTGGTGGCTTAACCTGCTGTACCATAAAGCCAGCCTTGCTGTCTGATAATTTTTGAGAAAATATTTCAAGGAAAATTTTTTTAACTTTTATTTAATGAATATAAATTTCCAAAGTACGATTTATGGATTACAATGGCTTCCCCCCCCCATACCGTCCCTCCCACCCACAACCCTCCCCTTTCCCACTCCCTCTCCCCTTCCATTCACATCAAGATTCATTTTCGATTATCTTAATATACAGAAGATCAGCTTAGTATACATTAAGTAAGGATTTCAACAGTTTGCTCCCACACAGAAACATAAAGTGAAAAATAATAGATGATTTTTTTAAAAATGATGATGAAATCAGATCAGACCTATTGTCATGTTTAATCCCAGTGAGAGTCAAGTTGGGAGTTGATAATTTCTTTTTTTTTTTTTACAGAGGATCAGTTTAGTATACATTAAGTAAAGATTTCAACAGTTTGCACCCCCATAGAAACACAAAGTGAAATATATTGTTTGAGTACTAGTTATAGCATTAAATCTCAATGCACAGCACATTAAGGACAGAGATCCTACATGAGGAGTAAGTGCACAGTGACTCCTGTTGTTGACTTTACCAATTGACACTCCTGTCTATGGCTTCAGTAATCTCCCTATGCTCCAGTCATGAGTTTCCAAGGCTATGGAAGCCCTCTGAGTTCTCCGATTCTTATCTTGTTTAGACAAGGTCATAGTCAAAGTGGAGGTTCTCTCCTCCCTTCAGAGAAAGGTACCTCCTTCTTTGAAGACCTGTTCTTTCCACTGGGATCTCACTCGCAGAGATCTTTTGCCAGAGTGTCTTGGCTTTCCATGCCTGAAATACTCTCATGGGCTTTTCAGCCAGATCCGAATGCCTTTAGGGCTGATTCTGAGGCCAGAGTGCTATTTAGGACATCTGCCATTCTATGAGTCTGCTGAGTATCTCACTTCCCATGTTGGATCACTCTCCCCTTTATTCTATCGGTTAGTGTTAGCAGGTACTAGACTTGTTTATGTGCTCCCTTTGACTCTTAGTCCTTTCATTATGATCAATTGTGAACTGAAATTGATCACTTGGAATAGTGAGATGGCATTGGTACATGCCACCTTGATGGGATTGAATTGGAATCCCCTGGTATGTTTCTAACTCTACCATTTGGGGCAAGTCAGCTTGAGCATGTCCCAAATTATACATCTCTTCAAGGAAAAATTTAATTTTATACCGCAGAGAGAGTGCCAAGGCCACTGAAGGCAGTGGGTCTTGATAATAATGAGCAGCAGGTGCTGCTCCTCACAGGTGCACCTACAGAGGAAGCCAGGTCTTCTCAGCAGCGTGTGGCTGTTAGGTGCCAGGGCCTTGGAGCTCCAACATCTGCTTTCATCATCTTGTCTCCATCATTTAAGAGCCTTGTGGCCTTGCACAAGTTACTGATTCTCTGTTTTCTCATTGACAAAATGAGGAAAGAGTAGCATCCTCCCTCCCCCAGCCCTCCACGGAAAGTGAAGCTGCTTTCTGCTTGCTCCGTGACTTTGAACTTCCTATGGTCTGAGTTTCCCAGCGATTGAGCACTGCTTCCCCAAGCTGGAACCCAGAAACTTGCCTTTCCAGCCTCCCTTGCAGCTACACCTCCTTTAAGGGAGTGTGGACAATGTGTGGGGCGTTACAATCGATGCCTAATAGTAAGGAGCTAGGTCACCTTCGCAGCCCACATGAGAGGTTCTTGACCTCTAGGCAATCGCACACAGAAGATGGGGACATGAAGGAGGTGGTGCCAGGTGCAGCCGTGCTGGTGCCAGCAGTGGTCTCTTACAGGCAGCTGTGGGGAGCGCTACATGGCAGGAAGTGAGCGGCCCTCGGACTTGTCTGGCTGAGCCCTTGAAGGTTCTTCTTGGATCTTTTAGAGCCCAAACTGGATAGTGTGGCCTCCTGGGCACAAAGAGAAGTAGCCCAGAGTCTTGAACAAATAAATGATGTATTTTGCTGGCTGAGGTGGAGATGGGATGAATTACTGAGGGCAGGTGCCAGTGAGAATGGCCGTCGCAGCCATTTGGGGAATAAACCAGTGGATGGAAGCTCACGCGCTCTCTCTCTCTCTCTGCCACTATGCTTTTCAAATAAATAAAACAGGACTTTAAAAAGACAAAAGCAAACTCTGTATTTCTGTGTGTGGTTGCATTAATCTACAGAGAAGGCTCTCCACGGAGATAACTATTCTTTCAAGTAGCCTGCTTGTCCATCCTGGGATAGGGATGTGGGGTAAGAGGCAGAACATCATTTTTGGAAGTTAGGAAGGCACACACTCTGCTATTCCATCACAATCTCGTGGATGCGGAGTAAATACACCTGCTGGGTGAAGGACAGCTCCTGCCTAGAGGTCTCCCACCTGCACGGGTGCCTGGAACGGACAACGCCAAGGGTTCTGGGAAGGCAGCTGTCAGAAATCGGCATTTCCAGTGGCGGATAGCAGACTGCGGCCACCGCTTCTGAAAGCAGAAGATGAGGCCATTTAACATGCTGTCCTCCCCGGCTCTGTTGGTGGAGAGAGAGAGAGAGAGAGAGAGAGAGAGGCACCGAGTGGGAGGGAGCCCTGCTCCCGAGGCCCCAGGCTTGCACTTAGCCCAGCAGCGGTTTCTCTTGGGAATATTGATCAAAAGTACTCACCTCTGCCATCCGAGGAGCATAATGCAGTGGTTGAGTATTCATGGGAAAAAGCTTTTCTTTGCCAGGCTATTTTCTGAAGTCAAAAAGATCCTTTGAGGGTCTGTAATAGCAAGGCCCGGGCCACTTCACACCCTGGGCGGCGAGAGGCACCCCGGGGACCCTGCGCCTGGGAGGGAGCTGCTGCGGGGCGAGGTGTACAGACAGAACGTGCTGCCCAACTCAAGAGGCAGTGTGCAGGAGGGCGGGGCCGCACCAATGGGAGACTGCACAGGATACCTGGACACACAGGAAAGGACACTGTGGCCCTGAGACCCTCAGTACACTGACTTCCCTTCCCAAGATGTGTTAGATAGAACAGTCAATGCCTGCCGTGCAGAGGCCCTCTGCCACCCGAGGAGAGAGCAGCTTTAAGGACGTTCTGAGCCTGCCTTTCTCATCTGACACAGAACACAAAGGAGCCCACAAACCGGGACTGCATAGCTTCTCCTCTACATTTGTTCTGAACAAGATAGAATCTTCCAGAAAAACATAAATGCTTCACTTATCCCTTGTCTTTATCCAATCTAGGATAGTGGAGCTGTAGGTATTGAAAGTATATTATTATTATTATTATTATTATTATTATTTTGACAGGCAGAGTGGACAGTGAGAGAGAGAGACAGAGAAAGGTCTTCCTTTGCCGTTGGTTCACCCTCTAATGACCGCCGCGGCCAGCGGTGCTGCAACTGGCGCACCGCGCCGATCGGAAGGCAGGAGCCAGGTGCTTCTCCTGGTCTCCCATGGGGTGCAGGGCCCAAGCACTTGGGCCATCCTCCACTGCACTCCCTGGCCACAGCAGAGAGCTGGCCTGGAAGAGGGGCAACCGGGACAGAATCCGGTGCCCCGACCGGGACTAGAACCCGGTGTGCCGGCGCCACAAGGTAGAAGATTAGCCTAGTGAGCCGTGGTGCCGGCCAAAAGTATATTATTTTTTAAGTTATTGTAAGCATTTTTTATTTATTTAAGGGCTGAGAGAGGGGAAGAGAGAGAGAGCAGGAGTTCCCATCCACTGGTTCACTCCCCCAAATGCCTGCAGCAGCTCACCAGGGCTGAAGCTGGGAGTCGGGGACTCCATCCAGGTCTCCCATGTGGGTGGCAGGAACCCAATCACTAGTGGCATCAGGGCTGCCTCCATGGGCCAGCACTAGAGGAAGCTGGAGGCAGGAGCTGGAGCTGGGAAGGAAACCCCAGCACTGGGATGTGGGGTGTGGGCATCTTCACAGGCAGGCGATACTCCATGCCATTAAAAGTATTTCTTAGTTTAAATTTTTTAAAATGAAAAATTGTGACGACCATATGTACATGGAGACTTTGTTCTCGGCACACGGTGCATACAATGGAAGGAACGGCGACTGCTGCTGTGCAGTGTCCTCACATGGGACCCTCGCTTTCTGGCTGCTTGGTACCTGCTGGAGGAGGTGGTGTGTGCAGCATGGAAAATGACCTTTCATAAGACTGTGAGTTAGGGGCCAGTGCTGTAGCATAGCGGGTAAAGCTGCCGCCAGCAGTGCTGGCATCCCATATGGACACTGGTTCGAGACCGGGCTGCTCTACTTCTGATCCAGCTCTCTGTTATGGCCTGGGAGAGCAGTAGAAGATGGCCCAAGTCATTGGGCCTCTGCACCTGCATGGGAGACCTGGAAGAAGCTCCTGGTTCCTGGCTTCAGATCAGCTCAGTTCTGGTCATTGTGACCATTTGAGGAGTGAACCAGCGGATGAAAGACCTCTCTCTCTCTCTCTCTCTCTCTCTCTCCTTCTTCCTCTGTGTAACTCTGACTTTCAAGTAAATAAATAAATCTTCAAAAAAACAAGACCGTAAGTTAACTGAATACACAGGGGTTCCATTTACCTTGTGTGTCACGTCCATGGCTTTCATGTTTTGGTTTGAAAAATGAAATTCAATGGAAGTTACTTCAGCAAATGATGATAGCGCCCCTTGAACATCAATGATTTCATAAACCGAAGTGGGCTCAATTTAGTTCATACACAGAGCCGGAATGCCATCAGACTCGGTTTACAGAAGTTGAGCAGATACAAATGTCGGTGTCTTCTCGTCGTGAGATGAGCTTTGCTGCATCTTCCCTGGAATACTTAGAGAATCCTACTGTGGCCTTAAGAATAATCTTTGTTTAAACTCAGGCACCTGGCAAAAGCTAAGGGAGACCTTTATGAGACCACTGCTTGTATGATAGTAGTCCCTTTGGAACCGCTGGATCGGCAATTCTTTCTGGTCTGCAGGTCTTGCAAGGGATGGTTGGATTTGACAGGTATTTTTTGAAGGTGATCTGATGACTTACAGAAAGCATAATGGACTACACGTCCCCAATTCCCATCCTTTTGCCGTAAATAAGCAAGCAAACTGTTTTAGAAGGCGGCTTGTCTCATGTCCTTGGGATTTCCAATGGCCATTTCCGGATGTGAAAATTATCTCTCCATTATCCCCCAGGGCATGTGCAGAGTCGTGGAGGGCGCGCTACAAGGCTGGCTCGTTAGTGAGACCAGGAACGCCACTCTACTCCCCTTGGTATACAGGCAGGAGCGTGGCAGGTGCTGCCCAGAGCATTGCCCGTGGGGTTGGCCCAGGCCCCTCTATCCAACTCCACCTGCAGGTTCCCTGGACAGTTTTGAGGAATGCAGATACTCAGGTTCTGCTTCCCACAGGGTAGGAGCAGAATCTGGGGCAGGGGTGGGAGACAGAGTGGGCGTAGGCAACTCGTGACCCTTTCTGAAGGAAGTCGGTATACTGCTTCCTAGGCTGCAGAGTTCTGAAACACACTGGACTTCATTCTATGAGGAAGCAAGAGTAGCTTTAGACAGGCTCTTGCTATCAACCAAAAGCAAAAAAATGAGCCAGATCAGTGCAGGCTCCACTTGACTTCCAGGGAGGCACCCGAACCCCTTCAGCTTCAGTGAAATGTTTGCAAGTATTGAGCAGTGTAGGAATATCTGCTAAGTAGACGAGTGAATGAGTTTTACACACTTGGCCCACGTCTCGAGTGCAGTGCCTGGGAGTGGCTCGGGACCCTGGCAGAGCGGCACTGGCCAGGCTGTCAGGCGACAGTTGGAATCCTGAGGCAGGCTCCTCCTCAGGGTCAGGAAAACCACAGGAGCCCATGATTGCCTCTCATTGGTAAGACAAACCCTCCAAGTCTGCCCACTGCTCATCAGGACCGACTCCAGACCACTGGAAGGGAGCAGGTGCAGGGGGCTGCCCTGGAAGGACCAAGCAAGGGCGCCGTTCACCGTGGACCTCGATGCCAACGCAGTGGCAGGCAATGCTGATGCTGGCATTGAGTCATGAAGGGAGGTGTGGACTGCACTACTGCAGGACAGCAGGACAAGCCAACGACACATGGACCCAGGCCCCCTCGTGGGTGGATCCCAGCCTTTGTGTGTGATGGGCTGAGAGATGAATTTCACGTCGACACAGCTGTAACGGCCCTGGATTGGAAGCAGATACTGTTTTTTGGGTAATGCGTAGGCTTTTATTACAAAGAATGCTTTTGAACAACTTTTCCAAAAAAAAAATAAAATTTTACTAGATGCCAGGAATAAACTTTATTTTCCTACAAACGATAACAAGGATGAAAGAATCACACAGCGCCTAGGTGCTGGTTTCTACTTTATTTAAATCATCACAGTAAATCAGAATGGAAGAGGGAGTCAGGGTCACGTGGAGAGCCAAGTGGCGGTCACCAACGGAGCTGTGTGCTTTCCCCAGCGTGGCTGCCAGCGCTGTGTGTCCTGGCACGCGTGCACACGCACACACACACACACGCCTACAAAGGCGTGGATCATCAGGAAGATTAAATAACAAGAGAGAACAAAATAAGAATCCAATGACATGCTATAACTTAATTTACTGTATTTATCAAAGTTTTTTTCTTATTTACATGTACTAAACGTGGTAGACCTGAAAACATTAAGAAACATTCACTTCACGTGGATCATACATAGATGTCGAGCGCAAAGAAAAACCACGGCTGTTGCCCGCTGAGTCTCCCTTCAGATAAGGACGCGGCCTTCAGCAGGCAGAGAGGGACACACAGCGAGGGTGAAGGGACTCATCCATCCTCCCCATGGCAGAGTCAGCAGACTGGGGCACAGGTGGTCACACTGAGGGAGGCCAGGGAGACAGGGTCCACGCGGCCCGCCGCGGGCTGCAGGGTCTCTCATCTGGATTGCTGGGGGTCTCCTCGGTCCACCCAGCGGGCTTGGGTGTGACGACACTCGTGACAGCCACTCACCCGTGCAGGGTTTCCTCATTTCCATCGGTGGAAGGCCCGCCTCCTTGGAGAAAAGTCACCACTCTGTGCAATTCCTGTCTTTCAAGGTACAAAACAAGGCTACACCCCTGGACTCCGACTCAGACGGAAATCTGGGAACTGGGGGGCAGACAGGTGAGGGGCGTGGCCTGGCCCAGCCTCAGGCCACTAGGGCTCATCACAATTGGGCTCCACTGGGGTGGGGACAGGGTGGGGGGGCTTCCCGGATGACTGAGCCTCCACAAATGTTGCTGAAAGGCATTTATTGCAAAAATATGGTATTTGTTTTTCTGAGTGAAAATTAAAAAAAAAAAAAAAAAAAAAAAAAAAACTTGGTCATTACACTTTTCCACCCCAGATAACAGAAAGGACTCAAGTCCATGTGACTGTTAGCAAACATGGGTGCCAGATTCCCGGCTCCCCCACTCAGAATCCCCAAACCAAACTGTTACTGAGAAGAGTGGACTCCAGGCCGAAAACCAAGGGGTTGGTAAAACCACCAGAGAGGAGTGGCGGGGTGAGCTACTCGCTGCCTATAGTCGAGTCAGGGACACTGGTTCACAGAGGCCAAATGCAATCCCTGAGCAGGAGAGTCCAGGGGAGTCCACTACGACTTCCGAGCCCTGATGCATCTCTTCTGCTAACGCCAGGTATCTGCAACCGCGCATTTCTAGATCCTGCACACAGAACATTCCAGAAGCTACTTACTGCTAGACACCTACGGGGGGCTCTAGAGCCCGGACAGGCGCTGAGCAGTGGGGGTCTGAGGGCTTTGTAAACATGGAAGGAAGCAGCTCAAGACCGCCAGTCTGTAAGGATTCACGGTTTACTCAAAAAGAAACAAAAAACAGGGGCTGGCGCCATGGCTCACTTGGTTAATCCTCCGCCTGCGGCGCCGACATGCCATATGGGCACCGGGTTCTAGTCCCGGTTGCTCCTCTTCCAGTCCAGCTCTCTGCTGTGGCCCGGGAAGGCAGTGGAGGATGGCCCAAGTGCTTGGGCTCTGCACCCGCATGGGAGACCAGGAGGAAGTACCTGGCTCCTGGCTTCGGATCAGCGCAGTGCGCCGGCCATAGCAGCCATTTGGGGGGTGAACCAACGGAAGGAAGACCTTTCACTCTGTCTCTCTCTCTCACTAACTCTGCCTGTCAAAAAAAAATTAAAAAAAAAAAAAGGAACAAAAAACGACAGAGAACGGGGAACCAACACATGTGCTGATGTGAAAGGAAAGGCTGCTGGCCTCCTGGTCACTGTCCATCGCCAGCAGCCCCCAGTGGAATGGCCCAAGGTGATTAAAGCTTGCTTCCACTTTGCCGCATCCCTGGGTCTCTTCTGTCCTGTGTGCCAGGCCCCGGACCCGACCTGCCATCCTCAGGAAGCAGAAAAACAAACTTGACAGGACCAAGCTGTCCTTCCAACGCCAGCCCTGGGCTGGCGGCCGCAAGTCACCAGCTGCTCTCCTGGTCTGAGCGCAGGGCGGTTACCCTGGCCCTGTGCATTGTGAAAGAACAGAGACCGCACCGTGGGCGCTGGCCTTGGCTGTGCCCCTGAGCTCTTGCTCCCGGGCAGAGCTGGGGCTGCAGCAGTCCCCAAGTACGAGACGGGGGATTCCCTGTGCACCCATTTCTCTTGCTGGACAGCAAGGTCCACCCGGAGATGTCAGCGAGGCAGCTGGAGAGCTGAGAGAGGGGGCGGGGCTTTTCCTTTTTGTAAACAGGCCTTGCTTAGAGCCAAATGGGTAAAAAACACGGATCTGACCTCCTTGCTTGGAACCTGTTACCCTACACCTGTGTGTGACAAGGAACGGCACCCCCCCCACCCACCCAGTGATGCGCTGTCTCCGCCATTCCAGGGCACCCCTCTCCCCACCCCCGGGGGCTGGTGCCTACACCCGGCACTCGCCCACTATCCTGATTGGCGTTTGCTGTCCTGAGCCATCGGTCGTTTCTCTTGCCCTACAGGGACTCTCACTGGGACAGCACCTTGTGTTTCTAGAATCTTCTGAGCATTGCTGGGTAGGAGTGTCACTGTCTGGACCCAGAGGGCTCCTGGGTGGTCAGGACCACCTCTCCTCGGGCGGTGGGTCTTAGGCACAGGTGGAAAAACACTCAACTGCCGAGGTGGAACACTTCTCCTGGGCACAAGGCCCCGGGGAGAGCCAATCTGGGTGATGATGAAATTTTTGAGAAAACCCTAAATCCTAACAAAGTGAAAGTAGCAAAACCAATGCAGAGAAAATCCTTCAATTCGACCCTTGTTTTGCTTGAGTTTATGAATGAGAGGAGACAGCAGGGGCCCAGGAACCAGTCCCCAGTCCCTCTCTCCTCCCCCCCCGGCCCCTCCCTGGCAGCCCAGACTCTTCCCTGCTGTGGATGTCCACTAGTGTCTGTGGACGGCGGGTTTGTCTCTGGCTGTTGGTGGTTTTTTGGTTTCTTTTCTGGAAGCCCACGGCTTATGGGGTTTTGGGACGAGCCAATACAGCCTCGTGTGAAAGTCCCACTTGAGCCCTCTCTCAGGATCCACCTGTGACTCTGGGAGTCCCCAGGGGGGAGGCCTGCTGAGGGCACCTGTACAGCTGCCAGGCCCCTCCCAGGCTCTGCGTTTTGCGGGTGGGGAGCTCAGGGGAGGGGTGCAGGAGCCTGATGCGTCTCCACCTCCAGGCTGGCACACAGGCGGGGGCCAGGACCCCTGCAAAGGAAGCAGAGAATGCCCACATCATGGGGTTGACCGAGGGTCTCTGGCCACGGGCTTAAGGGATTTGTGGCACTCAAAGAAAGGGGTCCAGGGAGCTCCTGGCAGGCTGCGTTTGCAGCTAGCAAGGATGTCTGTCGCAGGAAATCAACAAATCAAAGTCTTTCTAGGCTGTGCTCCTGGCTTTGGAGCGGCGTATGAGGAGCTACGAATCTTTTCAAAGTTCATTCAGCTCACTGTCCCAGCTACGTGAAGACGAAAGGCATCTGGGTGACATCAAGGGCAAGCCAGCGTGGAAGCGTCGACCAGTGGGCGGAACTGCACGAGCAGCTTTGGGGGATCCCCGATCCACGCGACTGGGTTCTCCCCGTGTTCACGTGTTGATATCGTGTATGAGTTACCGCTCACTGGATTCCCTAAAGGGTCTAACGCTACGGGTCAGGAAGACGCTGCCTCTGAGTCGGTCCGGATGAGCACGCGGGGAGGGAAAGGAAAGTAACTGAGCCCCAGCGCGCCTGCACCCCCGCCTCCCCAGGGCTTTCAGAGGAATGCTGCTGCAACACTCCGCCACTGTTGCCGCTGCGGCGCCGCGCCCTGCGCAGTGCACTGCAGGCTCATTTCATCACCCTTCCCCTAGTAACCTATTTTTACACCTGCTGCAGGAACCCCAAGGCTCCCGTGTGACCTGGGCACGCGGCGAACCTCGAAAGCAGCCCTTCTGCCTCCTCTTCCTCACCTGCCTCACCTCCAGGGCTGGGGCCTTTGCAAGCACTGTTCTTGGCATTGGGAACGCACTTCAGTAGGCTGCTTTGTTCACAGACACTTTTTTTTTCTTCCCCGTCCTCTGCTCATCTCTTACTGTTTCTAGGAGGAGCTTCCAGAATCAATAGTGGCTAACATGCCAGGGCTTGTCACCACCACCTTGCCCGGGGTGGTGGGAAACTGCACGATCAGATGCCAAGGGCGAGGGCTCCACAGGGGACAGGGTTTTCACAGCAAGGCCAGCACGGTCACACCTGTCGCGCCAGCCTGCCCTCTGGGTCCTGGACTGTGGATCCTCCACCCTGAGCTCCCGCCACTTTCATCTGCTCTTCCTCCCCCACGCTGTTCCATTCAGCAGCCCCCTCCGCAGCCTGCCCTCCCCGCGTGGAGGCCGGGGAGGCCTCCATGATGGCCGCGAAAGGCTGCGTGTTAACGGCCCGGAAGAGGGGGTGGCCGCAGCACCCACCGGCTTCTTGCAGTCCCCACATACAAAGAGGGCGGGCGACAAAGGCATTTTCTAGGAAGGCAGGTGTTGGTGTCGGATTCCGCCTGAGTGCAGGGCAGAAGAAAGGAGGGCCGTGCTGACATACAGGGGCAGGAGTGCGGGCAGAGGAGGCCCAGGCGAGGCCCAGGGAGGCGGAGGGCACAGCTGTGTCAGGGACGGAGGAGACCTGGTGGTCGCGTTACCTTCCACCCCCCACCCCTCGGAGTGGGGCAGCCGGAGTCAGGCTTACCTTGCACACCTACTGCAACCAGAGTGTCACGTATGTTAATCTGGAGGGAGAGAACATGGAATCAAGTGAGGACGAGCATCCCCTGACCTGATCATTTACACAGTGGCAATAACACATTCGCGCCTGAGCTGCCAGGGTGCTCCCGTGGCCTCGCCCTGGAAACTCCCTCGAGAACTCTACTGGCCTGGACAAAATGTGAGCTCATGTCGCGTTCACAAACCTGAAACAACAGTGACATCGAAACTCCCAGGATGCCGCTTGCTGGTGCCCAGCCTACCCTGAGTGATTTGGCCCAAGGTACAATCAAAGATTAAAAAAGGCTTTGCAAGACAAGCAGTGGGAATTCAACGGGTGACCCACCAGAAGTCACTGAGATCCTGTAGGTGTACAGGTTCCCACGTCCTCCTGAGTTCTATTTCACAGGTGTCTGAGCTGTATACACGTGTTAATTCAGTGCCGGTGTCAGCTGCAATGCGACATCCCTAGGGAGGCAGTCGGGGAAGGGACCCTGTGGCGGTCCAAGCTCACGCTCTCGGTCACGAGCAGCAGGGAGGAGACTTAGCTGTTCTATACTCCGGACAGGCTTTTTCCTGTCACCCTGGCCTTCCACACAATCCTATTTCCTGTGTGGGGTTTCCTCTGAAAATGTACCTCCCTCCAGCCTGGGGCAGTGGCTCCCACCCCCAAACCCCAAAACCCTCCTGAATTCAGAGTCACGAGACCACCATCAAGTATGGACAGAGGACACTGATCAGCGACACGGACTCCACTGTCTGCGCGGCTGCACTTGTGAGTTCTGGGCTGACCCCATCTGCAGGGGGCTGCACGGGGACTAGGAACGGCCTGTCAGATGGCGGAGGTTCGGGATGTCATCCAAAGAAGGCCAGGGATGCTCCCGGCTGGGGCTCTTTCAAAGCAATGTGCACGGCTATGATGAAAACACGCCCGTGCGCCCTCATCTGTGGCTGGGAATTTCAGGCTCACTCCCGGGTCCAGGGTGACCCAGGGGCACTTCCAGTCCCACCTGCTTTGATTCCCAGCCACTGCTCCCCAACCAGGGGACCATGTGCCCCAGGCACGAGAGGCTCTGGGTGGCTGCCGGATGCCGCTTACTGAGAGATGTTTCCATGGCCCCTCTGGCTGATGGAATGATCTAGATTCCCCAGTTCTCCCCCAGTGCAGCGTGCGGTGGGGGCTCTATTTCCTTCTAGACGGCAAACAGAGCGTGCCTCCGCGTGGGTCGCCCTGGAGTTGGGGTGGCCCAGCTTTTCAGGGCACCTGACGCTCTCCAGCGAGAGCAAAGGGTCCTTTTATGAAGGGGCTCCTTGATCTCACTCCCCTGCAGCCCCCTCAGCCCTGGTTCTGCTGTGCACACAGGCCCCCGATTGGTAGGAACCAAGAAAGCAGATGGCGTGGCTGACAATGGAGGACTTGTTTGTAATTGCTGATGAGGACGGGTTTGCTCCTGTCCTGGGCGTCCCCAGACGCAGCCTGGTGTGGTGTGCTGGACCACAAAGAATGTCTCAGTAACTGCCAATCCATGGTTGAGTTAAGGAGATGCAAAGGCAGAGCCAGTTGGGGGCGCCTTGATTATTCCATGGGGCTCAAGCGTCACTTGTCCTTGACGTGCTCCCAAAGGCTGGAGCACAGGCGTGGGCCCGTCAGCTTCCTGATACATCCCTGGGGTGGGGGGAGGCATGAGGCATCAGCTACCCTGCGCACTGCTGGACAGCACCCGCAGACAGCACTGTGCCTGCAGATGAGGAATGGGAAGAGACTGGGAGGCGTGTGATGCCCGAGGGGAGCGGGGAGAGACACAAAGCATAATTATTTCCTCCTTTCATCAACCGGGCAACGGATATGTGCCTGGTACTGTCCCAGGCTCCGGCTGACAGCGGTGAACAAAGCAGACAAACGCCTGCCTCTGGGGCTATTGGTAGAGGAGCCGCAGCACGCAACCCAAGAGGGCGACACCTCCCCTTGGGGCGAATGTCTTACTCTTTCCATGCGTAGAGCACAGATGTAATTTCTGTAAATAACAAGATACGGGGGGTGTTGGGAGAGGGGAAACCATGGAGGAATAGACCCGGCTCTGCAGGCTCCGTCGTGGGGTGACGTTGGTAAAGACGTTGAGAGAGGCGGGACTCCAGGATGAGCACACGTCTAGTGCCAAGGCCATCTTGCACACGGGTGGTGCCGGGAGGCCAGGGTCAGCTCCACCTCCATTCAAGGGCAGGTGGGCGAGGCTCCTGAGGACAGCCCTTTCCCAGTGGGTCTCAGATCCCAAAGTGCCAGTCAGCAGCCACTCATGACTCAGACACACACACAGGCTGGGCCTGCGGAACCCAGAATCTTCCTTCTTTGGCTTCACAGGACTTCTTGGATGCTCCAGGTTTCGGAAGAGATCTGCCAGGCCTGTGCCAGAGGCTTTTCAAAACGGGTGAACCGTTTTCTTCAGGTGTTCCCGGTGCGGGTGCAGAGGGCAAGCGTTTGAATTGAGCTGCTTCTTCTGGGGCAAAGGCTGCCCCTGGGATGACAGTGGTGGGCAGAGTCAGACAAGAAAAGTGGCTGCCTCTCCCCGATCCTTGTTACTGAGCAGTCAGTGTGCAAAGGGATGAACTGGTTCCAGATAATGAGAGGGAATGATTTTGAGAGCTGGCATGGATGAAGGAGAGGGACAGCAGACTAGGGTTCCAGCTTTCGGCAAGTGCTAAATAGCCTACCAGCAGGAAGGCAGACAGAGTGGGAGATCAGAGGGCTATTCAGACCCCTTGGAAGGGCTCTGAGGAAGGGAACAGGTGCAGCACTGGATGGGCCGAGCACACACACTACAACCCAAGACTAGTGGGAATTAGCCAGGCTAATTAACATCTCCAAATGGCCCAAGGATGGCTTCCAGTATTTCCAATCCAGCAGCAGAGGCTGTGTCCTGGCCCTGGCCCCGGCTCTGGGCTTGGCTTCCTCTGTTTGATCGTTGGGTCTTGCCCATCAACTTTGGTTCCGAAGCAGAAAGCTAGGACAGCTGGACCAACAGAACAGGAGAGGGAAGGGTGTGCACGCGGATTGTGTGCCTGCTCTGCACGCATGCTCACATCCCGGTGCAGGCGCTGGCGGAGCAGGTGCCTCAGCCCTGCAAACGGCTCTCCCAGCATTTTTCTCTTTTCCCTTCCACAGCTGCCAGGGGCTCTTATGGATCTAAGACTAAGTCACATGGAGCTTCAAAGTTAAACTGGATATCTCAGTGTCAACTTTCTCATCAGGCTGTTATGGAGAAAGGCTTCCAGCCCTTCTCAGCATCTCGCAGAATGGAAGCAGCGAGGTTTCAGCTGCAGCTTAGCCACAAGGAGGCGAGTTCACCTGCTCAGAATGACTTCATGCCCGTGAGCAGGCACGGAAGTTCAGGGCAGCCATATTCCTAACGGCCACAAAGCGGAAATGGCCCAGATATCCCCTAGCTGATGGATGGACAAACCAAGTGTGGTCTGGCATTACAATGTTATCTGGCACTAAAGAGAAAATAATTCCTGACCCATGCTGCAACACGGACGGACTTTATGAACAAACCACGTGAAAGAAGCCAGGCGCCAAAGCCCACACACTGAGTGACCCCACTTATTTGAAATGTGAGGGATAGGCCAATCCACAGAGACAGAAAGTGGATCAAAGGTTGCTTAGGGCAAAGGCGTGAGGTAGGGCGAGGACTGACTACCAGTGTTTGTTTTAAGAGGGGATGAGCATGTTCTAGAACCAGATTGTTGACACACTCAACACAGTGAATTGTATACTTGATTTTTTTTTTTTTTAATTAAAAACTCAGTCCAGGACTCCATCACGGGTGGCGGAGAGCCAGTCACTGAGCCATATCTGCCACTTCCCAGTGACTGCATTATCGGGAAGCCGGAGGCAGGAGGCAGGAGCCGGAGCTGGGACTGGAACTCGGGTACTCTGAAGTGGGATGCGGCCATCGTAACAGCTAGGATCACGCCCATCCCTGAACTGTGCACTTTCCACACATGAACTGCACCATAGGTGAGCTCCTGCTGCTGTCTTAGACCTGACCTCCGAACTCTAAAATAGCCCTGACTTTAGTTAATTTTAAGTTAAATTTCTGGATTATCTGGGTGTGCCTTTGCCCCTGTAGAAATGGCACGGCCATAAATGCGAAACGGTCCCCTCTGCTTTTGGAGGGGCTGTCCTGCCTCCCTCCTCCTGGCTGTCTGCTCCTGTGGGTGGGATCCCAGGGCAGGCTGTCCACAGCAGGGCTCTGCAGGGAGGGGTGGCCAGGTGGGCAGGCATCCTGCCTGAGAACACAAAGACCTAGCACTGAGCCCTGGTCCTGAGGACAAAGCACCAACCCTGGTCAGATGCTCAATGGAGAGAGAGAAATCTGGCCATCCCGAAGGTGGGGAAAGCGCATAGTGAACGGCCTCCCGCTCACGACCTCACTCTGCTGGACCCTAGCGTCATCTGTGGTCTCTGGGAATAACTCTACATGCTGGGGATGGCCACCCACGTGACTCTTCAGGTCAGCATGAGTGTCGCCGCAACTGGCTGCCGGCTGAGTCCGTAGGGCCAGGGTGGGACACACGAGTGGCCCCGGGCCCTTGGTCGGAGCAGAGTTTTAATGCCTAAAGATGGTCTCTACAAGTGGCCTGTCATGGGTGACCAGGACAGAGAGCAGAGCCGTCCGAGTGGCCGGGGGAATCTCACTTCGGGCTTCTTCCATTCTTCCTGCGTGGATGCCTCCCCTGAGGTTGCCAGGACACCATCAGGTGAGCGGACATCCACTGCCCTGGCTGGGAGCGCCTGGCCTCAGTAGGCTGCAGGCTCAGATGTTAGCTGGAAGGCGGCTGTTTTTCCAGAAACTTCTTGTGCCCCAGGGAGATGCAGCTGGGGACCCAGGTTTCCCCAACGTCCGCAAGTGGCTGCCCCGTCACACTGCAGCGGCTATGGCCGGTGGCTCGGGATGGTGTCTCACTTTGCCCGAGATTCAGGCCACAGAGCAGCGGAACCAGCACGCCTGGACACCCCCTAGGAAGTCTTGAGGCTCACAGGAGCTCACTCTAAGAAGACAGGGGCCAGGGAGGGTGAGGGCCCCCGCATCTCCCTGCAGGGCACAGCTGCGTGCTTTGGGAAGGTGAGAGGGAGCTCCGTGTGCAGGACACAGGTGCCTGGAACCCGACCCTTGCGCACCTGCGGTGTTTTCGAGGGTCTCGAACCCTTGAAGTGTTCCCAACGCAGGCTGTTGCCTGTCCTTTCTTAGCACCCTCGAAAGAGCCAGCACCGGGTTTCTCACGTGCTAAGGAATCCATTTGGCATGGCGGTGCTATAAATGCATTCCTCCTTCCAAAAGTGACTGACGCGCTTCCCATATCTAGGGGCTTTTTATCCAGCCTTCGGAGGGGCTTTAAAGACTCCTCGGTAAAGAGGAACCAGCTTTTCTCTTTACTGCGCCTCTCGCATTTGCTGCTTATTATCCTGCACTTCTCTGGCAAGGGATGGTGTAAAATATTCTTTCTTCTTCTCCCCCGCAGACTTAAAGTCTGGGACGAGAGGTGCCATTCGGCCCCAGCTTTGGTTTCGTGGCTGCTGAGTCGGAACTCTATCAAAACCACTGAAGCCTTCCAGGAATCTCCAGTGGCGGGGGTTGTGCAGGGGGCCAGCACCTAGGCCAGGAGGACTCGAAGGCCACAGTCATGGGTTCCCAAGGCATGTGACCACGCGGTGCCGGGAGCTCCTGGTCCTTCTGAAACACATTCTCAAGGTTGTCTTCAACAAGCTCTCAGTAAGAGTCATTTCCCAAAAATCGTCTCTGGGAAAACTCTCGGCGCCTGCCAGCCAACCATCTCTCGGCAGCGCTCAGAGCTACCTGCAGCCACCTGTCCCCTGAGCCACCTGCACACAAAGCCCTGGAAGTACCCAGGGAACCAGGCAGAACCGAACACAGTGTCTCGGAGACCACGCCACGTGGCACCGTCAGAATCCTTCCAAGGGCACAACCTGAACGTGATGTCACCCCGCAGGGCTGAAGATTCCTGGGCCCCTTCTCATTCTGGGAGTCTCAGGATGCCGCCAATCATGGCAACAGCACCACGGTGGGCAGGGGTCCCCCACGTCCTGCCTCTCTGCCCCTCCCACACTCAGGATCTTCCATCTCCTTCTGTCCATGACCGCTGCCTGACTTGAATGCCTTGGTTCATGGCCAATGTGGGGAAGTTAAAAGCTCACAGACAGGGGCCGGAGCTATGGTATAGTAGGTTAATCCTCTACCTGTGGAGCCGGCATCTCATATGGGCACTGGTTCAAGTCCCAGCTGCTCTACTTCCAGTCCAGCTCCTTGCTAATGTGCCTGGGAAAGCAGCAGAAGACGGCCCAAGGGCTTGAAGACACAGAAGCAGCTCCTGGCTCCTGGCTCTGGATTGGCCCAGCTCCAGCCATTGTGGCCATCTGGGGAGTGAACCAGCAGATGGAAGATCTCTCTCTGTCTCTCCCTCTCTCTGTAGCTCTACCACTCAAATAAATAAATAAACATTAAAAAAAAAAAAGAAAAACCAAGAGGCTTGGCAAAATATCTTCCAGGCATGAGGCAAGTTTTCATCCTCTTCCAGGTTCACAGCCTAAAAGACCCAAGTCCCAAGTGGCTGACGGTATCTTCCCACACGTAGTGGTAGTCTGCCGCTAACTAATACAGGCTTTTTAATACGTGCCTGCTTTTTTGGGGTTCATGAGTATCTGCTTCTGTCCAACAAGACCCTAAGCTCCATGAGAGAAGTGGGGAACGCAGGTTTGCACCACGTCTCAAAGGCTTGGTGCCCTCTCACCTGCCCAGCCCAGGCCTGCTCCGCGGCAGGTGCCGCGGGAAGGGAGGCCCCGTTCAGAGAGGGTGATGTCTGACAGGTGGCGGGGCCGTTTTCCTAGCCAATCGAATGGAAGAACTGTTTCTCTCATCTCGTTCTCCCACCTCCCAGAGCTGACAGTGAGGAGAGTGAGAGAGCCTTAGAAGGACAGAGGGATGAGTAAGCACGAAGCAAAACTGTGGCGCTAACCGGACCACTGAGAACTCTGTTTAAGCCCTCAGTGTCATTTACCAAAGCACCTCGATCAGGTTTCGGTCTTCTGGGCATTCACCAGCCCCACGGCCTCCCCTGCCTTTCCCTGCGCCTGGTTTTGCCTGTGCTGCTTCTTCCTGGCCCACTCTCACTAAGAGACTGGGAAGGGAGGGGACGGGGAAACGTAATTACAGGTGTTTGTTCCGCCTCTTGCATCAGGCGGGCCCAACACATCTGTGGTCCAGAGACACACCCGTGCCGCTTAAAGCAACAGCCTGGCTCCTTCCTGTCTTCCTGTGGTTCATGTGTTCCAACAAAGAAACTACATGCACCATTCTCTAAAGGACTTACAGTCCACTGCAGACAGAAGAAGAGACGCATGGGACAAAGGTTTACACGTGCCAAGAAAAATCAGCAACAGTTACTGACACGTGAAGAGGCCTTTTAAACAGTGTGGAGGTGCTCTGATTCTCAGACAGCGGTTCTCAGCCCTGCTTGCATATTAGACCGCCCTCAGTGTTGCTGTGTTTTGAAAATTTCCACCCCCAGGCCAGCATAGCAGAACCTCTGGTGAAAGACCCAGGCTCCAGTCTTTGCATAGCTTTACAGGTGATTCCAACGTGCACCCGGGGCTGAGCACCACTGGGCTCCAGCCATGGGCTTTTGGATGGTCTTATCCCCTTTTCAAGAAGAATACAAGGGTACTTTAACAGGTTCAGGGAAAAAAATTAAGTTTATTCTGGGGCAAAGCATTTTGAAATCCACGCATAAAATACTATGCATTTTTCATGGACTTTCTGAAGACCTGTCATACATCTTAAGTTAAAAAAAAAAAATCAAAAAGGGTGGGGGCCAGTGCCGTGGCTCAATAGGCTAATCCTCCGCCTTGTGGCGCAGACACACCGGGTTCTAGTCCCGGTCGGGGTGCCGGATTCTGTCCCGGTTGCCCCTCTTCCAGGCCAGCTCTCTGCTATGGCCTGGGAGTGCAGTGGAGGATGGCCCAAGTCCTTGGGCCCTGCACCTGCATGGGAGACCAGGAGAAGCACCTGGCTCCTGCCATCGGATCAGCGCGGTGCGCCGGCCGCAGCGGCCATTGGAGGGTGAACCTATGGCAAAAGGAAGACCTTTCTCTCTGTCTCTCTCTCTTTCACTGTCCACTCTGCCTGTCAAAAAAAAAGGGGGGGGGGTGGGAGTCGTGGTTACATGGGAGGGAAGAGGTGGACTGTGGTCCAGAAGGGACTGCTGGGGTTGAGAACGTCCGTGCAGGCCACTGGTTGTCTGCAGGACATCTGGCGACAGTTGGGTCAGTGAGGGCCAAGCATGGTGAGGGTGCACAGTGGTGTGGCTTAGAGTTCCTGAGCAGATGGTGATGCAAGAGCACTTGTATTCTAGGGAAGCTTCTAGGTTAGCTGAATGGAACTCTAAAACATAATCTTGACCTTTGATTTTAATAAACAGGGCCGACGCTATGGCGTAGCGGGTAAAGCTGCTGCCTGCAGTGCCAACATCCCACATGGGCACCGGTTCAAGTCCCGGCTGCTCCACTTCCAATCCAGCTCTCTGCTATGGCCTGGGAAAGCAGTGGAAGATGGCCCAAGTCCTTGGGCCCCTGCACCCGGGTGGGAGACCTGAAGAAGCTCCTGGCTCCTGGCTTCAGGTCAGCACAGCTCCAGCGTTTGCGGCCATCTGAATCAACAAATGGAAGAGCGCTCTCTCTCTCTCTCTCTCTCTCTCTCTCTCTGCCTCTGCCTCTCTGTAACTTATAACAAATAAATAAGTATATGTTTAAAAAAATAAACAGTCAGCAGCCAAGGCTCTGGTTATCACACGGTGACCCCAGAGTGGGCACTGGTTCAGCACCACCATCGGCAGAATAGGGGAATGTGGGGTGTGGGCTGGCCCAGCTTCAGACTCGCCCACGACCTCTGGGTGCCCCTCGTGGCTTAGGCGTCAGCTCACTCAAGCCTAACAGGAAAGGGTTTCACCTGGCATTTCCAGAAGCCCTCTCTGGCTCAGCACTCTAAGGTGCTCTTTGTTGCTTTCAGCAAAGTTAGGAGGAAACTGAACAGTAAGAAGCATAAGAAGTGCTACCAATCAAAACCTTAAGACCACCTGCTAACAGGGCAGGAGGGAGGGAGGGAGGGAGGAAAGGAGGGAGGAAGAGAGAGAGAGAGAGAGAGAGAGATCCCGAGTGTACCTGCAACATGACCGCCACTTCTCCGAGTGGGAGCGAGTGTAGGGAAGTTAGGGATGGGATTTACATGATTACGACTGCCCAGTGCAAGAGTCCACGGACCTGTGTGCACAGTGACAAGGCTGCAATATCCTGGCACCGGAACCACCGTGCGTGGCGTGGAGGACCCAGCAAGGGAAAGCTGGGCGTGGCTTTCTGTGGGCAAAGGCCGGGAGTTCCAACAGCAGCTTGTGTAGCTCGCACATTGCACACTCACTTTGGGACCAGTGAGTGGCATGTGTGCTTCTCAGCGGTCATGTGAGATTCCACTGGCCACCGAAATGGCCTGGTGACACCAGGCACCATCTTCTCAGGACAGTGGCTTTGTTATAGGGAAAAAAACCCGCAAGGCTCTCCCACTGGGGTGAGAGAGCATAATAATCTTTCCCCAGGGGGCACCCATGCAACTGAGTGAACGGTGAAAGGTTGAGGTTCTGTGCAGCAGTGAGAGTGGCAGCTGCAGCCCAAGGCTGACTCAGACTCGGCCGGTCTAAGCGCCGTTAAAGCAGCAGAGCCCGACCGAGTGTGGCGAGGAACTTCCTCCCACTTGTTCTAGATCCTGCAGCCTGTCCTGTCAAGAGCGGGAAGGGAGACCTGCAGGGTCTGTCCTGGTGTTTACTGGGGCTGACAAATAAATAAAGATCTGTGCTCCCTCTGCTGGCTCTCTACAGCAACACGAGACCCAGGAGCAGTGCTGGAATCTTGGGCAAGTGCAAGTCCACCCAGGCTGGCAGACAAGGACCGCTTGCTGAACTTGGTTTGAGATATTCTTGAGGGAGAAATCGATCTTTTTCAACTTCTGATCGAAGTACCTGGGGATACTGAAAATGAGATCTGAAATTTGACGTACCTATATTCTGGACTACCACATTGCTAGCTGGGCCTCTAACAGTGACTCTGGAATGCATTTGCCAGCAGACACAAGTGGATTCCTCTTAAGGTTTTAAGGTCCCGTTGTAATCAGGGGAAAAAAAAGACTAAGTAAAAGTTTCTTGTCTTTTCCTTTTGTTCTGTAAGAGCAGCTTCTAAAAAAGTAAAGATTTACACTATTTACATCCTTCGGGATAATGTCAAACATTAGCCTTGGTTTTCCATGTCATTAGCATGCAGAAGAATGACCTCATGGTGAACAGATGCACTTGGCTGTGAGCTGCAGCGATTACATCAGCCCCTCCCCGCAGACAAGGGTGCCCATTCCAGTTAACTCTTTGCAGGCCTCTCTGCCACCCCCCCCCCACCAGCCTTCCTTGGTAGTGTGCAAGAAAACACAGTTAGACCCCCACCCCCCAACATATATGCACTTATGGGGACATTCTAGAAAGTTAAATTCCACCTGGCTCATGTGGATTCATACTCTGCACGAACTTTTTGAGACACCCTTGTATGCGTGTGTGGGTGCATGCGTGCGCGTGTATAAAACATAGGTTCATCTGCAAACAATATTTTTTAACACTGGCTACCTTTTAGAATATCTATTGTGGATCAATAAAAGAATGCAAACTACAGGGATAGGTTTACAAAAAAAAACAAAAAAAAAAAAAAAAAACAAAAAAAAAACAAGCAGCTCCAATATCTATTAGATACCGGGCACTATGAAGATAAGTAATCGGTGGAATGGACACAAGGTAGTATATTAAAGCATCATTTTCTGCCTAGGAAAATGAGGTTTTTTTTTAAAGCTTTTTGGAAAAAAAGGTGATCACTGACACATTAGCCCTTACGTCTGTCCCCATCTGTAGCTGACAGCGCCCCCAGAGCTCCCTGGGCAGGGGGTGGGGGTGGGGTGGCAATTGGGCCCAGGCGGCTCCCACTTGGCCCATCTCTAGCTTGGACCTCAGACGGGCAGGCCAGGCGGTGCTGGGGCCTGCATTCTGGCTTCCTGCCGCCACTGCTGAGGTGTCTCTCCCTCTTCAGCTAAGGATACAAAGGAAACCTTGGGGCCCTTAATTCCTCAGAGTGCGCATATGCGTGTGTGCCAGAGCCCAGGGCCCTGCTTTGATGACACTGATGGCCAGAGACGGTCTGATTGGGTCCTAAGTGCACTGTGGAGGCTTAAGCCGCTCAGGGTCAATTTTTCCAGTTGGCTTGTTGCTTGGAAGAGCAGCAGACTTCGCCCCAATCTCTTAGTGTAAGCTGGCTGGCTCATCTGGGTTTGACTGCACTTGTTACAGGGCAAGAAAAAAAAAACACAGAACACTGTGACTACATAAAGCCCATTTTCAGCTGTGAAAGTATAGCAGCTCGGGATTCCTCAGAAGCAAAACCCGGCGTGCGCATGAGAACAGACTGCGTGGCTCTGAGCAGGTGTCCAGCTGCGGTGCAATGCCCGCTCTCATTGTCCTGCACCCCGCCCCGTTCCCCTCCGAATCAAGTGCCCTGCCTAGCTCCCTCCTCGCCGTTGGTCTAGGCAGATGTGCAAAGCCTTCCAAGAGAACCTGAGGCCCAGACGGAACATCGCACTCAAGGACAGGCGCGCCTTGCTGTACCTAAACCTCCACTCAGCACTGGCCGCCCTAGCCCACGAGCACTGTGAAACGTGGTGCTGAGGGTGGTTTGCGATGCCGTGTTCGGTTTCACGCTTCTTTTATAAAAGTTCCTGTGCCCACCCTTACATGCTGTCGGAATCTCTCCTCCTTATTAAGTAACTTTGAAAACCTCCGTGTTCTCCAAGGAGCAGATTTACAGTCCTCTCCAAGGTGGGGGTCCCAAAACTCAAATTTGCTCCTGAGAGTCTCACTGACTCCTCTGAGATGCTTTAAACGGTAAGAGCTTTTGGAAAATATCAAGTGAACTTGTAAAAAGGTGATAAAGAACACGCAGGAAATCAAGTCCATTGTTCCTTGTTTCTATAATCATTAGCCTTACAAATATAGCAGTTGAGTTAAGGAATGTAAACGTTGAGTTATGATTTGTTTGCTTTAAATTCTAAAACATAAAAAGCTTTCTCAGTAGTTCAAAAATAGAAAAAAATTAAAGAATAAAAAGAAAAAAATTAAAGAAAAAAAAGAATCTGCCCCCAAAAATAAAGACATTGGGTCACAATGAGAGCTTCAAAAAACTGGGGTGCCTACAGATCCTCCACGTTCACTCTCCCCCACATTAGCAATGATCTTAAACCCCTAGCCAGACCCGGTATGAAATCTTCATTTCCCTCGAAACAGATTTTTTTTTTTGTTGTGGGGCGGGGGGGAGTCTTATACAGAGTGTATAAAAGAATTCAATTCACAGCTGTTCTAGTTTTTTTTTTTTTTTAATGTACGAAACATTAATCAAAGCTTTAAGTTATAAGCTTTTCTCCCGTTGTTTAGTATTCCAGTTCCACGAAGATCAATAGAGGCCAGCCCTGTGTTTCTTGATGCCTCCCCAGGAAGCAGAGGCGTGATTATGTAAATCGCCCGGCTCCCGCACCTCTGCCAGCCTGCTTATCTCCCGTGCCTTCTGCCTGCTGCTCCTGGCTCCCTGAGCAAGTGCGTGCCTCTCCCTCTTATCTCCCAACAAAGCTCCGCGAGCCAAGGACTGAAGCCAGCGATGTTAAACAATGATGCATGGCTGATTTTATTTGTAAGTGATTTATTTCACTGAATTTAATTTTTTTTTCACTTTGTGTGTAAGATATTTGTTAACAAGTCAGAATAGGAGAAGCGAGGCAGTGTGCAGAGACAATTGACACAGGTTAGAAATCTATTAAGCACTCTAACAGTTGTGTTGAAACCAGTGGAAGATGAAGGAAGGCCCCTCATTGAGGATTTCAACATGCACTGACTAAATATCCCATTTACTCTCTGAACGGCAATTAATCTGTAATTACATGCAGAAATTTACAAGTAATAATTCTATTCTTTAGGAAAAAACAGTAATCACATAATCAGTTTAAGTGGCAGTACATTTTTTTTTTCAAATTGGAAACGTGAAAAAGAATAAATGCCTAAAAACAAGGAAATCCATGGAAATTTTTACAATTTTCCATGGGGCCTAATAAACAGAAACGATGGTTAGCCAGTGTGTAAAGTGGGTTCCACGCCAGGTGCTGCTCTGGTCGGCGCCTTGTCCACACGATACCGGCCACTCCAGAGAGAAGTGTGCACCCTGCACTGAGATGACAGGCCTGGGGACACTGCCCTTCCGTGTCTCCTGCGTTAATCCCTGACCCCGGCATCTCGGCAGCATAATCCCCATTTAGCATTAGTAGCGACGGCCTCGACTGTGAGGAACTCTCTTTTTGATAAGTAAGCACTGATTCAGGCATCGCCTTTAAACAGCATCCTCCCAGCTCAGCAAGAAACCCACACTCCTGAATGAGCCCGAGCGCATGACTGAGAAAAAGTTCATTAACCTTGCTAGATTCGGAGGTTAACAGGATAGCGGAAGAAAGGAACGGAGTGAACAGCTCGGATACAAAACAAATGAAAATCAATGTCATCATTCCTTTTGATATTCATTAGTTGATTCAGAGGGAGAATGCTCTTCTTAAATTTGCAAGCATTTATCTGTGAAAAACAGGTGTACATCTGCTGCTCGTCGTAAGCGTGCGAGGCAAGAATAATGCAGACACTCACCCGTTCCACTGAGCGAGTAGCTGGGACAGGGAGAAAAGACTTGGGCTGCGAAATCCTCAAATGTCATGACTTCGCGGTGGTTCTGAATTATGGCTTCGAGATACAGAGCTCGCTCTTCGTAGCTGCGGAAATCGGTTAAGGAGACAAACGCACGTGTACGAAGGCATGCATACAGCAGTGACGGGGTTCGCTGCGGTTTGAACGCTCCCGCAACCTCCACCTCTGTGTGTGAGAAAGAATCCCTCCCGGGGTTCTGCAGCATATTGTCACAAGACGCAAAATGCTCGTCGCACCTAAATAATGAAAGCTGCTTTTGAGACCCAAGGTCCTATTAGGTTTCCTCTGCACTCAACGTTACTGTCACTCAGAAATTTGTGAGCCAATAATCAGAGAAGCCCATCAGAGGAGGATCAGGGTTGATGTAAACAAACAAACACCAAAACCCAAACCAGAGCCGTTGATTGCCATGGTACCTATTTGGGTGTCTGCCGCGTTTCCCAGTGAATAAAAGCCATCTCAGCCCACTGACACAAGGAGCTGACTCTTCAAGCGAGAACTGGTGACCTGATGGTGCACACACCAACAAAACAGGAGACCACAAGTTTCTGTGGAAAGAGAGGGCCGGGAAGGGATATTCTTCGGAGGAATGGGTGCTCAGAGACTCCAAACCGAGCTAAGCGGTGAGCATTAGGAAACAAGGACTAACAGGTGGGTGAATCTAGCAAAGAGTGCACAGTGTAATAGTAATAATAATAATATTGCCTTTTAATTAAAACTGTGGTCTGGAACACACAGCATTCACATGTGTAATCAAAAACCAGTCACTGATAAAACTTACAAGCGTAACAGGGCCAAAGCAACTTCCCAGCTGTCTTAATAGGACCCCTGTGTGTGGCAGCCTTTCACAGGGCAGAAAGCAAATCTTCTCCTTTTGTGTGTGGCTTCTGTTTCCTCCGAAAGGTGAATCACGCACTTCCAATAACAGGGTGGCGCCTGGCCCCGTGCATCTGACTTTATGAATTAACACTCGGGAAAGTCGGCCTGGCATCTCATTTCCCATCCCCCCAGGATCAGCGCAAAAGTTAGGCGACGTGAGTGGGTCAGGATGGAAATCACGTTCATCCTCCAGGAAACTGGGAGGAAGAAAAGCAACTCTGGCCTCCCTCACTATATTTTCAAGCCATCTTTTCAAAATGACCGCTTTAAAAAAAAATACATTGCTGACAATGCTGCCCTTCCAGTTAGCTTTCAGTAGAGCCTGTATTTGACAATTGGCCAGCGGATGTCTATTTTCTTTGGGTAAAATGGACACAGGCCCTTCTGCCTCTCTTCTGCTTTAGTGATAGCCGAGGATGGCGTTCACAGCAGGGGAGAGGCCGGGGGGCGCTCTGGGGCTACGCCATCCAATGCGGCAGCCGTGAGCCATGTGCGTGCCATCTGATCGGAAGCCTTAATGAACAAAAATTAAAACATGAAGACTCAGTTTCCCGGCCCCCTTTGCAGTATCTCAAGTCCTCGGCAGCCACACAAGACGGGGAGCCGCAGCCACAGCCCAGGCTCCTAGCAGTGAGAAGCACTACTGGACAGCGCTAGGCAGACTTTCCCTTTAAGCTTGCTCGATGCCCCGCTAAACGAGGAAAACGGGGCTGACGGCTTCACAGGGCTTCTACGCCCCTCTGATGATTTACGATTTTTCTGAGGCCGGTCACAACAGCCCCAGGCCCGGGCAGCTTGAGCCTGGACTGGCTCCTCGGCTGTGGCTGCGCTCCTGGTGACTCGCCTTAATGAACAGGCTGCCAAACTTCCTCAGCGAGAGGCGCCTGCTCGGGCCCAATTCTAGAGGGACCCACTAATGCCATTCACGTCTCATTATGAACACGCTTATTCTGCACAGCACTTGGCTGTCGCCACGGCTCGGCCCTCCGTGCACGGCCCCAGCAAGCCGCTGGTCCGGGGAACAGCAGGATGCTAGGCCTGAGTGGCCGTCTGGCGAACAGGCACTCTGACACTAAGCTGGCACGTGCTGGCCCAGCAGGGGCCGAGCGAGGCGTGACAAATTACTCAAAGAGCTCAGCTAAACTTAGGGCTGACAGCCACCTGAGCCTTCGGGCCGCCGCGGCCCACTGTCAGCGCTCAATGCACGGCTCCCGCTATCCACACAAGCCTGCTTGTGGGCCAGGGCCCTCTCCAGACCCGTCATGCTCTGCCTACTATCACCCTGCTGTTCCCTTAGGGGCCCCACTGTGTCCAACACATCCACACGCAGTGCTCAGGACAATGGCAAACAAAACAGAAATGCGTGTGGATTTCGCTAAATATTCTCCGCACGCCGTATCTGCAAAGTACCTTGCTATGTTAATCAGGCTCACAATGAGACCCACACAAGGGATGCCATGGGTGACACCTCACAAATCGACCCGGATGGCAGTCCCTCAGGCTTGTCCAACGGTCAGAAACATGGCCTTGTCAAGGCTGAGGTCCAGCCCTTCCACTTACAGGAGGTAATTTCCAAGGTGGGGCCTCTCGGATTCGGTGAGTATTACGGTCTGCCTGCTTGCTGCCTTAAGGCACCATGGGAGAGACAGAGAACAAAAAGGTGTTTCTAGAACTCCCTGCCGAAGAGGAAGTGCTTATTTCATAGAAAGTTCCCGACCTTGCCTTCCTGTCGCTGTGTTGTGCACACACATTTCCCACCTCCCGAACTGGGGTGTTGATGCTGCTAACCCCGGTGCTGTTGTTTAGACAAACATCCGTTAGGGATGGGGTGAGACCAGGAGCTTGGCAAATGCACTCTCACTCGTGGCCCACGACAGGGCGTGTCATCAGCACAGCAGAGAGAAAACAGGCATCACCCCAACTCCACAGCACGGCCCAGGAGTCCCAAAGTCATTTCTTTGAGTGGCCTTGAAACACTCGGCCATGGGACTGTAGCCGAATCTCTCAGTAGAAGCAAGAGCAAGGGCCAGGAGGAGCAGTCCACGATCTGACCTTGTCTTCCACGGTGTCCTCAGAGCTTCACTGCTGGCTGCATTTGTCACGCCGACCTCCAAGTGCTCGTGGGGGAGCTCCTCCCCGTAAGACACACAGAGATGTGAACTGAATGCGGATACGAGGCCCACCAGTGGGTGATCAGAGACACCTCATTGACAGAGGGTGGCTACAGAAGTCCCTGGTCACAAATCCAATGTCCATTTCCATACCAGTCATTGTCCTTTTGTTCCCTTAAAAAAAGCCCACTAACAAACATGCGACTTCAAATTTTGCTCTGAATACTCTCTCATGAAACATCGCACAAGGTGCAGTACTTTAAAAAATTTAAAACTTATTTGAGAGGCACATACACATGTATACTCACACACACAAACACACACATACACACACAGAGTGAGAGCAAGAACAAGAGAGAGAGAAACTGGACCTGGTCTGAGGCCAGAGCAAGGAGCTGGGGATAAAATCCAGGTCTCCCATGTGTGGGGCTAGAACCCAATTACTTGGTCATCACTGCTGCTGGTGGGAAGCCGGGATCAGAAGCTGGAGCAGGGAACTGAACCCAAGTCCTCCAGTAGGGGAAGCCGACGTCTTACACGACAGGCTAAATGCTCAGTCCTAAAGTATCTCCCGCAAGAGCAATTTTCCCCTTGGCATCAATGCAACTCAGAGAACATTCAAATTACTGACCCAAACTCCACCTTGTGGATATTTCTGCGTTTCTTTAGTAATCTACTCTGAATACATTTTCAGATCGGAGTTTTATTATTAATATACCTCTACTTGACTAAAGAGGCTCTATGTCTTTGTTGATCACATTTTATCAAAAACTTCTCTTAGGGGCTGGTGTTGTAGATGGTGTTGTGGCACAGGGGGTACAGTTGCTTCCTGCAACTGTTACAGATGCCAGTTCATGTCCTGGCTGCTCCACCTCTTATCTAGCTCCCTGCTAATGGCCTAGGGAAAGCAGTGGAAGATGGCCCAAGTGTCTGGGCCCCTGCCACCTACACAGAAGACCCAGATGAAGCTCCTGGCTCCTGGCTTCAGCCTGGCCCAGCGCTGGCTGTTTCAGCCATCTGGGGAGCAAACCAGTGGATGCGGCGGATCTGTCTCTCTCTGTCTTTCCCTCTCTCTCTGTAATTCTGGTTTCCAAAATAAATAAATAGAATTAAAAAAAACAAAAACAAAAACAAAAAAAAACCACCTTCCAGTAGAATTTTCCAAGTCACACTCCACTGATCTGCTGGGTTGTCTGGGCCTGAAAATCCAAACCTGTCCCTCCAATGTTATTCTAATTGTAACCTGCCTTGATTTTAGAAATGACGGAAGCAGCTCGTCGTTGGGGGAGGAGCCTGCTTCTTGGTGGAAGAAAGGTCTATGTGGAGGCGGGACCCAGGGCACGCTGCTCCCACCTCAGTTGCCTTCAGTGTGAAATGGGAACATGCACATGTGTTCTTGGGGCTGCTGGAAGGATGGAGTGGACTACCACGCGTGAGCCACCTGCCCGGCTTCCAGCACAAAGAGAAGCAGGGTCAATCTGGGTGCCCTGCTCCCCCACCCCCTCATGTGGGCTAAGACTCCCACTTCAGAGAGAATGTGCTGGAGAAGCTATGGGGAAGCTCAGGTCCGGCTTTAGGGCAAGCAGATCGCCTTTCGGTACCCGCCAAGGAGCTGGGACGTCCTGCGGTCTCCATTTTACTGGTCAGGAAATGCAAGCTCAGGGTTCAGTGGTTTTCTACAGCCACAGTTATTCGCTGGTGGAACTGGGACTGCAACCTGGTCGTCTAACCTGTACTGCTTCCAGCTAATATCTTGAATTCTAGACGACCTGGGCTGAAGTTCAAGTTAAGACTCCAAATGAAGACAAATCAACTCACTTAAATGTGTGGGTTAGAACCATCAACCTGCGGCTTAAATGAGTAACCTATACCCATAGATTTTATAGGATACAAACAACTTTTTATTTATTCCGGCTGTGGGTCAGTGGGCTGTCATTCAACACCATCAACTTTCTATCTTGGAATAGCTCTCCGTTATCAAAGAAACAAAAGGACTGTAGGGAAGAGGGTGTATTGCAGACTCCATTTTTTTTTCAACCCCTGCAACTCTTCCCGCCTGGCCCTTCTCTGCATTTCTGAAGCATGGACAGGATCCTGAGGCTGGCAGAGTGGCCGGGAGGGACTGCCTCCTGACGTCAGAGCGTGTGTTCTACACCAGCTGACGTACCTGTCCCTAGCTCTCCTTCCTAGGTTGTGCAGCCCTGACTGCTGACACCATCAAGCCAGAGAGCTGGTTGCTCTCAAGCCTCTGTGGATTCTGGAACTCCCCCAACAGTGCTCCAAATAGCTGGCGGGGGCGGGGGGGAGCCAAGCTCTGGAGCCCTGGGAGGTGCCAGCCAACCACACACCCCTCCGGGAAATTCAGGCACCGTGAAGTTCCACTGCTGCACTGTTTGCTCCATCCCTTAGTCTATGATGATTCAAGTTTATTCGGGTTAAAAAAACAATTTTGAAATCCACGCATACAAGGGGTCTTTACATAGTTCATAAGAAGTATGTGCTATGCACAAACTATGCATGGGTTTCAGGTTTTCTTTTTCACACCAAAATAAGCCCAGCTTTGCATTCCATGTTTCCACGAACTTTGTCTAGTTCCCCTGTATTAGGGACTAGCAAGGTTGAGGACCGCTGGCTGCACCTCTTACATCTGACTCTCACCTTACATGTTCTGCACTTGTTTTTCATGGCTGCTGTAAATGATCACAAGCTGAGTGACCAAACATTTACTCTCTCTCTAGGGCAAGGGGGCCAGAAGCCCCCAGTCAGCAGAGCTGTGCTCCTTCCAGAAGCTCCAGGGAAACTTGGTTCTTGCTTCTCCCAGCTCTAGGTAGCAGTAGCAGCTCCCTGAGCCTACAGCTGTGTCTCCCCAGTCTGTGTCTGTGGAGACATTCCTCACACTCTTCTCTGCGTGCCTCTCCTAGGGGGACCCCTGCCATTGGATAACCCAGGATGGTCTCCTCATCTCACGATCCTTAACCGACAGCAGCAAAGGCTCTTTATTCAGATGACATTCACAAGTGCCAAGGACTAAGGCGTGGCCAAGTAGGTCACAGAAGCCAGTCTGCTTGCTAGTGCTACACGTGGCATTTATTGAGTAAATCAATGAATGCCTAGGATTAGTGTCCACTGCTGGTACTCAGTGATGTGTACCCAGTGATGTATATAGTGATGTGTACCCAATGATGTGTACGAGTTATGTATACCCAATGTTGTATACCCAGTGATGTGTACTCAGTAATGCTGCTAGATATATTCTAGGTAAAGAAAACTTAGAAGGAGACGCTAGAGAGCTTTTGATTTGAAATAGACTTCTGCATAGATGAAAACAAATGATATTTGCTTTTAATTTAGAAGAATGCAAGAGGCAAACTCTTTATGATCTTAGCTGTGGCATGATTTATTAGAGAAGAAACCAAAATCACAAAGCATAAAGGAGATTAGTACGCCTGACCACATTTAAACCGAGAGCTACTGTTCACCACCACACCATAAAGAAGGCAGAGACACGGCATGCGGTGGGAGAACACATGTGCCACACACACACACACACACGGCTGGGTTGGCGTCCAGAATGTACAATGGACTCCCGCAAATCCGTAAGTGAAACACAAGCAACCCACTAGAAAAATGGGCAAAAGACATAAGCTTTTCCTACAGATAAACCAGGAATGGCCATCAAGATGCTCCACCTCTCTAAAAATCAGGGCTTCTCAGCGTCTCAGTGGGATATGATTTTCTCTACACCAGACAGGCAAAACACAAAGCATGGAGAGTGCTGGAATTCAGAGAGGATGCAGTGCACGGGAACTCAGTGCCCGCTCACGGGACAGGCGGCCCCACTTCTCGGGAACGTCACCTCTTGACGTTATTTCATCTACTCCTTAGTATGTGAACTCTTGCACATGTGTGAACGTACTCATTGTGCAGGCCACGGCAAAAAGTGAAAGGGAGAAAGAAAACACCTTTAACTTCCACTGATGAAAGCACTCACACGGTGATCACCATCCAGCAGCTTTGAGAATAAGGGAACTGAAGGCATGTGTATTGAAATGGATAAAACTTAAAATAACATTCAGCAAAAACAAAACAAAAACAACAACAACAACAACAAAAAAACAAAAACAAAAACCAAGTCCCTAACATGCTTCGTGAGATTCCATTTATGTAAGCTTTAAAAAACAGGGAAGTGAAACATGTTGCCCAGGACACACACACACACACACACACACATGAAGAAAAGCGACAGAGGCAGGCATGGGAATGGAAGAGGGAGCATACAACAAGGTGTCAAAGATGCCAACTGGGAAAGGGGGGGGGGCAGGGAGTGGAACAGGGGCGTGTTTCAGAATTCTCTAGAGCTCACATAAATGTTACATTTTTGCTTTTTACTATATACTGAATAGTTCACACACACACAAATAGGCACTCTGGAGAGAATGGAATATAGCACTAATTCATTGTATCTCTTCTCACCCATCATGAGTTTCTTGAGCTTCTTTAAGCCAAATGTGAATTTCAAAGGTATCTGAAGAGTCTTCAACAAGATCATAGAAAATGTGTATTTTGAAAAAAACCATGCAAGGATTTTTTAAAAAAAATTTTGCACCAAAATCAATGTCTCTTTTAACTTTAGTCTCCTCAAACTTTCTAAAAGGCCCCTTGTGCCCTTGACTAGTTAATGACCACAGTGACAAAGCGTGCTCCATTTGACCCAGAGAACACAGAAGAGACAGGGCTCCTCTGCCGGCCTCTGTCCCAGAAACAAGCCAGAATGTTAGAGCTCCGAGTCTTCGGAAATCCAGGGGGAGGAGCTCCGACAGATGGGACTCACAGAGCTCAAGATGGACATGGACACAGACGCCCCCCGCGGGGCTCCGGACAAATACGCTTTTCTTCAAAGCTATCTTCATTCAAGTGGCCACGCGCGAAGCGTGACAACATGGTCTGGCCCTGAGTTGGGTCAACATACCACACACGTGCACGGGCCTTTGGGGTGCCTTTTCAACCCAATGCTGGTCTGCTGAGCAAGCTTGATCTCCAGTGACTCAGCCATTTTCAAAAAGCAAACCCACGGTTACTCAAGTGCTCATCCATTCAAAAAAAAAAAAAAAAAAAAAAGTGCCCCCAGTGCCCATCTGTGCTAGGAAATGGGCATGAGACCGGAGAACAAGACAGATGCCGCCTTCATCTCCAGCAGGCTTCTGTCCGAGGCAGCCAGGAGGCTGCTTAAATGACAAGTGTGCAGAATGAGGCAAACCCTCCTTGCAGGGACAATCAGGACAGGGAAGTCTCTGCAGTAGGGGCAGGGAGGGAGCAGACAGGTGTGGGGTGAGGTAAGGAGTAGGATGAGCATCTCAGGCACGGAGAATGACATGAGCCGGAGAGAGTTTGGGGGTGCTTCGGGGGGTGAGGGGATACTGCAGCCATGGTACTGGGGTCACGGTCACAGGATGCACAGGTGAAAGGCGGGCTGCTCACAGGAGGTCTCAGTGGTTTGAGGTAAGGAAGCGATGTTGAGTTCATCGGAGTTCCCGGATGGCCCTTGGGAGATGTGCACCACTAAGAAGGGTGCAGAGTGCCCTCAAGGATTGGAGACACCAGTGCTGACCAGCACCTATGAGGGCAATTCAAAAAGTTCGTGGAAAACAGAGTTAGAAGATAAGGGACAGGCATCTGGTCTGGTGGTATAGGTGAGGGTGTCTGTGTCCACAGTGCACACCCTGGAAGGCAGCAGAGGCTCCTGCCACCCATGTGGGAGACCTGGATTGAGTCCTCAGCTCCTGACTTTGGCCTGGGTCCAGCCCCTTGCCACTGTGGACATTTGGGGAGTGAACCAGTCGGGAGAGCACTCTCACTCTGTCTCTCAAATACTTTTTTTTTAAAGGAAGAAAAAAACAAGTTTATTTTGGTGCAAAAAATTTTAAAGTCCATGCTTTTCTCATACTATGCATTCTCTACGGACTTTTTGAAGGTAAAGATACCTCATATGGTTCGATCAGTGGGTGTGTTCAAAAGTGTTGATAGTTTACACTTATTATTTGTGTATTTCCAGAAGTGAAGGATATGGGACTTTGGGCATGTGGAAGGGGTAAAAGGGTTACTTGCAGATCTGAAACTACCTGAGCCTCTGAGAGTGGCCTTGAGCACCACTAAGAAGCCCTGTGATGCCCCTCCATGGAGGGAGGAAGGGGAAGATGCAGAACCAGAGAGAACAGGCCTCCTTGGGCAAGGCAGGACACAGGTGTTGGAGAGAAAAGGGTGATGCATCTCTGTAAGGACAGATCCAGGGCTCAGCGAGACCTGGTAAAAATGATGACTCAGGGGCCGGCGCTGTGGCGTGGCAGGTAAAGCCACCTCCTGCAGTGCTGGCATCTTATACGGGCGCTGGTGAGACCCGGCTGCTCCACTTCCAATTCAGCTCTCTGCTATGGCCTGGGAAAGCAGTAGAAGATGGCCCAAGGGCTTGGGAGACCCGGAAGAAGCTCCTGGCTCCTGGTTTTAGATCGGCTCAGCTCTGGCCATTGCAACCATCTGGGGAGTGAACCAGCAGATAGAAGATCTCTCTCTCTCTCTCTCTGCCTCTCTGTACCTCTGTCTTTCAAATAAATAAACAAATCTTTTAAAAAAAAAGTGACAACTCAGGAACAGCTGTGGATTGAGGGATGCTGCTCTGAATCAAATACTCTACAATATTCAAGGATATTTTATATTTTGTGGATACATATATTTGAAAGCTAGTGAAAGAAAGAGCCAACAACAATAGTGAGTCTAAGAATTCACACAACTGGGAAGTAAACTAGCTGACTTCTGCAGAGGACTCAGAAGAAAACAGCACACTCACTTTGGGGGTGGTGTTGTGAAAGGTGATCAAGGGCTTAAAATGCCTGTTAGTTTCAGCTATGACACCAAAAACAGAAGCAACCAAATAAAAAAAAGTAAAAAACAGACTTCATAAAAAATTAAAAAAAAAAAACTTTAGTGCTTCTTAGAACTTACCAAGAAAGTGAAGAGGCAGCTCACAGAACAGGAGAAACTATTTGCAAAGTCATTTATCTGGTTAGGGTCTTACACCTTGAACCTATGAAGAACACTCTCAACAGTGAGAAGACAACCCAAATAAAAAAAAAAATGGGCAAGGGATCTGAACAGGCACAATTCCACAGACGATACACCACTGGCCCACAAGCACATGGCAAGATGTTGAGGCTCGTTGTCATCAGGGCAATGGCAATACAGGCCACAGTGAGATGCTATTCATACTGACTAGGAGGCTGTGACCAAGGACAAGGATGAACAGTCCCAAGTGCTGGGGAGGATACAGAGAAGTGGGAATCCCCCACCCTGCTGGTAGGAACACAAAGCGCTGTAATCACTGTGGAAAAGAGTTCAACAGCTCCTTAACAATTTAACATACGGCCCACCTATTCCAATCCTGGGTGTACACCCAAGAAGACTATGTGAACAAGAACTTGGACTCAGTTGTTTACATCAGCATTATTCGGAATAGCCAAAATGCAGAAACAATCAATGGCCACTAACTGATGAATGGATAAAGCAACTGTGTTCATCCGTGCAATGGAATATTACTCAGTCATAAAAAGGAGTGAAGTGTTGATGCCTGCAACGGACATGGATGAACTCTGAAAACACTATACTAAGTGGAGGAAAGCAGACATAACAAGGCACGTGGTGCAAGACTCAACTTATGAAGTGTCTAGAACAAGCAAATTCATAGAGACAGAAAGGAAATTAGTGTATCTGGTGGGGAAAACCTTCTAATACAAAGGTCCTCAGGGACTAGAGGACAGAAGAAGAGAAAGGAAGCCCTCTAGGCATAAGCTCTTGCTGGATCATTTATTCATGGGAACACGTGAAGAGGAGACCACATGCCAAGGACTATCCTAGCAGCGGAAGGGACAACAATTAAAAATAGGCAAGCTGGGGAGGGCATGTGGAGCAGCCGTTAGGACACAGCTTGGGACATCGATGTCAGGTCCTATATTGGCAGAGCTCCTCCACTTCCGATCCAGCTCCCTGCCGACGCACACTTTGGGAGGCAGCAGGGGATGGCCCAAGACGCTGGGCCCCTGCCACCCACGTGGGAGACCTGGATGGAATTCTGAACACCAGGCTTCAGCCTGGCCCACCCCTGGCTGTTGTGGGCATCTGGAGAGTGAATCCAGCAGATGGAAGATCTCTGTGTCTCTCTCTGCCTTTCAAATAAAATTGAAAAATAAGTAAAAATTAAAAATAGCGAGACAGGCTTGTCTCTCAACAGCCTTCACAACCCATTGGGAAAGACCAGCTGAATCTACGACACACAAGGTGACAGTTGACGGGTCTTCACTGAGTTGAATGGAGAACACATTCTAGAAAGCCAGAGGTGGGGGAGATCCGCCATGGGTGCGTGGAGGCCGAGCTCAGACTGCAAAGGGTAGGGACAGGAAACTCGGAATCACGGGAGGGCTTGCAACAGAGGAGCAGCAGGATCTGATCTGCACTTGACAGGTAACCAGGGTAGAGTGTATGTGTGTAGAAAGGCCCAGAATGGAGAGAGACCAGAGGAAGAGAGATTATGGAGGAGGGAGAGCTGACACAGGCCTCGGGAAAGCAAGCGGGGAGGCACGGAAGAGAGAGGAGGTGCTCCGGGGAGTGCAAAGAGAGGGCAGCTCAACGACGAGGGCATCAGTGCACGTCTGAAAGCCGTGGGGGGGGGAGGCAGGGCTCAGTGCAGTCCGGGCGGCCTGGAGGGTGTCTGTGAGGACTCGGCAGAGGGGGCCTGGGCTGGAGACCCACATGTAGGAGTTGTGCATGGAGACGATTTTGCAGGAGAAAAGGCGGGGGAGAAGATGCAACGTTGGGAGCTCCCCTGTTCCCACTCAGAGGGTAGGCAGCAGCGGGAGCCAGAGAGAGGGAGATGCTAGGAGGGGAGACAGCAGTCTCGCGGGGGCCAGGGAGGAGGGCTTCCAGCGGGAGGCACAGCCTCAGCTCCCACACACTTGTGCTCTCTAGTGCCTTTGCTGGTGCCTGTCCCGGTTGGGTCCCAGTGGCACTCGAGAGCTGGAAATAGGTAGATGAAAATTCCTCTGTGAACGGGATGGGCACGGAGTGAGTGGCATCCTCAAGCCATCCATCATTCCCACAAAGACTCTTGTTTGTCTTTCAATATAATGCAAGCTGGAATTCTGGGACCATTTAAGACCCCAAATACATGAGTCACTCAATGTAAATGTCACAGCCTGGTAACGGATAAAGAGGATGACTTTACTGAACAACATAACCAAATAAAATGGATGTCTTGGAGAAGGAAATTAAACACACGGAGGTAAAAGATATTAGATTAGGCTTCAAGCTCTAGTGATACACTCCTGGAGAGGAACAGCGGGCTATTGCTCAAAAAGAAGAAAATATCCAGATAACCAAGTTTAAGAATAATTCTGAGGAAATGATAAGAGCAAGTGGAAATGGGGGAGAAGAAAAAAAACAGATTTTCTTCAGGCTATTAAATTACAGACTTTTGGAGAAGATCTGTTCTCGTGTTCCCACGCCCTCCCAGCACAGGGCACTGAAGATGTCCCTCTGGGCACCTGAGACGCTCCCAGGGAGCAGTGGATTTGGTCTCCATTTTTATTAGAAATGTTCGAGTCGGTTCTTCCTGGGGGATGGAGCTGCGAGCCTTAATTACGGCGTTTTCCATTTCCAGCTTCCTTGGGTCTCGCAGCGCGCCTCACCGTCTTAGAAAATCACCGGGTGAGAAAATGCCCCGTGACACTGTCTCACATCGGCAAAAATGTAAGTGACAAGAAAATTAGTCATTCGGCCTCTTTCAGGGCTGGAGGAAGTGCTGTCGAATTGAGTGAGAAAAGATTCAACAGGCTACTTCGCTGATGAAAACGGCTGGAGAAGTGGCGAATCGATACGAACAATAGAAAACCCAAGAGTTCCGGCCTGCTTATGCCGACTACCTGACTTCGGGAAGAAGGCAGTTAGTGTCACTTGAACTGTTTTTCTCTTTCCCAGGGTTTCATTCATCCTGAGCATACCCTATGTGAGGAGCTCGCTTTAAAATGCATTCTCAACCTTCGTTATAGAAATGACCACTGCCGACATTCTGTTGGCATTTAATATCCATGCAGTGACAAACAGCCAAATGGGAAATAGTTAGAAATGCAGAACTGGCCCCAAATGTCTTGAATCCCTGTTAGTGGCAACATATGAAAACAGCAGACAATTCAATAGCAGTACACATGGAGCTGAAGCCCTGACTTAATCAACACTGACTATGAGGGGGAAAAAATCATTAAATAAAATACATTACAGGTATTACTTAGTGCTGTGTTAATGTGAATTGAATTTTGCAATATTCACTCTTCAACCACTCTGATTTAAGATACTTCTTTTATATCTAGGTTGATTCCAAGAATAAAACAGCATGATGATGATATCTGACAGACAGTAAGAAAACAAAACTGACAAGGACAAGAAAAATCATCGGGGGTGGACATTCTGGCTGCAAGCTCTGGAAGCAGTCTCAGGTGTTGCCCAGAACACGCCTGTTAGGCCCACATGAAGTCAGAATGGGCTCAGGCATGGCATGGCACGGTACGGCACGGCCGGCACGGCAGAATTAAACTGTGAGATCCAAAGGATCGGTATCAAGCTTTCTATACCAACATTCCTGATTTTTCATTTCAGAAAGCAATTCTGGGAGGATAGTTCCTTTTCAAGGAGTTTACAGAATTTAGGCTATGAGAGAGCTTCAAAAACTTCATGGAAAGTGTACATTATGAAAAAAAAACCTGCATTCTTCTCCAAATTTTTGGCACTGAAATAAACATCTTTTAATTCCACTTTTTTCTATGAACATTTATAAATTTAGTTTTTTTCCTTTTGTGTGTTTGAAAATAAAAGTGATAAATACAACGTATGTGAGGGCAGAGATCATATTTCTAATAACCTAACCAACATGGCTTACTTAATAGGCATCTGAGCTTTCCAGGAAGACATTTATCTTGATACTAAATTATCAGATGACAAGAAGAAACTCAAAAAAAAAAAAAAACAAAACAAAACTTAGGGGTTTACCGAATACCAGTGACCTACAACCCGAGGGAAGAGGCTCATATGAAGGTTGCCCCATGACCTGCTGAGATCCCGGGAGTAAGTGCGCTGCGCATCTGCACACCTGGGCATGGACGGTCACAGCCGTCCTCCCCTGAAACTCAATAGTCCCCAAACCTCCTCGAGCCAAAACACAACACTGTGGGGATCCAGACCCACCTGGAAACTTGGGGGAATTCTAAGAACACAAAGCTCCTCCAAGGTCGGCAGTACAAAAAAACAGTGCTTGCTACTGAGTACGAAAGCAACTGCTTCCTGGCTGTTGAAACAGGGGCCTGACGCAGATGGCTCACTTGGGCAGAAGCTACACCAAGTGGACAGAGGGTTGGGCTGCCACACCGCATGGCACTGGAGCATGCCTGGCTTCATGTGTGGCAACCTGGCAACAGCCACGGTCCCTGTGCAAACCAAACATGGCCAGGGAGCAAGCACAAGTCCCAGCCTCGCTGGGCTGGGGAAAGTGGCTCTGAGCAGCTGGAGGGCAAAACGTGCCACTTGCACTCCTTTTCCATCTGCCCCCGTGAAAGAACAGATGATCACAAAGTGTACGTACGAATTAGTTACATGTTAGGATGGGAAATCTGTAGTTTTGCAGTCAGATTTGGTCTCAAAAATTCCCAGGGGCTGCTTGAATGATTTACTCTGATTTCACAGCAGACTCAAGTATACAAAGGTACTTCAAAAAGGTCCGTGGAAAAATGGAATGAAAAGACAAGTTCATTTTGATGCATTTTTTGAAGTCCATGCATGGTTTTTTTTTTTCCCCCACAATACATATTTACATGAACTTTATGGATTTCATATGAATGGATTTCAAAGTCTTTGCACCAAAACAAACATCCTTAATTGCATTTTCCACGAATTGTGTGAAACACCCTCGTACCATCCTACTCCCTCTGCTAATTTCGGTTCTAAGTGCAAAGAAAAATTAGAAACACAGAGTTCTCTTGAAAATGCTTTTTCGTGATAAAAGTCTGGCTGTGTGAGTGGAGAGAGGCCCTTGAAGTGCCTTCCACAAAAGGCATAGAGAAAGCACCTGTTTCCTAATGAGTGCCCAGCTGAAGCACGCCGGGCCGAGGACCCAGAAGGTGCTCACGCGTTCCTGTTCCTGTGACACTCCTGCTTAGCGGTGAGGAAGGGAAACTGGAATGACATCAGGAAGGCACGAGGAACAATGCATGGTGGGCTCCAAGGTGGGGGTCAGGCCCAGCCACTGACTCGTCTCCAGAGATAACCGGCAACACACAGCGAATGGGGTACCCTTTGATGAATGTGCTGCACCTGGCCCTGGCAGCCCGGAGCAGGGTCTGGTGCCTGTGGCAGATGAATCAAACTACGTCCTGATTGTAAGGGAAACCCCAGCAAGCGGCACCTCCATCACTGGTGATATTTAGATATTGACACCTGCTAAAGTCATCATGGGCTCTTCATGGGTCGAATGCCATTTTATGGGCTATCTCACTGAATTCTTACAGTCGCTGCCTGCAGCGTGTGCTCTCGTGAGGGTCCTACAGAGGAGGGGGTTGAGAAGTAGGGAGGAGGGGTCTTTGCTCTAAGCCCCTCGATGGTACCAGCAGCCCTCAGCTGAAGCCTTGCTTCGTGAGATCAGAATTCTGCACCTGCCAAAGAAGAGCGCGGTGGCACCAAGAGCCAGCAGAAGGCCCGGATCCATCGACTCACTTTCTGGAAACAAGAAGGGAAAATTGGAAGCCCTTCTTCTACCCTTCTAATTCAGACTCCACTATCCAACAGCTTCAGGAGAAGGAAAGCCAACTGTCTGGGAAGACTTCTCTTCCTGCAAATTAAATAAACCTTAATGCTCGCATCTCAAGGTCTTTTGGACCTAGCACGCCAGTTGAGAGAAATCCTTGCGTGTCACAGAGGAAAGGGAGGTCAGTTACATGAAATCCTAGCAGGGCGTGGTTCTCCCTCTGCAGGGTGGAGGCTTCTGAGCTCGGCACAGTGGCCCTTCCATCCTGTGCTGGATAACGAGGATGTGTCTTTCCTGTGTCTCCTTCCTTAGAGCTCTCTCCGACTAGCTGGCCCAAGCACTGCTGTCTTCCTTATCTGGTAGTGGCTGGCACGGGCCCGTGGGTGCCCTTCATGTCCCCCAGAGCTTCCGGGCATTGTGGCCGTGCACTGGCTATGGTGCTTGTAACTCAGCCTGGGACAGTGTCACAGCAAAGACCCCACAGCTCGTCAGCTGCAGGAAAGCAATTTTCTGCATGAGCTATGAGTAAATCTGGCTCAGGACAGATTACGGGAAGGAAAAAAACTGGAATTTTTTTTTTTTTTTGGTCTTCTTTTGTACTTGGAGAAAACATGTCATCAGATGCAGAGTAGCCACTCAGTCCTGTCTCAGTTTGATCCCTGGTCTTTTGGCTGCATTCAGTGATACCTGAGTAGCTAAACATTGTCAACTTCTAAGACAAGGTAGAAGGAACAAGGTAACATGGCTGTCCCAGTGGCAACAAAGATCAGAATCACAAATTCTCTCATGATAACACACTTTAAAAAGACAATGTCAGGTGCCGGTGCTGTGGTGTAGCGAGTAAAGCCGCCCCATGCAGTGCTGGCATTCCACATGGGTGCCAGTTCGAGTCCCGGCTGCTCCACTTCCTATCCAGCTCTCTGCTATGGCCTGGGAAAGCAGCAGAAGCTGGCCCAAGTGCTTGGGCCCCTGTACCCACGTAGGAAACTTGAAAGAAGCTCCAGGCTCCTGGCTTCAGATTGGCTCAGCTCCGGTCAATGCAGCCATTTGGGGGATGAACCAGAGGATGGAAGACTTCTCTTTCTCTGTCTCTGCCTCTCTGCCTTTCAAATAAGTAATTAATCTTTAAAAATATCGACAATGTCAGATAAAAGATGATGGGTGTTGATTTATTTTTATTTTTATTTTTATTTTTATTTTTATTTTTGACAGACAGAGTGGACAGTGAGAGAGAGAGACAGAGAGAAAGGTCTTCCTTTTTGCCGTTGGTTCACCCTCCAATGGCTGCTGTGGCCAGTGCGCTGCGGCCAGCGCACCACGCTGATTCGATGGCAGGAGCCAGGTACTTATCCTGGTCTCCCATGGGGTGCAGGACCCTTGGGCCATCCTCCACTGCACTCCCTGGCCACAGCAGAGAGCTGGCCTGGAAGAGGGGCAACTGGGACAGAATCCGGCGCCCCGACCGGGACTAGAACCCCGTGTGCCGGCGCTGTAAGGCGGAGGATTAGCCTAGTGAGCCGCGTCGCCGGCCAGGTGTTTATATTCTGATTTTATATGTCTTTATATTTTGGGATTATTATTTATACCTTAATGAAAATCATATGCTTTTTTAAAAAGATTTATTGTATTTATTTGAAAGACTGAGTTACAGAGAGAGGTAGAGACAGAGAGAGAGGTTTTCCATCTGCTGGTTCACTCCCCAGATGGCTGCAACGGCCAGAGCTGCGCCGATCCGAAGCCAGGAGCCAGGAGCTTCTTCCTGGTCTCCCACACGGGTGCAGGGGCCCAAGGACTTGGGCCATCTTCTACTGCTTTCCCAGGCCATAGCAGAGAGCTGGATCAGAAGAGGAGCAACTGGGACTAGAACCGGCACCCATATGGGATGCCGGCACTTCAGGCCAGGGTGTTAACCTGCTGCGCCACAGTGCCAGCCCCCATATGCTTTTATATTTTATATGCAAAATACCTTCTCAGGGATCCCACCCATTTGGATCAAAATATACTGCTGAAACATACAAATAACAGAAACGACTCTGAACGCTGTTAAAGATAAAATTCCCAACTCCCACAATTCTCTGGGACTTTCCACATTTAAGCCTCATAGAGTAACACCATATCATCTCTGTGACTAAAAATATAACTGCAGTATTACTTAGAGTTATAATCAAATCATTCTCTTGCAAATTAGGACACTTACTACTGGAAAAATAACCAGACTGAATTTGGTGTGTCTTTTGTTGATAGATCAAAAGCAGCTCCATTAAGTCAACAGTTTTACATGAACAGTGTTAAGATATGGTCCAGATGAGGAAAGTGTCCTTTGGAGCCATTTTACTTGAAGAGTGATGAAGACGTTCCTTACAGCTCAGGTGCAGAGCAGAATTGCACGGACAGTCCCCAGGTTAGGAGGCTAGATGTGATCCCAAATGTTCTCGCCCACACACACCAGACAGCGCAGGCTCACCTTCCCTCCTCCTCCCCATTTCCAAATTGTGCCTTTACCCACCCACCTATCCATCCACTTACTCAACTACCTATACACTCATCACTCATCCACCTACCCATCCATCCACCCACCCATCCATCCATCCATCCATCCACCCATCCACTCATCATCCATCCATCCACCCACCCACCCATCCATGCACCCACCCATCTATCCATCCATCCATCCACCCATCCACCCATCCACCCATCCATCCATCCTATATTTACTATTGCCTCCTGTATATCCATTATTCTTCCCTCAGATGTAAAAAAACATGCTTTCTTACTCCTAATCCTATTCTAAATCTTGGCTCCTATAATACTCAACTATTTCCTTGAGTGTTAGACTACTTTGGAAGATTCTACAACTCATCATGGGGCAGTTACATTATAATCAGTGTGAGTTCTGCAGAAGTGATATCTCACTAAAAGCCATAATATTTACGAAATAAAAACTCTCTACCCATGCTGGCATACCGCTCTGCCACTCACGATGAAGCCCTTTTGCAGCCATGAACCAACCACAGATGCGGACGCTCCACATCTGAGATGGAGCAGAAATGATCCTCTGAGCCCTCCCAGCCAGCACCAAGCAGGGCTCAGACTCAAGCCCAGGCTGAGCGGTTCCAGCTGTTGGCCTCTTTCCCCTCCCTCACACCACCTCAGTTTCATCTTTTATGTTTATTTTTGTTAAAAAGTTTATAACGTTCAATGCTAAGTTAATTCACAAACGCTACTGCTTGGTGCTGACAGGAAGGATGAGAACAGGCAAATTAGATCCTTCTTTCTCTCTCCAGAACCAAGAGTAGCACCAAATGAACTAGCCATTTTATAGCTGATCTGGCATAACTGGTGACTTCCTGGCTGAACTGCTATTTGTAAAACTGACATAAGAAGTCAGAATTTAGAATAGTAAATCTATATTAATTCACTCCTTTTCCTTATGCATCACTGCTTGGGAAACTTAAATGAGCCCATTTAAGCAAAAATTATCTTATTGTGTTTATTTCTGTTCACATTTTGAAGAAAACCAAAACAAAATTCCAAAGTTTGACTTGAATGGACATTTTCTTTTAAAGATTTATTTATTTGCAAGGCAGTTACAGAGAGAGGGGGAGAGGGAGAGAGAAAGAGAGGAAGAGAGAGAGAGAGAGAGGGGGAGAGAGAGAAAGTTCCATCTGCTGGTTCACTCCCCAAATGGCCTGAAACGGCCGGGGCTTTGTGAGGCTGAAGCCAGGAGCCTGGACCTTCTTCCTAGTCTCCCATGTGGGTGCAGGGGCCCAAATACTTGGGCCATCTTCCACTGCTTTCCCATACACATTAGCAGGGAGCTGGACCGGAAGTAGAGCAGCCAGGTATTAAACCAGGGCCTGTATGGGATGCTGGCATTGCCGGCAGGACCCGCTGCACCACAACACCAGCCCTGGGACATTTTCAGTGAGAGAGTTACTTAGCAGCATCAGATGGGCACTACTAAGTAGATGGGGCATGCTTCAACACTGGAGAGCCATGAAGATTTTCCTTGTGAGATCTTTTTGCTCCACCGTCAAAGCCCTGAGAGGCTCTGAGAATGAACTGTTATTTTTCAGTTGCTATCTTCCAAGGGCCATAAAAACTGTTGGCAGGGCCGGTGCTGTGGCGTAGTGGGTGGGGCCACTGCCTGCAGTGTTAGCATCCCATATGGGCACCGGTTCGAGACCCGGATGCTCCATTTCTAATCCAGCTCTCTGCAATGGCTTGGGAAAGCAGCAGAAAATGGCCCAAGGCCTTGGGCCCCTGACACCCAAGCGGGAGACCAGGCTGGAGCTCCTGGTTTTAGCCTGGACCAGCCCTGGCCATTGCAGCCATTTGGGGAGTGAACTAGCAGATAGAATAGATCAATCTCTATTGATCTCTGTGTCTGCCTTTCAAATAAATAAATAAATAAATTTTTAAAAAAAGATAATTTTGTATAAATTGCAGAAAATCCTGCAAAGCGGGTATTGCTATTCTTGCTTTACAGCTGAAGAAACTGAGATCCGAGAGGTTGAAATTGGGCCCAAAGCAAACCAGTATCGGCAGCTTCACAAGGCTCCACCAAACCAGCATTGGCAGTCTCACAGGGCTCCACCAAATCTATCCAGGGCCGGGACACGGAGAAGGGAGGCTGCGGGCAGGGTGGGGGTGGAGCTGTTCTTCCCAGATAATATAGCTTGAGTATTCCACATCCAGAATGCTCGGGATCAGATGGGCCTGAGATTTCTGGAGTCTTGGATTTTGAAATGTCTGCATAGACTTCTAACAAATTAGCGTCCCTAAAATGCTAAAGAAATCCTAAAATGTTTCAGATTTAAGTATCGGTCAATAGGTTTTGGACTCTGGAGTGCTTTGGGTTTCTGGATGAGGGACACTCACCCTGTATTTTCTAAGAGGTGGGAGAACTTAGAAGGGACCCTGAGACCCAGTGTGTGTGTGTTGGGGGCAGGGGTTGAAGACGCTGGGGTCACACACAGGAGCCCATCGCTAGGAGAGCCGGTTTGGGAGAAATCAGGGCTGCACCCTTTGAGATGAGCAATAAATACAAATCAATTTAAAAATGCACACTTTTTGTACAAGCTCCACCAACAGTTTGACTTATCTGACATGGCTGAACGATTCCCAGACGAGATTCAACAACCGTAAATATTCATGAGCAAACCTGCTCGGCTCATTAAAGCAAGCACTTCCTAATTAATTTCATAATTAACGTGCTCTCTATTAAATACAGCCAGCAACACTCTTCCAAAGGACTCCAGAGACAGGGACACGTGACAGATGCGGGGTGTCTCCTGCAGAATGAGGACAATGTTCATGAAGGCAGAGCACTGGACCCTCTCTCTCTCTCCTCTGTTTTTCTGCCTTTCAAATAAATACTTTTTAAAAAAAATAAAAATGTGGGGGGGCCAGCACTGGGGCATAGCAAGTTAAAGCCCCAGCCTGCAGCAACAGCATCCCATATGGGCGCCAGTTCAAGTCCCGGCTGTTCCATTTCTGATCCAGCTCTCTGCTATGGCCTGAGAAAGCAGTAGAAGATGGCCCAAGTCATTGGGCCCCTGCACCCATGTGGGAGACCTGGAAGAAGCTCCTGGCTCCTGGCTTCGGATCAGCGTAGCTCCGCCACTGAGGCTACTTGGAGTGAACCATCAGATGGAAGACCTCTCTCTCTCTCTCTCTGCCTCTCCTCTCTTTCTGTGTAACTTCGACTTTCAAATAAATAAATAAGTCTTTTAAAACAAACAAACAAAAAAAAGAATGGTGCTCTCCTGGGAGTGTCCGTGACCTGATGTCCGTGACCCGATGTCCGTGGAGGGGTCTGCAAGAAGTCCCAAAGGACCCATGTTCTAGGTATTTAGCAAGATCAGGCAGCAAGCATATAGGAGTGCAATGAAAACACACATACAGCAACTCGTAATAAACGCCGCCAGTTTCCCCCAAAAGAAAGTTGTCTGCACACAAGCAGAGTGGCCCCTGGCAGGAAGCGCCACCTGTTCCTCTCAGGGACGGTGCTGAGCTAGAACCAAAAGTCAGCCAACAGGGTCTCAGATTTTAAAATTACAGGTAGGGCAGCCCTAATCTGAAAATCTGAAATCGGAAATGCTCCCGAACCCGAGACTCTGTGATCATGGACATGATGCCACAATTGGAAAATTCCACACCATAAAACTTTGTTTCATGCCCGAAGTTACTAGAGCTAGCACGTGAAATTACCTTCAGGCTATGTGGGAAAGGCAGATAGGAAACGAGGCAGTCTTGTGTTTGTACCTGGGTCCCCTCTCCAAGATGCCTCATGATGTGTGTGCAAATATTCCTGCATGGAAAAAAAAATCCAAAATCCGATATGCTCCTGGTCCCAAGCATTTCGGACAAAGAATTCTCAACTTGTAGTGAGTTCAAGCTGGAGCAGATGGGTTGTCAGAGCATCTTAAAAACAACTGGACAGGCTCTCAGTCCCTGGTGAGCTCCGCAGGGGCTGTCTCAGCTGAGTTGTGGACATGCCAACATCAAGCCGGACTCAGGTCAGATAGAGAGGACCCTTCTGAAGACACCATGGTCGACCTCTACGTTCGGGCTTGAGGGCAATTAAATTGCTTCTAGAGAGAGGCAGGCAAAGCGAACTTAAGAGAAACTTAAGCGAACTTAAGAGCAACAATCCTGTCAGTTACTCTTCTGTGTTGTTATGTGCCTGGGGGCACACACAGCATCACAGAGATGGCTCCACCATGGAATTCGCTCTCTGCTTACAGTTCCGGGACCCCACCTGCGCCAAGGCTTCAGGTCCAAGGGCACACAACTGCTCTCTGAAAGTGGTGGACAAGGCAGCCCCATTTTTCATTTATTTTTTTGCAGGAGGCCCTGCAAAGCCACTGTGGTGTTGTATGTCGATGGCAGCTCTGCCTACTGCTGTTGAAGGTTCCCCGGCCCCGGCTGAGGCTTGGATAGTGGATAGGGCAGGAGGGCACCGCAGGCAGAGGGAGGGACAGATGACCCAGATGACTGCGGTAGAGGCAGAGGTGACACTGTGCAAATGCAGCGGGTCCCTCCCTCCTGGGCAGATCCCGCATGCTCGGCTCTTTGCTAGATAGTGGGGAAGGTGGCTACTAGCGACAGTGAGCAGGGCAGGACGGGACACACAAGGCCGCTAACGCAGTGCCAAAGGAAAGGACAGAGAGGCATAAACTCTCAGATGTGAGTTTACTAAGTTGTGTCTGAGGGAGAAGAGCAGAGACCACAACATTCAGCCGATGCGTGGAGTTGAGAATTCTCTCCTGTGGCAGAAGGAGAGGAGAGCCCCGCGTGATCGCTCTGGTGGGAGAAGGCGGGGTGGGGGCGGCGCGAGTCCTCCGGAGGCCCAGTGCGGTGAACGGTGTGGCTCTGTGTCCTCACCGAGGGAGCCACAGAGCCAGATGCGGGATGTGTCTGCGGTGGGCTCATAGGCAGGGCTGTGCTCTAGAGACTGATCTGGACTGAACCCACGTGGACACGAATCAGATTAAGCCTGTGACCAGGATTAGTCAAAGTTCTGGGAGATTTCCTGCTTTAAAATTCTGTTTAAATGAGCAATCTCAGAAATCCTGGAGCTGCTGAGGTCTTACAATGGTGTGAATTACATGTTAGGTTGAGTCACACAAAACTGCTGCTTTCTGGCGTGCACGGGCAGCAGTTTCATTGTCATCTTGTCCCTGGATCAGGCCTGGGGCTCCCTGCCTGGTCTGTTGGCCTCTGCACCCAGCATCAGAGCCTTCAAGGGACGCGATCCCGCCTCTGCTCCACCCTCCAAAGGCTCCCACTGTGAAGCCAAGGTCCTCAGTGGCCGGTGGGGCCCTGTCCAGTGGGGCGCCCAGCCCCCACCGTCACCTCTGACCTCTGCAGGTTCCACGTACATCCCTTGCTGTGCCTTCTGCCTGGATGCTCTTCCAGGATCCTGATTCCATGGTTCCTGTGTATCTCTCAAAGAGTGGTTCCTAACCTGGGTCCAGGGCCCCAGGGCTCTCATCAGAGTGATGATCGGAATTCCAGGGGTCCAAGAATGTAGGTGGTAAGATGTACGTACCAATGGAGATGAGGCACAAACCACAATGGTGGTACTTGTGTTTGACGGACAGTGCCGCATCACGGTTACATTACTGCCAATGTAAATGCTGACTCTGCTCACCACTTCTTCAAAATCAACAGCAGTTACTGCACTCCCTGCTAGGGCCTTGCGTTCAACGCATGACTAAAGATGCCTGTATATTACTATGGCATACATTTGATCGGAACAGTATTTCATTATAACAGATTTACTTTGTAATCCCAGCTGCTTTATTTTCTGCATTTATACACATTCTGAGAAGGGTAGGAGATCCACGGTGCAAAGGGTGCAAGACCCAGCCAGCGGGACTGCCTCATTTCTCCATATTGCAGTGCCCCTGCTGGACCCCAGGGACTGGTTGAGGTCGAGCCCTCATGGGTAGTGATAAGAGTGGCACAGCCACGAGGGGCCACACGCAGTACAGGTCGGGGCTCCCAGGCAGAGCTCTCAGGGCTACACGTGCACCAACCGTGGAATCTGTCCCATCTCCCCAAGACGCAGCCCTGACTCCAGGAAGACACAGCCATAAGGAGGCAGGGAGCCGCCCGGCGTTCACACAGGGAAGCGGGATTCCAATCCAGGTTTCTAGCTCCAGATCCTGAGACAGGGGCAAGACGGGCTTGCCAACAAGACCTATAAAGTCTGAGCAAAACAAAATGGAATTCCATGCTAGGAAACTGAAAGGTGAAATAGTTCTATACAGATTCCCACCCCCTACCCCAACAAGTTCATATATATTTACTTTGTCCTTGCAGCCTACTTCGATACAATGGAGCCTAAGAAATAAATCCTTAAGAAAAAAGGACATGAAATTGTGACTTCCTCAGGCTTGCCATGCCTGCTTAGCTTTGGGAAAGACCAGCTCGTGGCTGGGGAACGAGGCCACTGGCTGCAGCAGCTCCGGCACTAACTACTTCTCACATACCCCTGTATCTACCATCTCTCTCCACTGATGTGGGAGCCAGGGCTGGGACACACGACCTCACGTGGCTCAAGGCCCTCTAATTAATTATTAAGTGGCCTCACTGCCATTTGACAATACTCTGAGAAGAGTGCAGGCCTAACTGTCAGTTATCCTTTAAGCCATCCCAATTGTAGCCTCTTACAGTTAGGTACTGCCCAAGGGACGAAACACCAACTGCACAGATCCTGACCTGGGCTGTGGGGTGAGCGGGCCACAGGAATAACCAGTGGACAAGCCACAGGCACCAGGTAGAGTCCCCTCAACCAGTGGCTACGTGCAGGGTTTCAGAGCCACACAAAACAGGTAATTTAATTGCATAAAAGGATCTTTCTTCAGTTGGTTTTTTCCCCTCTGGGTCTATTGAAATGTACACAGCACAGTACAAAGTACAAGGCGGCCGCTCGGCTGTAATTTCACTTGTGCACATATTTAGCGTGCTGCTGGGGATGAAGCATTTCATGGCTCCTGTGCTGAGCAAATGAAATAAATCAATAAGTGCAGAGAGGGATTTTTTTTCCTTGCTGTTTGGGAGAAGTGCTCTTTACTTCCCTATTAACAGGAACTTAACGAACCATTTCACATTCAAAACCCCTTCGAAAGGTCAGAAATGCCTATTTCTTCATTAAGCTTTTTTTTTTAGTCAAATAATACTCCATTTTCTTTTATATCGCCACACAGGTAGCAGCTCTTTTTTTAAAAAAAAAAAAGGACTGAGAATAAACAACACTGCTGAGTAGGGACTACTTCACTTAGTTAAATGTAGATGCGTGTGGGGCTTTATAGATGGAGGGAGGGAGGGAGAGGGAGAGGGAGAGGGAGAGGGAGAGGGAGAGAGGGAGAGAGGGGGAGAGGGGGAGAGGGGGAGAGGGGGAGAGGGGGAGAGGGGGAGAGGGAGAGAGGGAGAGAGGGAGAGAGGGAGAGAGGGAGAGAGGGAGAGAGGGAGAGAGGGAGAGAGGGAGAGAGAAATGACCTGGCCCAGCATTTTATTGAGGATAATCAAAGAACAGGGGCTTTGGGTTGCCATGGAAGTCGGGCCCAAAGTTTATCTTCGGGTGAGGAGTTGGCATTGTGCTTCCAAACGGGAGGCATAATGCAGCCAGCATGCTTTCAGGAACATCCCTCACTCAGTACCTGGGCTCCTTTTCTTGAATTTATTTTCCATCTTTATGCTGGAACTTCCTGGCTCTTACCAAAAATGTCTGGGTCTTGAGACCTGAGGCTCACTGTGGCTTCGGTCTGGGGCCAGTTGCTGAGGCTCCCGTTTTGTGTGTGTGTGTGTGTGTGTGTTTTTTTTTTTTTTTTTTTGTCTTAATTGCAGTAGACAGCATCGGAGCTTTGTCAGCTTTACCTGCTCTGAATAGAGGCACTTTTGGCCCCCTTGTCAAAGACTGGGGAAGAAAGCACGCGCTCTGGCTGGCAGCGGGCTTGGACCCTCGCCCCCGGCCATACTGTGCAATCATGCTGTTTATTCCGCTGTAACAATCGGACGGCCAGAGTGCAGCACCTGGTCCTCCCCGGCCCGCGCCTTCCCTGGCAGCTGACGGGCAACCTCGCTGCCAGGTGGTCACGCTTCAATGACATTAGCAGCCATTCTAGGGTTAACGAGGACCCACTTTCTTCAGAACGCCCCGGGAAAATCAGTTATTCATAAAAGACAGTGTGCCTTTTGTTGATCACTGAACAATGTTGCTGAAAATCCATTAAATTAAATTCTCTTTATTGGACTGCATAATGCAATAGCGATAGCCCCAGCTAGAAGTTTGCATGTTTATTTACCAAATTTCTGAATAATTTATACATGGATCCTGGCTCTTTTTTTTTTTTTTCCATTTCATGGCCAAATGCTTCTTTGGAATGGAAGCGCGAAGCTGTGCCTTCGTTTTAGCCTGGGCGAACACTCACTTGCAAATAAGAAACAAATGAAAGCAGAATTTAATTGAGTGGTCAGAAAAAAGGAAATCTTATTTGCAGTTGGAATTCACACTCTAATTTTCTTTCGCAGGAAGGCTTTCGGATTCGCGGGCATGAGTTTACAAAGATGCTTTTGGGGAGGGGGGAGCTTTCTCATGACAGAAAGCCAAGGGAAGGAAGGGAAGAGGACCCGGGCCGGTCATGCACCTCCCAGTTGGCCGAGGCTTGGGTGGAAGGAGGCTCTGAAGAGGTAAGAGGGGTGGACCTGCAGACACCCAAGGTGGAGCTGGACGCGTGGCCAGAACGTCGCCTCGCCCCCCCCCCCCCCAGCTGCTCTCTGCAGCGAGGCCACATGGAAGGCAGGGACAGACCATGGAGAGGAAGCAGCCTCCGCTCCTCAACACCCCCACACCGGGCTCATCCTCGATTTCTCTTGCCCTTGGCTCCCCTGGCTCTCCTGTGGTTGGAAGCCCAGGTCTTCAGCCCCAGACACACGACTGCCCGGTTTCAATGTGCTGCAAAAGCCGTTAAGTGGAAGAAATGTAAGGAAGACAGAGAATACAGAGAGAGAGATCACAGTCACTTCAGCACTGTTGTCCTAGGCAGTGCGGGAGGTGATTTTAAAACAGGAATTTTCCTTTATAGAGGCAGCATTAATAAGTACATCAGCCAAAACTTACGTTATGCTGGAGTACGTGTTTGTTATCCAAAAGAATACAAAAGAAGCAAAGAAAAAAATTGATTGGATTTTTTCCAATCAAATTCTACTTTCACTTAAGGGGGAAAAAAATCTTGCTTTTCTCAGAGATGAAGAAGAGTGTCTGAATTGAGGCAGAGAGAAAGGCACAAACTGCAGTTGCCAAGCGGGTTCAAAGCGAGTGAGAATAATTTTGGTATTTAGTGACCATGCAGGCAGGCAGCTGGGAGACCTTAGTAGTGGAGGAGGGACTAGGTGCGCATTGGGGAAGGAATTTGTCTCTCTCACTTGCTGTCTGACAGACTCTAGACCAGTCACCTGCTTTCTCTCTGTGTCTGTTTTCTCTCCTGCAAATTGGGACAACAACCCGACTTTCTCACAGTGACATAAAGCATACAGCCCACTGTCCACACCGTTAAGAGCCCACTCAATGAGAAGCTGGCCCACGGACACTTCCGGTTCCGGTAAGACATCTTCAACTCAGCTCCCCGTGTCCGCTAGATTCAAGTGTGGGCACAGGCTCAAGCTGCTCTTGTTCCTTTAAGGTAAGCAGCTCACTGATTTCCTTCCCAGCAGGAGACCAAACGCAAATCAGAACCCAGTGCCAAACAAGGCAGGCACCAAAGAAGAACTTTCCGGTATGGTGTGGATGAAATATCGAGAGTACAGCTCACAACCGGACATTTAGAAATAGATGTTTCAGTTTTGCTTCCTGATCATTTTGATAAATGCTTTGCTTTCGCCTTGGCATTTATCTTCCAAGGCAGGCTGGTGTCTGGCTACAATGTACGGTTCTAGGAACATTATCTCTGAATTATAAGATCCACCCTGAACAAGGCTCCAGCACAAAGGTATCAGAATGCGCCGATGACAAGCGGACACCCTTCTACGGCTCAAAAACAATGGCTGGCACTTCTGTGTGAATAGGTAGGAGGCACATCAAAGGCAGCCTTTTATAGAGAGAAATTGTGTGATGCCCACTTTAATCTCTCTGAAAATCTATGCACAAACTGAACCTAATTTCATTTTTCACACAAATGCTAAGGCTTTACACAAGGACATCTCTTTCTTTACAGTTAAAAGACGGGGAGACAAAGATGTGCTAGCATAGCCTTTGAACTTTCTAAAGCTCTATCAATGGACCGTGATACTTAACCAGTGATACAAGGGCAGAGACTTTACAATAGCTGCATTTAAAGCATTCTCACTAAAACCAGTCATTATTATAGATTAAAGAAAGGCATTAATACCCACATTTTCCTTAAAGCTGCCTAGTTTTTATACTTTTAACCCTTTGATCAATTAAGAACGGTCTAAAAATCTAAGACTGTAACAGCATGAGGGTTTATAAAATCACAGGGCCCAGGGCTGTGATATGGACAGGGTCGCATTCATTCCTTGGACAAGGAGGTATGCAGAGCAAGCAGCCTCTGCGTGGGGGTGGGGAAGATGGTCCTCCAGCGAACGGCTGCCCTGGGACTGAGCCACTCTTCTGACACTGCGTCAATTTGAGGCAGACTGCTGTGATGTTTCCAGATACCTCCTGATCGCCACCTTCTTCCCCTTGTACTTCCAGGACCGTCTTGAGCCTTGGAGGCCCTAATTTTGAAGCTAGTGCCATCTTTCATAGTTCCATTCAGCTCAACTTCCCAGCAACCACCCCCCCACACTTGCTCCTTCTATTTATTTGAATGGCAGAGTGACAGAGAGAGAGACAAAGGGAAAGAGATCTTCCATCTGCTGATTCATTCCCCAGATGGCCACAACAGCTAGGTCTGGGCCAGGCTGAAGCCAGGAGCCAGGAACTCCATCCTGATCTCCTACGTGGGTCGCAGGGGCCCAAGTACCTGGTCCATCTTCTGCTGCCTTCCCACAGGCATTCGCAGGAAGCTGGATTGGAAGCAGAGCAGCTGGGATTCAAACCATTACTTCAATATGGTGAGGCCAGTACTGCAAAGAGCAGCTTAACCCGCAGTGCTACAATGCCGGCCCATATGCTAGTCTTACGTGTGGCATTCTTGCAAGGTAGAGCCCAGGCTGTGGGGTCAGACTGCCCATGCTCTGAGCTCACTGGTATCACTCGCCTAACTTCCTTATGGCTAAGTGACAAGCACAGTGGTGCCTACATGAAGTGCTTGGGCAGTTCCCGACAAGCTCTGTCCTAGATAGACGTTAGCTGCTGTTGGCCACTCTCAGTCCTGGAAGAAACCATGGGGGTTCCTGACTCAATCTCTCATAAGGCAGCAACAATTACTCTTTCCTGTCCTTTCAAGAATCCCTGCCAAGGGGGCCGCGGAATGTCCTGAGCCAGCAGCTCTCCTTCCCAGCTGTGCAGCAGAATCACCTGGCAATTAGTGAGCGTGGCTGCCAGGTCCCCGCCCCACACTGAGTTAACCAGAATCTGTGGGGCATCGGTCTACAGTGTGATTTCCCCATGTGGTTCTAGTGTGCAGCCTGGGTGGAGGGCCAGGGTTTAAGGCCATGCAGCACCCAAGCTTCCCCTGCAGCCCGTCCCCTCTGTACAGGGTCACAAAGCAGAAGGACAGGACCTCCAGGCACCGGCAAGCAAGCAATACAGTCAGATATCTTTACCTTAAAAAAATAAAATAAAAAGAATGCAAGAAGAAGGTTCGTGCTATTTTAGTATAAAAATGCTGTCATCGGCTACCCACCGCACTGCTGATGATCTGTGAACAGTGGTGTACTGTGGGTACCCCGGTGTATGGCCCGTTTTCTCATTCGAGAAGTTCTAACTTGATGTCTGACCGTCCCAGGAGCGCTGGCGTGTTGTCAGGCGAGTCACGATAAGGGGTGTGTGACAGTCAAAGGGCCGCAGTTAGGACGGGGAAGGGGAGACGACGGGACGAGTGGGTTGGTCGGGTGCTGGTCCTTGGCAGGAGGCGGCCGCATGGCCTTCGCCCTGCTCCTGGCATGGGAAGCTCAGGAGATCCCTGGTAACTGGACCCTGGCTTTAACTCAACCTGTGCCCTTGACCAGTCTGCAATACCTGGAAAGGGCTGCTGTTCTTAACTCTTGTTTTGAAAACAAACCAAGGCAACAACAAAAAGGGCCAACGAAGCCGTCTACCCAACTAGGCTGTCATCCCATGGCCACGTGTCAGGGTCAGGAAAAGGACACGCGGCAGAGCAACGACCATGCAGCACCTCACTCTGCAACGGCCCCCAAACACCCAAACAGGCCTCCGAGACTCACGTTTCAGCGTGATTTTAATTAAGCATAGATTGAGTTGGTTTGTCCAGTGCCTTTACCATTCTAAGAACCTGCAAGTAAAGACGTGTACTCTGAAAAAGGAAACCTGGCAAAGTCCAGCAATTGCTTTGAATAAAATGGTAAGATTTGAACTCATGGGGCTGGCACTGTGGCACAATGGGTTAAAGTCCTGGCCTGTAGTGCTGGCATCCCATAGAGGCGCCCGTTTGAATCCTGACTGCTCCACCTCCAATCCAGCTCCCTGCTAATGCACCTGGGAAAGCACTGGAGGATAGCCCAAGTCCTTGGGCCTTTGCATCCACATAGTGAGACCCTGAAGAAGCTCCTGGCTTCAGATCTGCTCAGCTCCAGGCACTGTGGCCATTTGGGGAGTCAACCAGCAGATGGAAGACCTTGCTCTCTCTCCCTCTGTCTCTACCTGTCTCTGTAACTGTCTTTCAAATAAATAAATAAATCTTAAAAAAAAAGATTTGAAATCATAAGCATTTTCTACAAAGCTGGATCCATGACATAGCCAAAACATTCTGTTAGCACTGAACAATGCATAGCTACCTTGAAAAAAGTGTTTTTAAAATGACTGAATTTACATAGTCCACTTCTTTCACAGAGCCAAGAACATATCTCCTGCTGGGTCACTTCCTATTGTTCCCTTAACAGGAACGAACAGTAAAATTCTATATTCCTTTTTTTGAAGATTTTATTTATTTATATGAGAGGCAGAATTACAGACAGTGAGAGACTGAAAGGTCTTCCTTCTGTTAGTTGGTTCACTCCCCAAATGGCCACAATGGCTGGCACTTCGCCGATCCAAAGTCAGGAGCCAGGTGCTTCTTCCAAGTCTCTTGCAAAGCACTTGGGCCATCCTCCACTGCTTTCCCAGGCCACAGCAGAGAGCTGGATTGGAAGAGGACCAGCTGGGACTAGAACCGGCGCCCATATGGGATGCCAGTGCCGCAGGCAGAGGATTAACCCACTGTGCCACTGTACCAGCCCTGTAATTCTATATTCTTATTTGGCTATCTGTTTGTGTGTGTGTGTGTGTGTATTTGACAGGCAGAGTGGACAGTGAGAGAGAGAGAGAGAGAGAAAGGTCTTCCTTTTCCGTTGGTTCACCCCCCAATGGCTGCTGCGGCTGGTGCACTGTGCTAATCTGAAGCCAGGAGCCAGGTTCTTCTCCTGGTCTCCCATGTGGGTGCAGGGCCCAAGGACTTGGCCCAAGGACTCCACTGCACTCCTGGGCCACAGCAGAGAGCTGGACTGGAAGAGGAACAACCAGAACAGAATCTGGCGCCCGACCGGGACTAGAACCCAGGGTGCCGGCGCCACAGGCAGAGGATTAGCCTATTGAGCCGCAGCGCCGGCTTGGCTATCTGTTCTTAATAGATACCAAAACTGTGACTTCCTTGGATTGTTGATTGGATGGATGGATGTTTTCAGTTAGCAGGTGTGTACAGTTTACAAGTGACAGTTTATAAAACAAAAATTGAAGATTTTTTCCCACTCAATTTCCCCATTTTGAAGGTTTCACTCAACAACAAGTGAAAACTATTTAGAGATGGGAAAAACAATTTTAAATCAGTTAGACACATACGGTAGGAGATCATTAACTTTTGCTTCTTGGCAAGGACTAAATGTTGCTATAGGAAAAGAGGCAGGTTTTCCAAGGAGGTTTTGAAATGAATGAGATGGAGGAAAGGAAGAAGGGGAGGAGGGGGAGGGGACAGCAGTCTGCCTTCACGGAGGCTGTGCAAACTGCAGGCTTCAACCCTCGTCCAGCGGTGACCCGGAGCTACTCTGCGCTGCCCGGGCTGAAGCAGTGCTGACTTGGGCTGGCACAGGCAGACTGCAGGCCATAGACATTCCACGGGGCCCAGCTGGGTTTGTCCAAACGACAAAGTGATTTGGTTCCCACGGCTTCTAAACGTGTCTGGGATCAGAATGGGGTGGGGACTTTGGCTTCCTGGGAGTGACAAGTCGTTGATTTGCTCTGGCTGGGTGTGTCCCAATTCACACTTAGAACACACTCGAAGTCCAAATTTCTCTCTGGGACTCTCTGGCTGTCCTGGATCTGCTAAGTTTCAAGGTGACGACTCCTCTGCTATGATTTAAAACCTGCTTCCAGGCCGGCGCCGTGGCTCAATAGGCTAATCCTCCACCTTGCGGCGCCGGCACACCGGGTTCTAGTCCCGGTTGGGGCGCCGGATTCTGTCCCGGTTGCCCCTCTTCCAGGCCAGCTCTCTGCTATGGCCAGGGAGTGCAGTGGAGGATGGCCCAGGTGCTTGGGCCCTGCACCCCATGGGAGACCAGGAAAAGCACCTGGATCCTGGCTCCTGCCATCGGATCAGCGCGGTGCGCCGGCTGCAGCGGCGGCCATTGGAGGGTGAACCAACGGCAAAGGAAGGCCTTTCTCTCTGTCTCTCTCTCTCACTGTCCACTCTGCCTGTCAAAAAAAAAAAAAAAAAAAACCTGCTTCCATATCGTGAAGCTGCAGGAACTAGCTCACTTTATGGTTTAAGCAGACCCATTGGGCCCACTTGAATGTCTGTCCCCTGCCACTCTGCCTGGGCCATGACATAGCCTCAGCCATTCTTGCTCATTGCCCAAAGGACAGATAAACATTGGAATTTCTCCCTTGCCCCTGAATCTCAACTGGGCACCCTTCTGCCTTCATACCCCACCCCCCAGGGCCACCTGAAAGACCAGTTCCAGGAATTCACCTCCACCTGCTGCCCTCTACCCCTAGCCCCATCTCTAGCCTTCCCCTGGGCGTCAGGGCCTTCTGTCACGATTTCCATCATGTGCATGCTGGCAGCTGGTCACCCACCTCTATAAACACAATTTCTCTGAATAAATTCGGTCTGGCTATAAATTTGTACACTGGCTCCTTCTATTCTTTTCCTAACATTTATGGTGCCCCGTGTGAGGAGGCACCGCTCTGCAAGTCTTTTCCTAACAGGCCAGCCCAAGTCAGCTTCACACTGGTCTCCTAGCCTCCCAGATGACTGGCAGCAGTGGCATCTGAATTTTCTTGCCTATGGATTTTAACGTTTTTAATAAAAATTGTGTATACAACAAAAGATCTATTTTCACATTTATACTTTCTAGTGCATTAAATTAAAGGCAGCGCCTTGAATACCTTTCTTATGGGTTGGTAAGTTGCATGGGGGAGGGATGGGGGAGGGGAGCAGCCATCTACTGCTCGGTCCCAGAAGGGGTTAGCTATCTGGGTGGATGTCAGTCTTAAGATTTGCTAGCACAGGGGCTGGTGCCGTGGCACAGTAGGTTAATCCTCTGCAGCGCTGGCACCCCATGTGGACGCCAGTTTGTGTCCCGGCTGCTCCTCTTCCGATCCAGCTCTCTGCTATGGCCTGGGAAAGCAGTAGAAGATGGCCCAAGTCCTTGGGCCCCTGTACCCATGAAGGAGACTGGGAAGAAGCTCCTGGCTCCTGGCTTCAGATTGGTGCAGCTCCAGTCACTGCAGCCATTTGGGGAGTGAACCAACGGAAGGAAGACCTTTCTCTCCGTCTCTTCCTCTCACTGTCTGTAGCTCTATCTCTTAAATAAATAAATGAAATATTAAAAAAAAAGATCTGCTAGCACAGCAGGCAAGTTTTACAGGTAAAGATGGATTGCATTTGTTAACTGACATACAAGATTGTATGTAGTAAATACGAACAGCATTCAGTAGCACACAATGCCTGGAGAAGCCAGCTACCCAAAGTCAAGGCTAAAGGCCAACAGTCCCAAAGAAAGACCACAGTGGTTCAAGATGCAGGGACCTCATAGCAAGAGGGCCCAGAGGACCCTGGGGAAGCAGCCCGGCAGGCTGCCCTGTGAAGACAGCAGCTCTCTTGCCAGCACCCCACACTCACACCTTCCTCTGCAAAGCAGATGCAAATGGCCCTCATTTATGTTGCAGGGTTTTTGTTGAGCCCCCTCCCCCCAAATGAAAATGCCTTTTTCACTAGGTCAAAAAGAGTCAACAGCAGCCATTTCACAAACTTCAACCCAACTCAAAGGCGAGGAACCCATCTAGGAACTGGTCTCTAATTTTTGGTCACCATGAAGCTATTTTCCTGAGCTCCTTTAGGGGGAATGAGGTGGGCTGGTCTTTTGCCCACTGGGCCACATGGACAGAGACTGAAGACCCCCATCCACACTAATGGTAGTGCCAAGGATGCGCCTCGTCCCTGACTCCGTTCTGATCTGCGATGTCCGTGAGGGGACAGCAAAGAGATGGCACTGTTCTCCCAGCCTCCGGCTCTCATTATCTTCCAACTCTTCACCTCTTTTGCTTTCTCTTTTTGAAAAATGTTTTATTTATTTGGGGAGGGGAGGTCCCCCCTCCAATTCACTGTTCTCAATGGTCAGGACCAGGACGAATGAAAATCGAGAGCTGAGAACTCCATCCACGTCTCCCACGTGGGCGGCAGGAACCCAATTACTTGAGTTGTCAGCCCTGTCTCCCAGGGACTGCACTGCAGGCGGAAAGCTGGAAACAGAAGCCAGTGCTGGGACTCGAACCCAGGCACTCTGATGAGTAACTGAGTGTCCCAGCAGGCATCCTAACTGCCAGGCCAAACGCCCCATCTTTGCTTCTTCCTTTTTTTTTTTTTTTTTTTTTTTTTGGACAGGCAGAGTGGACAGTGAGAGAGAGAGACAGAGAGAGAAAGGTCTTCCTTTGCCGTTGGTTCACCCTCCAATGGCCGCCGCTGCAGCCGGCGCACCGCGCTGATCCTGGCAGGAGCCAGGATCCAGGTGCTTTTCCTGGTCTCCCATGGGGTGCAGGGCCCAAGCACCTGGGCCATCCTCCACTGCACTCCCTGGCCATAGCAGAGAGCTGGCCTGGAAGAGGGGCAACCGGGACAGAATCCGGCGCCCCAACCGGGACTAGAACCCGGTGTGCCGGCGCCGCAAGGTGGAGGATTAGCCTATTGAGCCACGGCGCCGGCTCTCTTCCTTTTTTTTTTTTGACAGGCAGAGTTAGACAGTGAGAGAGAGAGAGAGACAGAGAGAAAGGTGTTCCTTTTTTCGTTGGTTCACCCCCTCAAATGGCTGCTACGGTCGGCGCACTGCGGCTGGTGCACTGTGCAGATCTGAAGCCAGGAGCCAGGTGCTTCCTCCTGGTCTCCCATGCTGGTGAAGGGCCCAAGGACCTGGGCCATCCTCCACTGCACTCCCGGGCCACAGCAGAGAGCTGGCCTGGAAGAGGGGCAACCGGGACAGAATCTGGCGCCCCGACCAGGACTAGAACCTGGGGTGCCAGTGCCGCAGGTGGAGGATTAGCCAAGTGAGCTGTGGTGCCAGACCCACCTTTGCTTCTATGCTCACCACACGAGGGGTACTTCGTGGGACACAGCTCTAACAGCGATTTTCAATTTCATTAGCTTTAGAATGGTTAAATGGGAACCCAAACATAGCTCCGACTTCTCTTTCCCCAATTCTGATATGGGTAGGTATAAATTCTTTTGGAAACATGAATATGCAAATATATTTTTCCCATTCTAGGAGTAGTAAGAGTGAACATAGTGATGAAGAAAGCTGAATACAGTGTTTATGTGGGACTCTATTGTATTTCAGGAAAGAAAGGAACTCTAGGGCCTGAGGACACGTGGCACAGCAGCGTGGAGTTCGATCTCAGCATTAAACAGTCCTTAAGGAAAGGCACGTGAATCACAGGTATGGTTTCTAAAACTCAAGATTAAATGAAATAAAAAAAATGTTTCAAGAGAGGGAGTGCTAACTCTCCTGATTCCCTCACTAGACAATGAATACATGCATCAGATTGTCATGCTACATCCCATAAATATCTACAAAAAAAATAACAGGGGCCAGCGCTGTGGCGCCACCAGTAAAGCTGCCGCCTGACTGCTGGCATCCCATTCGGGTGACAGTTTGAGGCTCAGTGCTTCACTTCTGATCCAGCTCCCTGCTAATGTGCTTGGGAAAGCAGCAGAGGCTGGCCCAAGTGCTTGGGCCCCTGCACCCACATGGGAGATCTAGAAGCTCCTGGCTCCTGGCTTCAGCTTGGCCCAGCCCTAGCCATTTTTTTTTTTGGCCATTTGGGGAGTGAACCAGTGGATGGAGGACCTATCTCTCTCTCTGCCTCTCCCTGTCTATAACTCTGCCTTTCCACCTTTCAAATAAATAAATAAAACTTAAAAAACGGAAAATAATAAAAAGTATAGGTTAAAGATCAGAACTAAACACTCAGTTTGTAATGGACGCTTTAAGTAAAAAAGAACATGGCCAGTTTTGCCATCATTTGTCATCTAACATCAAATTTATCAGGTCTTTGAATAAATACTAACAAGACATCTCTAAATCCAGACAAAATCACACAATACTCTAAAAACATACTGAAATTTAAAAACTATTTCACTTGAGTCTTATCATTTTTTAAGATTGTTAAGATTTGTTAAGATTGTTGTTACGCTACTGCTTCTAATAGAGGCTATGGTAGAAAGTTTCTCAGGCAAGTCCATAAACGAGAGATATTGGAAAATGGTAATAGCATTTCTAACATTCATGGATTTTTATAACTCAGGGAACATCTCAAAATCGCCTATGTAGTTTTCCTGTACCAAAAGGAACTGTCACCTTTCTACACGAGGAGAAAAGATTATGACAACTGAGCAACGATTCACTTACTTAAAAAGCGATTCGGCTTTGGGTTTACCAAATATATATTGAAAGAGGAAGTCAACCTGCCTCCCGGTGAGCGGGTAATTAGCGCCAGGGCGGGCTTTCTAGAACCCCAACCTGGAATGCAAGTCTCATTCAACAACCTGAGAAGCCAGCAGAGCATTTCACAGGCAGGGAACACATTATGGGGTTCATTAATTAAACAGCGCGGGCGAAGCAGATGGATGCTACCTACGCTCCAATGACGCTAAATTGGGACAGAGGTTTGCAGTTCTTAATGAGCCTCCATAAAATGAATGATTACATAGTGATCACAAGTAAACAAAGCTGGGAGGAGAGGTGGAGCACAGGGCAACAGGTCCTGCAACATGGTAACAAGACGCGGGCTGGAAGTATCTAACGCGGGCGTGTGCGGCCTCGGAGACCATGCAACCCTAGACCGGCTGGGTTGGGCTGCGCGTTGTGTATCCACAAGGAGTTAAGCATGAAAACGACAGCCGATGGGACAGTAATAGGAAAATGCCGGGCCAGGGACATGAACGGGACAGAACACTTTTTGTCACATAGCAAGTATGTTACTGAGAATGAGACGCTCGAGTTTGCTTTTATCTTCACAGAAAAACGAGACCCAAAATGTCAAGTACTTGGGCTTTGTAAATTAAAAGGCTTAGCACGAGCAGCTATGCAGGATTATTTTTCAATCATATTCTTCCTCATGATGAACTGATTCTTTTCTTTTTAAAAGATTTATTTATTTATTTATTTATTTGAAAGTCAGGATTACACAGAGAGAGAGACAGAGAGAGAGAGAGAGGTCTTTCCGTTGGTTCATTCCCCAACTGGCCGCAACGGCCGGAGCTGGGCCGATCTGAAGCCAGGAGCCAGGAGCTCTTCCAGGTCTCCCACTCAGGTGCAGGGGCCTAAGGACTACTGCTTTCCCAGGTCACAACAGAGAGCTGGATTGGAAGTGGAGCAGCCGGGACTAGAACCGGTGCCCATATGGGATGTCGATGCTTCAGGCCAGGGCATTAATCCGCTGCACCACAGCACCGGGCCCAATACTTGGGCTTTTTAAATTAAAAGGCTTAGCACAAGCAGCTATCCAGGATTATTTTTCAATCACATTCTTCCCCATGATGAACTGATTCTTTTCTTTCCCTGCTACGTCAAACCTTTCAATTCTCCCACCCCCTTTTTCTGGGTTCTGATGAGCTTGTGCTGCACATGAATTTGTGAATCAATTCCAGAGATACCTTTTGGGCCCATGGGGTAGAACAGAAAGCTATTTTTATAACAAAAATTTGTATAAATGTCTTGGGCGTGAGCATTTGGCACAGTGGGTTAGGCCACCACTTGAGATGCCCCCATCTCTTGTCTGCACTTGCTCTCTCCATTCCAGCTTCCTGCTTATGCACACCTTGGGAGGCAGCAGGTGATGGATCAAGTACTTGGGTCCCTGCCACTCACACCGAAGACTCTGGGTTGAATTCTGGGGCCCTGCTTTGGCCTGGTCCAGCCCTGGCTGTTTCAGGCACTGAGGAATAAACCAACAGATAAGAGATCTGTTTCTTTTTGAATTTCAAAACAAAAACCAACCCCCCCCCCCCCAAAAAAAAATCAAACACAAAACAAAACTCAAAATACCCAATAATAGTCTTGTTTGCAAAAACCAGAAACAACACCATGACAGCTGTGTCCTCAACTGTTTAGCTAGCAAAAGTTTATCAATAAGGTGACTGAGCTACACTCTGTTCTGAGACATGTCATTGAAAACATTTAAGCCTGATGCTTTCCTTACTGTTTAATCTGGAAGCTGCAGGTACTTCAGTATAAGCAACGCATACATGGTAGCAAAATAGGAATCCCTTCCTTTCTAGTCCATGAAAAGTCTTGTTTTTATGTTCATTCCTGAAAACCAAGGTTAACAACAATAATGACAGAACAGGTTAAAACGAAAGGGAATTGCTTCACTTTGCAAAGCTGGCTCATTTCGCTGGACTGCTGTTCCCTGCTCAAGAGTGTCAGATGAGTTAAGAACAGCAGGAGCCGCAGAGTCAGGTTGGCCTGGGCTGCCACCCCAGCTCTGCTGTGGCTGTGGGCCCCAGGCCAGGACTCTGCCTCCCCAGGCTTCACTCCCTCCATCTGGGAAGCTGGGTTAACACAGCCCCATTCTGCAGGACTCTCGCCAAGAGCGGGAATAATGGCCCAACGGTCCTCGTCTTCTGTGTGCCTTTGATCAGCCTGGGCTTCTGTACAACACCCATCCATGTCCCAAATGGCCTCTGGGAGCTGAGCTTGCCCTCTGGCCCACGAGCTGATGAGAGGACATTTTATCAGTCACATGCAGACACCACTGACCAGCAGTCCAGGCTGAGTAGCATCCTCACTTCTGTCCTTCTGTAACTATCTGCATATTCCACTGTATTTTGCCCTCGTTTCATAAGAATAGCAACAAACCTAACTCTGAAACTCAAGGCAGTGGAGCCAGAACTGGAAACCCTTGTGAATGCTAAAAGGGGTGACTTTTAAGTGCCCAAAGAATGTTTAGGCTCACTCCATACACACATGTGCAAGAACAGCAGAGAACATAGCATCAGACACTGGGCAGCACTTTTAGGAATTTTGTATGTCTTTGCTTCATTTTCTGAAAACAGAAAGTTAGAGGCACATTTGAATTCCTATCTGCAGAGCAGAAAACCAAACTGCGGACTTGAAAATGGGACCACAATGAAATGATCAATATTGAGAAGATGAGTCTCCAGCCCTTGCTCCCAAATAGATCTTTTAGGGTTGCAAAAAAAAGCTATCAATTTTTTAAAAAAAAATCTGCATTATCCTCCCAGGCTGAAGTTTCTTTATAAATTCATTTGCCAAATTGTGATCACAAAAGCTCTCGGGTGCCACACGGACTACACGACACTCAGTGATTAGGTCCATAATTAGAAACGGTCTGATTGTCTCCCAGGGGCAGTTCCTGACCCTGAAATACTTAGCTAGAACGTTCAACGAGGGCTGACCAAAGGATCCAACATGCTGGCCGCTAATTCAAAGGGAGCCGTGATTGTATAAATGCTTTTGATGTATTTTAGTACATCACCATCTCAGATTAAATTTAGTTAGCTATAGGTATAACTGATACAAAATTTAGTAGGAACTTTTTTTTTTTAAGAAGGATCCAGGGTGCCTATTTGAAAAATGGACATTTCAGTGTAAATTTATTTGTGTTGGCAGAAGCTGGTTATTTAAATGGGCTATGCATATAGGGAAAAGTATGCTATATCTTATTCCAAAAATAACTTTATGGCTTCAAAATATAATGTGAGGAGCCCGAAACACTCCACAATAGTATTGATACGGTATTGGGTAGTAGTTTCTAAGGGACTTTTAAAAGAGAGAGCGAATTTCTATATAAACAGTTTTAAGACTTCTACCTTCTGACTGCATTCTGATAATAACTTAAAGAAATCAATCCACCAAACTGTTACACCGTTCCAGTGTGTGAAAGGAATTAAGAGTTCAAAGCTGAAAAATTTCCCTTCTCTGGTGGGGGAAAAAAACCCGAAAACTGAAATCGAAATTTCAAAGCAGAGTAAGCCATGGCTCGCGCTTTCAGTGTGTGACACATTTTATACGGCGACCCAGAAGCCACCTTGCCTGAGCTTTGCGACTGTAAGACTTTTTAGCCGGAGGGGTTAAAAGTGTGGGTGTGGAAGTCAGCTTTTGTTTGAAAAAATTAGCAATGCTATGAGTCATCAGTGCATTAGCACAAGAGATTTTTTTTTTTTTTGCATCTTGTAGGAACCCAGACACCATATGCCATGCGAAGGCCTATTACTTTATTCGGTGCCACCGCTGACAGGCAGCCACGTGGGTATCCCCAGCGGAAGGGCTGTCTCCTCCCGGCGGCGAGGACAGGAACCCAGTGAGCTGAACACGTCCGACATTGTACGGAGCAGCAGGAACAGCTGGTAAGCTAGCGAGCGGCCTGGGCCCAGCGAGGCGCGCGGATGCTAATGAGCCTGGCGACAATGCCGGCCTTCAGAGGGGCGAGGGCGACACCCGCGCGTTCCCACAAGGGCCTCAACTGCAGAATCTGCTCGCTCATGCCTTCAGTCTCATTAAAACAGGACACCGGCATTTGCGGTTTATCCAAATCGGTCGTAAATCCCAAGTTACCCACACACCCCGCGGATCCAACGGTACCTTAAAGAGTTGTGCTGAAATGGATGTGAAAGTCCAGAGGCATCTTTTTGACCCTGCTAGGGGGAGGATGTAGCGGACACTGGGGCGGTGGGGTGCAGTGGGTTGATGGAACGGATGGAGCAGCTGCTGCTGGGTTCAGGTCCCAGCTACCACTGTGTGGCCTCGGGCAAGTTATTCAACCTCTCTGGGCTTCAGTTCCCTCAACTGTGCTTTTTGAATACAACGTGGAATGTAACAGATTGTATAAGGCATTGCACTGTTCACATTAAATACTAAAATAGGACGATGCGTGTACCTTCCTTATAGAATCGCTATAGGGATCGCAGGACTGAATGGACATGGGAGGTTCTTCAGCAAGCAGGAGCTAAGCGATCTGTCTCTCCTAGGGAAGGGAGCAGGGAGCTCCAAGGGGCTCGGCATCCTGGCCTTGTTTTGCTTGCACAACACAAAGTGGTGGTGGCAGCAGTGCCACATGTCCTTAAGGGTGAGGGGGCTACATGTGGAGTGGGGGTGGGTGCCAGACAGACACAGGGAGACCGGACAGCGGGGATGAGGGGAGAGGTGGAGAACACAGGGCCTTGTGGACCCCTGCAATGGTTACCAGTGATGGGTGGGTTTGGGTTCCTGGCAGCATATGGGGCTCAGAGACCACTCAGCTCCTCCAAGGGTCTGGGCTGACCGAGGGCTCTGCTCTGCTCTGCGGAAGGTGTTAACTTTATTCTGAACACTCCCGCTCTTCCATCAAGCCCCTGGGGCTGCTTCTCAGCCTCCCTGGGACCTTTCCTTGAGGATCTGGGCTGTCACAGCCACTGTGGAGCCCTGGGCACTGTTCTGTGCCTTAATGCTCTCCCTCTTCAGCAAGGAGCCCCTGGAGGCTGGGTGCCATGCCTTCCATGTGTGCAACCTCAGCAGTAGCAGAGTGGCTGGTATATAGACAACGACTAACGGATACTGTGTTGAACGAATGGGTAAATGAATAAAAAGCTTGCTTTGGGGGCTTGTCATTTGCAGAACTGATGACCGGAAGTATGAAACAGCTGATAAAAATCTGCTGACACCCCCCCCCCAACCCTGCCCTGCAAAGTTCAAAGTAAAAGACACTTTGCTGACGGATCCCCTCCAAACTGCATGCCCCTTCCACCTCTGTTCCCTAGGGCATTTCGGCTCCTCCGCTCAGCTAGAAGGGTATCCACAGGTGATGCCAGCATTGCATGAAAACAGAAAGGGTACAGTTCCCCAGGGAGTGCACACCAGCAAAAGTGACCTGCTAGCAAAGGCCACATACATACCGGGACACTGTAACCTGAATCTACAGAGGTTCAGGGACCTTGCTGTGAAACGCAGTGCGTGAGCCATCGATGAATTCAAGTTCGCTTTCACTTGGGGAACCGAGTTCGTGGATGAAGCCTTTAGCCTCTGACCAGTGGGCTGGGCTCTGGCACGTGGCAGGCGTTAGGCTGTGGCTCCACTGGCCACTGCTGTCTGCTCTGTGCAGGATGGATGCAGAACAGAAGCCAATTCCAACCCTTGCTTGAATCTGTCATTTCCCAAACATTTGGTCTTATTTACGTGGAATCCTTAGCTTCTCATTCTATGCTCACTTCTACAGACAAAACCAGGTTAGCCAGAGAAGGGAGGGAGGATGAGAGGCTAGGAAGGGGCCTCTTCCAGAATCCCCGCACAATGCCGGTTCCTCCTGCAGCACCAGCACCCAAGTCCTGGGAAAGCCAGGTCACCACCCCGGAGCCCGCTCACAGCCATTCAAAGCTAGAGGTCACATCCGATATTCATTATTTTCTAATGATGCTTCATGGGAAAGTGGATGCTAGAGCAAGAACGCTCTTTGGGCCCTGAGATTTTAATAATAATAATAATGATAATGATAATAATAATAAAGCCTGACTGTTTAAAAAAATGCCCAGAATAGAAGGAAACACAGCACAAGGGTCAAGAGTAGATTGAAGTGCCCAGGATGCAGCGATCGTCATGAGCAGCACAAGACAGGGAGGGCCGGGACGGAGTCCGGGAAGGTAGTAAAATATGTGTCTGGGATTCACACACACACGTACACACACATGCAGGCACACACACGTACATACATGCACATACACACACAGACACACACAGAGACACACATGCGCACACACAGGCACGCACAGACACACACAGGCACACGTCTCGGGCAGAGTCCATTTCTCTGAATCAGATTCCAGGGCAATGGCGACATCCAGGGCAGAGAGCGCAAGGACCGCACATTACGCACGGAACGGGACCGCACATTACACACGGAACGTGTCCCTAGGAAGGGTGCTATGAATCTGAGCCTCAGAGCAGCCACCTCCACACCCCGCGCGGCGCCACCTAAGTGCTCCACCTCGCCTGACTTGCTGCAGGCTGCCGCAGATTAGAGCTATCGATCACTGCCTGCAGAAGGGTCTCGCTGTGTGAGAGGAAGGTAAGTGGCGGAGACAGACAGCTCGAGTATTGATCTGCTCCGGCAGGGGGCTGCGCCTCCACGCGCAGGTCAGCACTCCTTCACATGGCTGGCAAGCAATGCTGTCACCGGCCTTGGGACGCCGCAGAGTCCAGCCCCCACCTCCTCTCCTGTCAGCTGCTCATAGACCTCTAGGGAGGACAAGGATGCCCTGTGAAATCTCCAGTCTTTAGAAAGACACACACATATGGCAACACCAATCTACACAAGACAGTGCCACGTTCCCCCAAGGCAGGACCCAGAGATCACTGCCGTGGAGAACGGCTGGGGCCGCATGTAATTGTCAAGGGGCTGGTGCTGTGGCACAGCGGGTTGGGCTGCCTCCTGAGACGCCAGCATCCCATGTGGTCACCAGTCTGGGTCCGGTCCCCGCTGCTCCATTTCCAGTTCAGCTTCCTGCTGGTGCACCTGCTTGGGCAGCAGAGGATGCCTCGGGTGCTTGGGCCCCTGCCACCCAGGTGGGAGACCCAGAAAACCTCCAGGCTTCAGCCCGGCCTGGCTCTGGCTGCTGTGGCCATTTGGGGAGTGAATCAGCAGATAGAAGATCCATCTCGAGTCTCTCTCTGTAACTTTGTCTTTCAAATACACAAACAAATCCTTTAAAAAAAAAAAAAACTGTCAAAGCCATGTGGATATATCTTCAAGAATGGTCTTCTAGTGTCTAAAAGGTTTTCCTAATATCAGAAAAGACAAAACCCTTTCCTCTACTGAAAGCTGAACATTTAAAAAACATTCAGACGGGCATCTCCTTAAGGGAATCTCAACGATACAATCTACGTGGCTTTCAAAATATTTTCACGGAGCCAAACTGGGATGTACACAAAAACATCCCTTCACCAAGAAGGGCAAATGACACTTAGAGGTACACCAAAACTCCTATCTTTGCAAGCAGGATCAAATTAAATAAAGGATTAGCAAGAGCAGATGATAGTAATGGCCATGTGCCCAAGCAACCAAGCTGAGAGAAGAATCCTTGACATGTGCTCCTCTGGAATGACAGGGTGGTGCTTGGCACAGTGTGAAGAGCCTGCTGGGGACACCCCTGCATTCCACACTGGGACTGGGTTCAGGTCCTGACTTCGCTTCTGATTCTAGCTTCCTGCTAACGCACTCTCGGAGGCAGCAGGTGACAGCTCAAGTTGCTGAGTCACGGCCACCCACGTGGGAGACCACCATGGAGTTCCTGATTCGCCACTCAGCCTGGCCCAGCCCTTGGTGTCTGGGAAGTGAATGAGTGGGTGGAAGCCTTGTCTCTCTCTCTGCCTATCAAATATAAGATAAATGAACAATTTTAAAATTTCTTTGGATTAAGAATTCATTATTTAAACCAGTTATCTTCTTGGTATCCATTTTAAGACATTTCCTTCTATGCATACCATAAAAGACATCTTGTGGAGTAATTAAAGAAAGACTATTGCAGTCTACTTTCCCCTAATGAAAATGTCCTTAAAGTTTTCTCATTTCTGATTTTTTAAAAAGGATTATTTATTTATTTGAAAGGCAGAGTTACAGAGAGGCAGAGGCAGAGAAAGAGAGAGAGAGGTCTTCCATCCGCTGGTTCATCCCCCCAAATGGCCACAATGGCTAGAGCTGAGCCAAGCCGAAGCCAGGAGCCAGGAGCTTCTTCTGGGTCTCCCATGCAGGTGCAGGGGCCCAAGCACTTGGACCATCTTCCACTGCTTTCCCAGGCCGTAGCAGAGAGCTGGATTGAAAGTGGAGCAGCCGGGACTTGAACCGGCGCCCATATAGGATGCAGCACTGGCCTGTGGCGTCCATACCCACTACACCACAGTGCTGGCCTCTCATTTCTGATTTTAATCCAACTAAAACTTACTAAGTCCTATTCTGTTGGATGCTGGAGACTGAAAGATGAACAAGACAAGGCCTTTGCCTTCAAGGAGCCTGCAGTCCAGTGGACGGACGGAAGCCACGGCACAAGCCCTGCCCTGGCATGCTCAGCACAGCAGCATCTGAGAAGGCTGACCGCCTCCCTCCTCACACACACACGCCGCTGCCCCCTCCACACGTCAACCTGCCTCCCTTGGATCTAGGCTGGCCTTGGCACCTGCCTTGGCCAGTGGTTCAGGGACTCCCAAGGTTGAGACTGTGCATTGTGCTGAGGTCTCACGGAGCCCTGAGCAGCCAGGTAAGACCCACGCCAGCCATGTGTTCAGGCTGCTTCCGAGGGAGGAATGCCCGAGCAGCGCCAGGCTGTGCCAGTGCAGGTGCCAGGCACATGGGGGAGTCTGCAGAAGAAGTGTCCCACAGAACCCAGGCTGTCCACTGAACTGTCCCTCCACCTCTAGACTTTATCCTGTGGCTCGGTAGTCTCTATGAGATGACAAGCTGAGAATTTTTACTAATTTTTTTTAATCTGAAATTAGGAAACCAGTCATGTTTTACTGAGACTTAACACAAGGCCTGAGGCTGGCACCCTCTTGTTAGATTGTAGCTTGGTCCCAGGTCAGGCTCAGTGTGTGCACCAAGTTGAAGGAGAGGCAGAGAGGGAGGGAGGGGAGGCTGACAGTAGAGCTTTCAGCACCCTCTCATGAAGTTTTGAATTTTATTATCTCACGGAGAGTGTCACCTGCACTGAGCATCAGCCTGAGCTAGGCCATGGCCACTGTGCCCCTTAAAGATTTGTCCCTCATCTCACAGGGAAAGTTTTTTTTTTTTTTTTTTTTTTGACAGGCAGAGTTAGACAGTGAGAAAGAGAAAGAGAGAAAGAGAAAGACAGAGAGAGAGAGAAAGGTCTTCCTTTTTCCATTGGTTCATCCTCCAAATGGCTGCCACAGCTAGCACACTGTGCCGATCTGAAGCCAGGAGCCAGGTGCCTCCTCCTGGTCTCCCATGCGGGTGCAGGGCCCAAGCACTTGGGCTATCCACTGCACTCCCGGGCCATAGCAGAGAGCTGGACTGGAAGAGGAGCAACTGGGACAGAATCCGGTGCCCCAACCAGGACTAGAACCCAGTGTGCTGGCGCCGCAGGCAGAGGATTAGCCTAGTGAGCCGTGGCGCCGGCCAACAGGGAAAGTTCTTATAAAAGCTGTTGAACACAATGATGAATTATTCATTTTTCTTTTTTATAGAAAGACCAATGTTCTCAATTTGGTGTGATGACAAGCGGCTGAATCCACACACTCATTCAGCAGGTAGTTACTGCACAAATATTTACTCTGTGGCAGGTGCACATGGTACAGGCAAGCTTGGTAGTCACCTAGAAAACATCAGCGTGGCCCATATTCCTTGCGTCCACTGTGAAATGTTTTCACCATCACCCTTTGAGCTGTCCATGAAGAAAAACTCTCACCCCCATGCAGAGACACAACGTGAGGAACATTAGCAAGTGAACAACACAGTACATCAGAGGGAGACAGGGCTATAGAGAAAACAGAGAGCCCAGCTGTGTTCCCAGGGGGTACGGGAGGGGAATGCACAGGTGCACCTGAGCTTGTACACAGGGAGGTCAGGGAAAGCCTCCAAGGGGGTGAGGAACAAGCCAGGTGGACATCTGGGGAGCAGTGGGCTAGACCAAGAGCAGAGCACAGGGCCAGCACTGTGGCGCAGGAGTAAAGCCCGCTGCCTGCAGTGCCACCATCCCACATGGGTGCCAGTTCGAGTCCCGGCTACTCCACTTCCAATCCAGCTCTCTGCTAATGGCCTGTGAAAGCAGCAGAAGATGGCCCAAGTGCTTGAGCCCCTGCACCTCTGAGGGAGACCCGGAGGAAGCTCCTGGTTCCGGGCTTCAGATGGGCGCAGCTCCAGCCGTTGCAGCGAATTGGGGAGTGAACGAGAAATGGAAGACTCTCTCTCTCTCTCTCTCTTTTTTTTTTTTTTTTTTTTTTTTGACAGGCACAGTGGACATTGAGAGAGAGAGACAGAGAGAAATGTCTTTCTTTTGCCATTGGTTCACCCTCCAATGGCTGCCGCAGCTGACGCACCGCGCTGATCCGAAGCCAGGAGCCAGGTGCTTATTCTGGTCTCCCATGGGGTGCAGGGCCCAAGCACTTGGGCCAGCCTCCACTGCACTCCCGGGCCATAGCAGAGAGCTGGACTGGAAGAGGGGCAACCGGGACAGAATCCGGCGCCCTGACCGGGACTAGAACTCAGTGTGCCGGCGCCGCAGGCAGAGGATTAGCCTAGTGAGCCGCGATGCCGGTCTCTCTCTCTCTCTCTCTCTCTCTCTGCCTCTCCTTTTCTCTCTGTGTAACTCTGATTTTCAAATAAATAAATAAACTTAAAAAAAAAAAAAAAGGAGCAGAGCACACAGGCCTCCCAGGGGAGTAGAAGCCACTGGGAGTGGGGAGTTGGGGAGGGGAGGAGGTTGCGGCACAGCGACTCACAGTTTGGGAGCTGACTGGGAGGAGGCAGAAGACAATGTTAGGGTGCCATGGTCAACAGTAGACCCTCAGCGCTTACTTTAGGAAGGAAGATACGAGGAGTCTCCAAAAAGTTAGCAGAAAATGCATAGTAAGAAAAAACTATTTAAGGAGTTCAAAATTTTTGCACCAAAATAAACTTACCTTTAACTCCACTCCATCAACTTTTTGAAGGCCCTGTACCTACTGTCTGCTCAAAGGAAAAGAGATATTTTGCCACTGAGTGGAGGATTACCTACTATTTGAAAGCACCACGCCCTGAGGCAAGAACTTGGAATAGAAATGTCGGGAAATGCTGCCTTTGTATGGGGATTTACAGGTGAAGACAGCAGGTAGTTTCAGAAAGCTCCTGTATTGGTACCACCAAAAAACTCATAAACTGCTTCTAACCTTCCTAATAAAGATTTTAGCTCATTTTCAACCTGCCTGTTAAAAAACAACAAAGCAACAACGGGTTGGACATCAGGGAGGATGGAAATTTCTAGTCAGTGTCAACAAGAACCATCATAGAACTGGTGGCTCAGAATGAAAACAGTGCAAGTGTCCAGATGTGGTAGCTAGGACAGCAGTCTATGCTTCTTGACTGAGTTTTGTCTTCAGCTGTGAACACAGCAGCAAAATAAACTGAGCTTAGAAGGAGCCCCCCTTGGAATCACCGAGTCACAGAAACATTAAACCAAATCGCTAAAAACAACACAGCACATTTATTCCCACTGTACTCACTCAACTACCGTTAATATCCTAGTAAAACAATTGTTTACTACAGATATAAAATATTTCAAATCATTATTTATTTCCTCTTTGTCACCTCCTTCAAAATCCTCCTTACTGAGTACACTTTGGAGAGTCATCAAGTTTAGAGGGGCCTTCAAAAAGTTCATGGAAACTGTAATTAAAAGTATGAGTTTACTTTTGTGCAAAAACTATTTTAAAATCTAAAACACACATTTTCCATGTACTATGAAAAAAATCTGAAAAAAATATTTTTGGACTAAAATAAACTCATTCTTTTTTCCTATTTTTTTTTATTTTTAAAAACATTTTCTTGGAGCTGGCGCTGTAGCACGGCAGGTAAAGTGGCCATCGGAGACTCTAGAATCCCATAGAAGTGCCAGTTCAAGTTCCAGTTGCTCTGATCCAGCTCCCTGCTAATGCACCTGGGAAAGTAGCAGAGGATAGCCCAAGTTCTTGGGCCCCTGCATCCATGTGGAAGGCCTGGAAGAAGCTCTGGGCTCCTGGCTTCCATCTGGCCCAGCTCTGGCCTTTGCGGCCACTTGGGAAATGAACCAGCGGATGGAAGATCTCTCTTCTCTGCCTCTCCCTCTCTTTCTCCATGACTCTGTCTTTGAAATAAATAAAATAAATCTTTAAAAAAATTTTTTTCTTTTTTCTTTCTCTTTTATCTGAAAGGTAGACACTCCCCCCCCCACCCCCCCACCCCCCCCACGGGAGCAGGGACAGGCAGAGAGAGATCTTCCATCTGTTGGTTTACTCCCCAAATGGCCACAACAGCCAGTTCTGGGCCAGGCTGAAGCCGGGGGTGCAGAAATCTGGGTCTCCCTTGTGAGTGGCAGCTACTCAAGTACTTAAGCCATCACCTGCTGCCTTCCAAGGTGCACATTACCAAGAAGCTGGAATCGGAAGCAGAGCCAGGACTTGAACCCAGGTACTTTGTTACGGGATGTGGGTGTCCCAATTGGTGTCTTATGCACTGTGCCAAACACTCATTGTTTTAGTTCTATTTCCATGAACTTTCAAGGTCTCTCTCATATACAGAACCTGTATATACTTGAAAATACATTGCACGTTTGAATGATATGCTAAAACATTTTAGTCTTTTTTATTTTAAGAATTCCTGCTTTATTTATTTGAGAGGTGGAGGGAGAGAAAAAAAGAGAGAGAGAGAGAGAGACTCTAGTTGGGAGCTGGGAAATCAGCCCAAGTCTCCCACATGGGTAGCAGGAACCCTCCTCCTTGAGTCACCACCACCCTTTCCTCCCGCGGCTGGAGTCAGGAGCCGGAGCCGGAGCTGGGAAGCCATCCCAAGGACTCTGATATGGGATGTGGGTGTCTCAGCTGCTAGGCCACACACTCATCCCTTATCCATCGTCTGATGGGATCTGTAATGAGAAAGTCTGACTATTTCTGAGGCAGGCAGTGGACTCCAGGTGGGCGTCCTCGCCCCTGATGTGAGGACTGTGTGACAGTCCAACCTCCATCCCCTCCCATGGAACAAAATGAGGAAGAGCAAGATCTTCCCCAAACTGGGGAAAAAAAAAAAAAAAAAAGGCCTCAGCTACTCCGACTATGGGATTTTATAGAACCAACTGTAACTAGCTGGCTGAAATGTTTTCTTGCAAAACAAACAAAAGTTTACAGAATTTTTTGGAAATTTCCAGCCTATCAAGTTGTAGATGCCACACAGCTGATAACTAAGAGTTATAGAGAAGGGAGGGGGGCTGGTGCAGTGGCTCAGCAGGTTAAAGTCCTGGCCTACAGTGCCAGCATCCCAAATGGGTGCCGATTCTAGTCCCAGCTGCTCCTCTTCCTATCCAGCTCTCTGCTATGGCCTGGGAAAGCAGTAGAAGATGGCCCAAGTGCTTGGGCCCCTGTACCCACGTGGGAGACCCAGAAGAAGCTCCTGGCTCCTGGCTTTGGATTGGCGCAACTCCGGCCGTTGTGGCCAATTGGGGAGTGAACCAGTGGATGGAAGACCTCTCTCTCTCTTTCTCTCTACCCCTCCTCTCTCTGTGTTAACTCTGCCTTTCAAATAAATAAATAAATAAATAAATAAATAAATAAACAAACGAATCTTTAAAAAAGAAAAAAAGACAGGGAGGATGATTTACAGCTGAAGATGGTCTTTTCCCTTCCAGCTCTTCTACTAGGGCTGGGTGCTTACTGACTGGACTGGGAGTGGCATCCACCCCATGTGACAGCGGGAATCCACAGGCTGGCTGGGCTGAGAAGTCCCTCAAGGCAAGGCCACTTGCCTCTGTCTCCTATGCTGTGGATGTGGGCTGAAGGAAGCACACAGAAGCACGCCTGCCCCCAGCTGCCCCTCTGTGCGAAACAGCCTGGGACCTGGGATGCTCTCCTAGCGGGGCCTGGGCAGATGGAGCCACTGCTTGGGTTTACAGAGAAGCAGTGCTGGGCCTGGCCCTCCCCTGCACTGCCACATCCATCAGCCACGAAGGTCCAGTGTCCCGGCCTCAGCGACAACACTAGAGATGCGGAGACAGGTCTCGGGCTGCTCCGTGTTTCTCCTCCAGGGGCAGGTGGTTTACTGTCCTGCTGAGTTAAGTCAGTGACATTTCAGTGACACAGCCGGTCGATGGGACAAACCCACTGAGGAAGCTGGGGGCGCGGCCTACACAGACACAGGGACACCGCTGCATTGACAGTTGTGCCAGGGCTCACCTGCGACCTTACTTAATCTTCACGGCCTGAAGAGTGATGGGGCCGGGGGGGAGGGGGTTGGGGGGGGCAAATTAACTCCAAGGAAAGGAGTGATTGAGGAGTATAGGCATCTTTGTCGGAGGAAGCCAATGAATTAAAAAGAAAGCACGTCCTATTCTGGTCTGAGCCAAGGCCAACACTCCAGAGAGTCTGCGATTCTACGAGAAGTGGAGTGGTTTATATGAAGTGTGTTCCTTACTCTGGCTTTCTGCACAGATGACATCTGATGAAATCACAGCGCACGCACATGCAGGGATAATCTGCTTCTTTTTATTCAGATACATTAGATGCTGTTTTCTGACAGAGTCGTCAGACGTGTGCACATGTGCGGAGAATGTCCTGTTTGGGCAGGCAAAACTTCTGATTGTTCACAATTCATGAGTGGATAGCACTTCTGAGACATGCTAAAGAGCCTTTTCTTTAAAGGGGTTAAAAATCCAGCGAAAATACTTCTTAAATTTGAAACTAACTCACAGTTTCCCTGAGAGTCACATTAAAATCGGTTTCTCTGGAATACAAACCGAATTTAAGTTCAACTTATTTAATTTTAAATGTGGGAAGAAAACACACCTCCTGTTTATTTTTCTCACAGCCAAGCTGAACTCGCAGCACAAAAATAAGACGTGATGACAATTTCCACCTTCTTCACAGGGAGACTTGGGTTCTCTCTCGGGTGTTAGAGGCAGAACATAATGGCAAGTGGGAGCAGCCCCTCCCCGTCGACTCCACGCCTTCTTTAAATTCCACTGAGGATGGCAGTTTGGACGGAGACCCCAAAATCTATTCTGTCCATCTGTTTTATTATTCTTAGAACAACTGTCAAAAGTTGCCCAGGGATCAAGTTGCAAACATACTAATTTGCCTTTGAAAAGTAGGCCCTGGGGGAATTCTGGAACTCTGCTTATAAATTCAGAATCCCATCAGCGGCGAGCCTGCCCTACCCTTTGTGGAGGTATGAGTCTCTTGCACTTCCAGGCATACATCTGCCTCAAAGCCAGGATGCCCTGATACACTCACATCCCACTTCATAGGCAAATGAAGGGCCGGCCACGGGGAGCTGGCATCTGAAGGGCTGGCGCGCTCCCTGACAAGCGGGCCCTGAGTTTTTAGGAGGCAGCCCCTTCATTGATCCTTGGTGGATTAAGAACGAAAGCTTTGTACTGGAGAGTCTAAATGAGAGGACCCGGCCGCGGGACACACGTATTCTGTCCTCTCCTATCCTAGGGCCAAATAGGAAGATGGAAGGCTGTGATGGTGTATTACGTTGAAGAAGGCGAAAATCCCAAGCCACCGAACACTGTATTGTCTCCATTTAGAAGGTCATTCAGGCCCAAGACTATCAGATGTCGGTTTGTAAGGAATAATGAGGAACGGCCAAAGAAGGGAACGTGCATCCGGGCTGCAGATGGCTGGCACACTGGGCCCCTGATCACAGGCCCTTCCCTTCCCCACCCCTGTCCCCAGGGCCTCCACCTAACCCTTGGAAAGCACAAGGCATCACAGAGCCATGTGAAGCAAGCACCCGTTTTTAAGAGTGTGGTCCTAGACTAGAGAGGACATTCTTTCAGGGCTGACATGATGGCATTCGGGTTGTATTCACCCACAGATTACCAAGGAAGCTTTGATTAAAAATCTTCCTAGCCTGCTGCAGATCACCCCGGCCGGAAGCCTGCTGGGACTCGCTGCGTACACTAAGGCAGGCGGCACAGAAGGGATCACCAGTTGGACTGGCCTGCTTTGTCCTTCTCTGGCTTTGCACAGTCTCTTATGATAATAAAGCCTGCATTATCCTTTTTTTTTTTTTTAGAGATTTGAATAACAGAAAGTCTCATTCTCAAAATATTGCTTATAATCCCGGAGTCCACTAAATGTTCTGAGGATGCTGTTTAAGGCACTCTGCTCCTTTCAGAATGGGGCTGGTCATTAGTGGACTGAAATTTGATTAATGTTGGATTAAGAGGTTCTGATGTCTCCCAGCAGTGCGCTAGCTCAGTCTGTGGCTACTGGAGGAGTCCCTCTTTGGGAAACTTCTTCCTTCCCCTTTCCTGAATGGGAAGAAACTCTGATTTTTTTTTTAAAGAGAATGCAGTTTGTATTCAGCAGTTTGTAGGTTTTTTTAAAAATTTTTTTCTTTTTCTTCTTCACTTTTTTTGGTTGTTCGTCTTCTCACTTTGAAGCTGGAGCTTCAGTGAATTAACTGTTTAAGAGAAACAACAATGCACACCAGCAATGACAGGTTCTCTTTAAATGTGGGGGAGGCCGTGCTTGCTGGCTGCATCCTGGCACAAGAACTCTGAAAGCGAACCTACGGCCATCGCGGATAAATATCAAAGTCTGTGAAAATGACCACCAGATAACATGCGAGGATAACCCTGAAAATTTATCCTGCTTTGTGCATTTTAAAGTGAGGGATCCCTCTATGACTGCCGTCAGGACTGGGAAAACGTCTGTAGCCGACAGACTTTTCTCCACATTGCGTGGTCCATGTTTCTTCCCCACCCGCATTTTAAAATTCATCATCTTGTCTGTCCACGGCAGGAGTGTGGAAGACTCGGGAAGCGTGGCTCCCCCTTAAGCTATATCACTTCCAGGGTGACCCTCTGGATGCTAAAGCAGTATTGTCATGTATGGAACGACCTTTCGCGCTCTGAACAGTCACCAGTAATAAATGTTACATGCTTGGAGATCCTGGCCGTATTAGGAGAAAAGGAAGCAGGGCTGGCAAATACCCTCTTGCCTGCTTTTGACTCGGCGACGGCCACTACCACTTTTCTAACAGCTTTCTAATAGCAAAATGTATTTGGGAGCAACAGTGGAATTTGTGTCATCATGACCAAATGATTACGGTGCCAACCCGAGATTCTTGTGGGGCCCAGCAGGCTCCCGGTCCCTATGGAAACGAGACCTCAGAGATGGTCCTCCACTCAGCTGGAGGACGAGCGCCGGGAGGCTTTTGTGCTGGGTGAGATTTCTTCCCCAACCTTCCCGCTGCAGACCCCAGCGCTTCCTCGCTGCTCCTTTCTAATTGAGATGCAAATTAAGCTCTCTGGCTGATTACACTTCCCTTAAAGCAAGTGACAAATGCAGCTGTAACCAGAGTTTGCGGACTTTCCAACAAGTGACGTCAGCTGCCAGTATTTGCATGCCCAGCCCAGGCCCAGCCCTGCTCTCCTCCAGGTCTGAGACAGAGAGAGAAGGGGAGAGGAAAAGAGAGGGAGAGGGAGAAAAAGAGAGAGGGAGAGAGAGAAAGAGAGAGAGGGAGGGAGGGAGAGAGAAAGAGAGAGAGAGAGGGGGAGGGAGAGAGAGAGCCAGCGAGCGAGCCAGCGCGGGCTTTCTTCAGGCCTTGCAAGCATTTTATTTCCTATAAAATTTACATACAATTAAGAGTCAAAACAAAAACAACCCCAAGCCTACAGCGGAATCCCTGGGATTCAGTGCTGCTACCTACTCCGTACCTGACGCTGCAGGAGGCCGTGGCCTTGACAGTGACAATAACGTTTCCTTCCCCTTTCAACCTGCCAGTTTCTGGACTTTAGCAGTGTTCCATTCAGATCTCTCTCTCTCTCTCTCAAAAACTAAAAAAATAAATGTAGCATTGTTAGGAGGTCGGAAAACTAAACAGGCTCCCGTAAGAGTCTTAATTTCAAAACCAAACATAAAAGTCACCATTCTAATTGTGTCCTTCAATAACTTTCTGGGTTGTTATGGAAATTCACATAAAATCTATTTTTCCAGTAAAAATTTCAACTTTTTTTTTTCTAACTCTTGAATAATACTATCTATGTCCACAGGAACTTCGAAAAGTTTGTGGAAATTCAGGCCCCAAAATAAGTTTATCTTGGTGCAAAAAAATAATTCATGCAGACAGCAGGGTGGGGGGTGGTCTTCAAAAAGTTCACAGGAAATATGTATTGTAAAAAAATTATGCATGGGCTTTAAAATTTTTTGCATTAAAATAAACTTATTTTTCATTTTTTATTTATTTTATTTTTATTTTTTGACAGGCAGAGTGGACAGTGAGAGAGAGAGAGAGAGAGAGAAAGGTCTTCCTTTTTTTGCCATTGGTTCACCCTCCAATGGCCACCACGGCTGGTACGCTGCAGCCGGCGCACCGCGCTGATCTGATGGCAGGAGCCAGGTACTTCTCCTGGTCTCCCATGGGGTGCAGGGCCCAAGCACTTGGGCCATCCTCCACTGCACTCCCTGGCCACAGCAGAGAGCTGGCCTGGAAGAGGGGCATCCGGGACAGAATCCGGCGCCCCAACCGAGACTAGAACCCGGTGCCAGCACCGCTAGGCGGAGGATTAGCCTAGTGAGCCGCGGTGCCAGCCAAAAAATAAACTTATTTTTCAATCACATTTTCCTCAATTTTTTGGAAATACCTTGTATGCTTACCAACAGTTCACTTGAGAGCTATTTACTGAGTACCTCCTATGTATCAGGTGCAGCTTTAAGTTACGGCTGTGAACATTCAGAAATGGACTTAAACATAAACATACACACAAAGATGCATAGATATTCTCTGAAGAGAGCTCTATTTCACCTTGGACAGTTTAGGTTTTAAATTTCAAAAACATTTGTAATTTTATAAAATACTTGGCTTTTGTCCTGTAATTCTTCTTTTGCAAAATTTTAATTTATTTACTTGAGGGACTGAGACAGAGAGAGAGAGAGAGAGAGAGAGAGTAAGCTCTCATCCAGTAGTTTACTCCCCAAATGCCTGCATCAGCCGGGGCTGGGCTAGGCCAAACTTAGGAACAAGGGAATTCAATCCAGATCCCCCCACCCCACCCCCACCCCATGTGGGCAGCAGGAACTCAATGACTGGAGGCTTCACTTTCTGCTTCCCAGGACCTGCAATGGCAGGAAGCTGGAGCCAGGAGCCAGGTATTGAACCCAGGTACCCAGATATGGGATGAAGGCATCTTAATTGCTGCGTTAAGCAACCACCCCTTCTCTTCTAATTGTTTTCCAAAATGTTTTTCAGCAAACTGGCCCCTCTCATTTCCCTCCCTCCGTCCCTCTCTGCCTTTACCCGCAAAAGACTCCTAAAGCAAGAGAGGGCCATCAGTAGAATGGAATCCAGATTCTACTGCAACCGCCATGGTACAATCGGGAGTTAGGCTGCTGCGGGAGCACCGCATCCAAACCCTAGCCTGGCAGGGGAGAGTCGCTGGCAGGGGCGGGAAAGGGCTCCGTGCCACAGGGGAGACTCACGTGTGGTGGGGGTCAGCACACAGAGGAGGACTGGCAATGAGACAGGTGACCCACTGAGGACCAAGCAGAGCGAGTGGCAAGAGAGGAAGGCCGGATTGTTCTGGGTACTTCCCTGGGCTCAGCACCAGCCTGGTTTCTCCACAGAGTGTCAGATTTATACTAACTTTTCTTGTGGGGATGGTCTTTTTGTCCAACAGGGTTAAGTCCCTGTATAGCAGAAGTGGCAAAACAGGTGCTACTTGTCCACCCAGAAGATTCCAGCCTATGCCCTACTTCATTTCTGTATGCCAAGGGCAGGGGGGCAGCTCTGGCTGTGGGGAGCCAACCTCAGGCACCGAGGCCCTTCCACGAGTCACTGAAGGAAGAGCAGTCTCCCAGCCTTTATTTTAACACCTATGAGAGCAACAGCAAACAATCCCTGAGACAACCTCACAGTTGCGTGGCTCCAGTTTCATAACAGAGGATTGAAATGCCAATATTGGGGCCAGTGCTAGGGCATAGCAGGTAAAGCTGCCAATCGTATGGGTGCTGGTTTGAGTCCTAGCTGCTCCACTTCTGATCCAGCTCTCTGCTATGGCCTGGGAAAGCAGTGGAGCATGGCCCGAGTGCTTGGGCCCCTGCACCTGTGTGAGAGACCTGGAAGAAGCTCCTGGCTCCTGATCGACTCAGCTCTAGCTGTTGAGGCCATTTGGGGAGTAAACCAGCAGATGGAAGACCTCTTCTCTGTCTCTGTCTGTAACTCTGCCTTTCAAATAAATAAGTAAATCTTAAAAATAAAGCCAAAATTTAGGGAGCCAGGCTGATAATGTGATGATAGCAACTGTAGGTAGCACTGGGCTCTCACCCAGGACCAGGCACTGTTTTACCTGCCTGGGAGCTCCTCAGCCCTCTCTCTCTCAGATATCAGCTAGTGGGATGCCAGGGTGGTGGTGCTGGCACCAGGCCTCAGCACTGGCAGACACCAGTCTGTGGTCTTTGCGAGGGCACTTGCCTGGTAAGAGGCTGATTACTGCTAGCAAAAAGGGAAGCCCAGTGGGCCAGGTGTTCTGATTCTTCAAGAGTTGTTAAAAAAAAAAAATCTAGATTTGTAGGGGATGGGCATTTGGCCTAATGGTGTCAACACCAGCATCTCATGTGGATGTGCCTGGGCTTGAGTACTGGTTCTGCTCTTCATTCAGCTTCCTAGTATTGCAAATCCTGGGAGGTAGCAGGTGATGGCTCAAGTTAGGTGGGTCTGTGGCTTATGGCTTCAGCTTGGGCCAGCCCTGGCCAATGCAGGCATTTGGGGGAGTGAATCAGTGGATGGGAACTCTCTTTGTCTTCTAAAAAGAAAAAAAAAAAAAGAAATAAAAAAAGAAAATCTAGATTTTTGTTTTACATGTAAAATCTGCCCATTTGTCAATGTGGCTGACAAACTCAGTTTTTTAGTTTTTGTTTTTGGGTAATGCGAGGAGGCCAAGTGCAGCTCAAACAAAGCCCACCTGGGGGACGGATCTGGGCTGCAGGCAGCTGGTCTGTCGGCTCTGGTTAGTGAACCTCTGCCTTGACCTTGAACTGAAGCTGTGTGCTGGCTGCCTCTGTCGTTGATGGGTCCCACTTCTGCAGACTGGGCCCCTCTTTAGAAACCTCCCAGGCTCCTGCAACACCCCCTGCTTGGTTTCCATGGCTCTCGGACACCTGAGCACAACTTCCGTGGACTGGCTGCAGATCGGCAGCAAGGCGCTGCTGAGGTGCTCCCCGCGGCTGTGGGAGCACAGGAATGATGCCCCAGCTCCTGTGAACAGACTTCATGGTGTCTCATCTCCCATGTTTGGGCAACCCCGATCCTCCGACGCAGCTCATAACAACTGCCACGAAGCTGCGTCGCCCTCATCCCCTGCATACGCCCCTGCGAATCCAAGCACCTGACATTCCTTTCTGGAAGTCTCCTCTGTTGAGATAATCCTAACTTCTGACATGGCCTAATGTGTGTCAAACTACTTAACCCTCTCGATTTTCTAACATGTTCTACACCTTTGATAAATGTGTTCCAGGTGTTTTTGAAAGTTACTGATGAAACTGTTCAATGGAGGAGGAGTTGGGCAAAGCCAGGGCACAGAAATGACACCAGAGACACAAAGCCCCAGGCCAGTAGTGGCCCAGGAATTCATTAATGCATGTCAGGTTTTGGCCATCATCAAGTCATGTGGCTCTCAGGGGCTCTGAGCCCTCTCTTTGTCAGATGACCATGAGGCTTCATCATAGATTATAGCAAAATTCAGGTTTGTAAGCTTTCTACTCTCTGAAAATAGCAATCTCACCCAGCACAGTAGGCTCACTTCAGTCCTGTGAACATTCTTTCTAGAAGGTTCACAAGCTATTTAATTATCTACTATAACAATTGTATAAGACACCTAGGCAACGTTGTAAAAATCACCATTTAATCTGTTTGAAAATGAGGAAATTTTTTTTTGTTTGCGGTTTTGGGTATAGACTTCATTTTACACGATTTCTAAAAAAAAGTGGTTCGTATGGTTTGGAGATCAGTGCTGCAAATTTGTTCTGGAACAAACTGGTGGCCCTGAAGACTGGACCTTACTCGCAGAGGTCAGTTCATTTTTCTGTTCTTATTGTATTCACAAGGATGTGACTTTTAACTCACCCACTGAGACACCTCTCTGTCCCTTCTCCAAGAACAGGTGACCCAGGAGGACAGCCACTGAGATCCTGGTTAACAGGGTCGACCTGATTAGGGCAGAGTGAGGAGTTCTCTTGTTCATCTTGATGCACCAGAGACCACCACCTGGTATACCTGCACTGGCTGCTCTTCCATGCCTCCCACTTTTCTTTCTCACATAAGTAATTTTAACTTTATAATTAAAAAAAACTCACTCAACCTCCCCAGGGGAATATATCATTTCTTCCTCTCAACTCTACTTTTTGTAATATGCTTCCCAAATGTCCAAAGTACAGGCCTATTTGTGTTTTTTCCTCCCATTTTTATAGTCTAGTACAAACTCATTATTTTCTGTAACATTCAAAGTTACAAATTTATGCTTTTTGGTAGCTAAGAAATGGATCCAAAATAGTAGTTTCTCTCCTCAGTCTTCTGCAAGGTGAAATTGTTTGCCATCCAAGAGTTTATCAGATGTTTGTCTCCCTTAGCGGAATCTACCTTGGAGTGAGTGCATTGATGTCAAGGAGAAATCCCCATGGCAGCTGTCATTTGCTTTGGGCCCACTGGGAAATCTGGGTGGGGAAAGCACTGCCCTCCTCTCCCCTCGGGGGTCGGACTCCATTCTGGCCCCTGATCTCAGATCCAGGCCCTCTCCTGTTCATCTGGGGCTCACAGGCACTCTGATCCCATTCAGTATTTTTTCTTTTTGGTGCTGTCATTGTCTGCTCTTTTTTTCACCTCTTCCCTTGCACTATCAATTCTTGCTCCTCTTGTACCCAATTCATCAGTTGAAAACTTGAGGCTGCCGGCACCGGTCACAGATGAGGCCGTCCAAGAAGAGACGTCTCGCTTGCCTGGTCTGCTGAGTATGACCCGTCACTTCTCTCCTCCCTGCTTTTCTGAGAAATCATTCTCTCCTTTTCCTTTGCTTCCGTTTCTGCCTCCTCCTTCCAAGCCTGCTCTTCAAATGCTGATGCTACAGAGGGTTCTGATTGGGATTCTCTTATCACCCCCTACACCCCAGCAAACCCAGCAGGTCCCACGCTGAAATCAGTCCATCTCCTTTCCATATGCATCCAATCATCCACCTGCCACCACCTCAGATTAGGCTCCCACTGTCTCACAACTCCTTCCATGCGCCTTAAATGCTTTTATCACTTCCATCCTGTGTGTGTGTGTGTGTGTGTGTGTGTGTCTGTCCTATACTGTGCCATATGGTAGCTTCTGCTATTATCAAGTGTAATGTGCTCTTTCAGAGCCTGGCTCGTGAACAAATATTGTCCCTTCACATGGAATATCTTATTCATATTTCTATTACAAGTGGCTAGGACAGTGTCTAGCAGAGTGTGGCACAGTATGGTAGGGACAATGTAAATGTTGACAAAAGCATAAGTGGTTTTGTATGGCAAAATACAACACATGGTACCATCTGACTTTATTTTTTTTTTTCTGAAGCGTATGGAAATGAATGGAAGGAATCAAGGTCTGCAGGAAAAAGAACCAAAGATCCCACTGGAGAAGAAACAGGGTTGTTGCAGCTTTAGGGAGAAGGGCCATTTGTGAAGATGTGGAAATTGGGAGAATTTAACACCGATGTTACAAATGTGTGGGTCCAACAGAGAGGCTCTGATATTATCGAATGATCTGCTAATTGAAAATGAAACTATATCTCACTTGTGAAAGAATAGGTGCAAAATCGCTTCTTCTTAGGCAGTCCAGTCCTCTCCATCAAATGCTGATAGTTCCACAGAGTCGCGATGGTGAACGCCATTGAGACTATTGTTCTATTGAAGTGAACGTTTACTTTAAAAGGCCACCATCTGTTTGATTCAGGGTGAACTCCTCCTAATGGGCACACTGCATATTGTGTGGCAACCTTTTCTCCTGAAACAAGTTATCTGGCGAGGAGACTCAAAGCCCTGGCTTATGCGGTTTTGGAAATGTCTATCGGCTGACCATGGTTTGATTTTGGAATCCTTAGTTGGCTTGGGAACTGCAAACAGGACATGTGGCAAGCTTCCCGTTGACAACATCCTAGGCACAGGAATAGGCCCTCTGCTTGCCCAGGAGGGACGGAAAAAGCAGATGGCAGGTGAACTGGGCCCCCATCACTCACAAGAGCAGTGGCCACAGGATGAAGGCTACACACAACAGATTTGATTTAGCCCGCTGAGGAAGTTATAGGAAATCTGGGGGAACAATGGGGCTAAGCTAAAATGTTACTGAGGGTGCTTTCCAAACATGAATATACTGGGGTTACTTTTTTTTGGATCATGTAAGATAATAATAGTTTTCATTGCTGTATGTGCCTTTGCCATGTAGTTCTAACCATCTCATTGGCTAGCCAAGGCTACCCCAGACAGCAACTCCTTAGATACTGATTATAAGTTGGATTTACTGCTCAGAAAGACCCCTGAAAGGCAAAATTGCTCCAGCAGTGGCTCCAGTCCTCACCTTCATGAGAAACGGTGTGTTTTCTTGAACAGTACTGAACAAAATCAGTACGCATCTCCCTGTGTTTCAAACTACTTAACCCTCTCGATTTTCTAACATGTTCTACACCTTTGATAAATGTGTTCCAGGTGTTTTTGAAAGTTACTGATGAAACTGTTCAATGGAGGAGGAGTTGGGCAAAGCCAGGGCACAGAAATGACATCAGAGACACAAAGCCCCATGCTGATTACATGAAACTGAATTCCAACTGACACTACTGTTAAATATCAGTCATTAGCTGGGGAAGAGCCAGGGAGACAACTACCCCAGTGGAATTCCACTGGCTCGTCATTCCTCACCAGGCTCAGTGTTTGGCTATGTGTGCGTACGATTGAGTCAGAAAAGCAAGAGCTTCCTCTCTAAAGGATTTATAGGACAGTAACAAGTCTTTTGTCCACAGCAACGTCATCCTGATACCCAGAAAATAAGTGGTATTTGGAAAAGAAAAATAGCAGCTTGGCAATGTTCTTTTTTCTTTTTTTTTTTTTTTAACAGGCAGAGTGGACAGTGAGAGAGAGAGAGACAGAGAGGAAGGTCTTCCTTTTGCTGTTGGTTCACCCTCCAATGGTCGCCGCGGCCGGCGCACTGCGGCCGGCGCGCTGTGGCCGGCGCACCACGCTGATCCGATGGCAGGAGCCAGGTACTTATCCTGGTCTCCCATGGGGTGCAGGGCCCAAGTACTTGGACCACCCTCCACTGCATTCCCTGGCCACAGCAGAGAGCTGGCCTGGAAGAGGGGCAACCGGGACAGAATCCGGCGCCCTGACTGGGACTAGAACCTGGTGTGCCAGTGCCGCAAGGCGGAGGATTAGCCTAGTGAGCCGCGGTGCCAGCTGGCAATGTTCTTAAAAATGGTAATCTAAGCACCAGGACCAAAATGGGGACCTGGGGTTGCCCATATAAGGTGGCCCACATTGACAAAGGAAGTTCCCTTTCTTGTCAGCACTGAATCTAGTATTTTCCAAAGGAACAGGTAATAGGAATTCTTTTTCAGATTTTTTCTTTAATGAGTCTTGGTTTGAAAACCCAGGGCAATTTTGCTGAGAACTACGTGCCAGGCTACAGGTAGGGACTCCGTTCTACTAAACACCCATGAACAGAGTTCCCCAGTGGACTCTGGGAGGGTCAACATGGGCGTGCGGCCCGAGCAGCTGCACATGGGAAGCGTGCTACCTCCAAGACAGAGCATCTGCGGGCACCGACTAGCCTGAGCATCCCATGTTCCTCTGAATCCAAACTGGCTTTCAAGGCAAGACGCAAGCAGCAGTGCCCTAAGAAGCACGAACAAGGCGCCCTGCCACGTCCTTTCTGAGTTGTTCTACAGTAGTCAACAACTTTGAAAATGATGACACAGAAGCAATGTAAAAGCAGGGTGACCCAGAGTCTCTTTTCCTATAAATCCTCCTTTACTCAGCAATAAATTGATGGCAACAATTGATACACACATGCACATACACACACTCCCATATACGCTAAGAAATAGGAATTGTGCAATTTCAGCGGTCACATATATGAGTTAAATGTTTACATGTACATATTAAATTGGTATTATACAATATAAAGAATGGTAGAATTAATGCTAAAATTTTAAATATTTCCTTACTCAGAATAACACTAAATAGCAAATAAAAAATACAGTAAGAGGGGGCCAGCATGGTAGCACTGGGAGTTAAACTCTGGCCTGTGGTGCTGGTATCCCGTTTGAGGACTGGTTCTAGTCTCAGCTGCTCCACTTCTGATCCAGCTCCCTGCTAATGCACCTGGGAAGAGAGTGAAAGTTGTCATGGGAGATCTGGATGGAGTTCCAGGCTCCTGGCTTCAGCCTGGCCCAGCCCAAGCTGTTCTGGCCATTTGGGAAATGAACCAGTGTTTGGAAGATTTCTCTCTCTGACTCTCCCTCTCTCTCTTGCTCTCTCTGTAAATCTGCCTTTTAAATCAATAAAATAAATATTTAAAAATTTTTGAGAAGAAAGAAAATGCAAAAGAAGGAAAAAAGCTTTATATGTTGGCACCTTTGTTAAGGGCATTTTTCCGTGCTTTCTTTCCAAAGGGGGCTCACGCTTGCATTCTGCACCGGGACCCTCAGGTTAAGTAGCAAGCCCTGGATCCATGTGTGTCCAAGGTGCTGAGGGTCTGTTCAGGCCTCAGGGTGCTTGCAGGGCCTTGGAGGCTGGCCCCTCTACCAGGCAGCCCCGGGGGTTCACCCCAGCATGCTGTACTAAGATAAGAACTCTGAAGGCAGGCAGGAGGACGAAGGGTCTGGACAGCTCAGCTCTCTTGGGAATCACCTCTGCTGGGAGCTGGCTTTTGGGTCCATGGACTTGAACATGCGCACAGTTCCTTCAGAACACAATTTCACCTGTGAGGGCCTGAGTCCCTGCGCTCCTGCCAGGCATACCATCCTCTGCCAGGAACAGCATCCCTGGGCTCTGAGGACGGCTGCTCTCTCTTCCCTCCGGTCTCAGCCCAAACACTCTCTTCTCAGAGAAGCCATTTCTTCCTACACCCCAGCTCTCTACTTGGTTTCTCTACAGAACTTCAGCTGTTGCGGACTTTGTACACCTATCAGGTTGTTCTTCTCTGGGAAGCCCCTGGGCAACGAATGTGTAGGCTAAGAACCTAATCTGTCCTGCTCTCTGCTGCAGCCCCAGCTCCTAGCCCTGGACTTGCTGGCCAGTGTGTCCACAGTACCTGTCCATTTGGTGAGTGAATAAATTTAATTAGATGCCCGCAAATAGAATTTGTCAGATTATTCGGTGTTTTTCCAAAAGTCCAATTTAAGACCTGTTTCAAGGAAGCAGCGAATTTCAGCCATTTGCCATGATGCTATCAAATGACTTTCACAAAAGCCTGTGTGGACCTGAATGTTTTAACAAAACATTTTACAAGGAATTAATGAACTGGCACACGCACACATATGCACACACACACATACTCAACCACCCACCTACACAGAGTTTTGAAAATCAGTCACCAGTATTTCAAAGAAAAAAATTTAGACTCTCTAATAGTAGCTCTTCTGTAGACAGAAATTAAAGAACAGAGCAAATGACTGCAAAGTTTTCCCACTGAAAATTGCTCTATAAAAAGTTATACATTACAGCTGATTTCTTGTTTTACATATGGATTTGAATAGCATCAAGTGAATCTTCTCAGGGTATAATGCAAAAAATATTTAAAACTTTTATAATGATCAGCATCATAGGTGTTGTGAGTTTCTTCCTTCATCTGGTACCAAGTTGTCCTTTGAGATGCCAAATTGGCTATTTTGTGAATTAACTTGGAGAAAAGCATTTATTAACCCACATTAACATCAGTAGCCCTCGCTGGCATCCACATTAGTCCTGATGTGATTGCCTGGAAAGTTTTTTAAAGTCAGACTGAATACTAGTGCTTGAATTTTTGAAAATATTTCCTCCCAAACCTGATTGCTCCAGTGGTGTGATGTTAATTGAAGTGTCTGACAAATTAACAAGGCATGGATTTTACAAGGAGAAGCTTGGTAAGTGGAGAGTGGCAAAAATCGCAGTGGACTAAACTCGCACGAAATGGCATTTCCTTATTTGCAAATCCTTTTTCATTGCCTTGGCCCAGCATAACTTGACTGATGGGTGTCCTCCAGCTCATCCCACTTGACATGAAACTGACAAGGTAATCACAGGATGGGACTTGTTCGTTTTTGCCAAGAAGTCCTTTTTTCTACAGTGCATGAAATAAAGACTCCATGCTGAAGGCTGAATTGATACCAGCTCTAAGATTAAGCCTAGAGTGCTGTGGAAATCACTCCGAAGAATGGCATCTCCCAAGCACTCCCCAACAGCCTGGACAAAGCACGGGGGAGGACGCTGAAGGGAATGATGCTGGCTTGGCCCCGGGGGGAAGGACCAGATGGGACCTAATAGCTCTTTTCTACTACTAATTTCTATGATAATTCTACGTTGCCACATGGCATATGTATTTTTTTTTTAATCTAAAGGCAGAGTATCAGTCAATGAAGTGACTAGGATTTTAATGAAAGGTATTTTTCATGCACTGTATCTATTCACACATATTTCTTACCCACCACCCACCCACCATCCCCACTGGCTCACAATACATCATTTACTATTAGGTTAGGAGAAGTAGACAGAGAGGCCCAAACACTGCATGTTTTGCATCGTTATCAATACTAATGAGACACAAAGAGAGTCTAAGTTTTATTAGGAACTAAGATGCCTTGTGCAGCAATTTTATAGTCACTCACCTTAATCTCCTTTTCTTATAATTGGGGATTATGCTTGGATTTAAGGATTACACCATGCCAATTAGCATTTGAGAAAAAAAAATTACAAGTGTGAAATTTTTAGATCTTTTTAGAGAAAACGTTAATGACTTGGGAAAATTAGAGAAGTCCTAGCCATTCTTACGGGTAAGTCGAAAGAGAACTTCTCCCTCTTCCTGAGCAGATGCTATTTGCCTTCCTCTGACCTCCCAGAACTCTATTTGCACTTCTCAGTGGCACTGGCCACGTCCTCTGATTTATTACAGTCATTTCATTTGCTTCTGGTATCTGTTAGGCGTTACGTTTCGCTCAGCATCCACGCTCTCCACCAGGGGCTGTGACACACAGGCAACATAAAGGAACAGACTGAACTTGAAGGGGAATAACCCTAAGAAGATATACACACCTCACCATGGGTGCATTGTCCTAGACACACACACGCAGGTAAGCTTTGAAAATAAACCCTTCCTAAGTTCAGTGCAGCACAACATTGTTCTATTTAATATAAAATAACACACGATACGAAAAGCACATGAATGTGACTGTCACTATAGACTGAAAAAAAAAATGCTCTCGTCTCCCTTCAAGGCAGTTTTTCATGCTTACCTCTCACAGCAGACTGCCAGGAGTCTCAGTTCTGGTGTGGCTAATGTGTTACTTATTTAAAGCAAAAAGATACAAGCTCTGGTAAAGCGGGATGAGGCACTTCACAGCTCGGCTGGCGTTGATGCACGTGGCGCAGATGAGGCTGGGCAGCAGCTTCCCGCTCACTATGGCGCCGTCAAACAGAGGTCCAAAGAACGGAACCTGTAGATTTGAAACAGCAAAACGATTTTCAAAAACTGGTAAAAATCAAACCAAAGAACAGGAGAACAGCTGAGTGAAGTCTCAGACGCACAGTAAGCTTATTAACAGGCTGCAGACCGAGGGCTCTCCAATCAAGGGAAGCAGGACTGCTCGGGACGTTCCTCTATTAGGAACTTTCCAGCAAGACTTGTAAGGAGAAATTCTCACTGGGTTCCGGGGTTTTTTTTATGTTTGCATTTGCAGAAATACCATTATTCTTCCTGTGTGCCTACATCATGTGGACCACGCAAGGTACAAGGATGTGCTTCGCTGCACATCACTAGGCTGGCATCTCCCTGACACCAGCCGTGGAACTGGTCAGGTCCCCGGCTTAGGTCCCCATGCATATCAACTTGTCAGTGGAGAGGATGATTATCCCCATCAACAGCCACTCGGTCCTGCTTACAGTCCGCATTCTTCTTGAACTTTCTGTCCTCCCTTCCTGTCTCCAAGATTCTGCCTTATCCTATCCTCATCTCCTTCTGCTTCTTTAACAGAGACTTGGCTTTCTTTCAATGGACCCATTTTACCATGTGGGTAGCCCATGAAGCTTTCATGCCTGCTTCTTCTTCTTCTTCTTCTTCTTCTTCTTTTTTTTTTTTTTTTTAGGATTTATTTATTTATTTGAAAGGTAGAGTTTCAGAGAGAGAGAGAGAGAGATATCTTCCATTTGCTGGCTCACTCCCCAAAAGGCCACAACAGCCAGGGCTGCGCCAGACTAAAGCCAGGAGCCGAGAGCCTCTGCCAGGTCTCTCACGTGGGTGGCAGGAGCCCAAGCACTTGGACCACCTTCTGCTGCTTTCCTAGGCACATCAGCAGGGATCTAGATTGGAAGCGGAGCAGTCAGGACCTTAATCTGCTACTCCACAGCGCTGTCTTTTTTAGAGATCTCCTCTCTCTCTCTCTCTCATTCTCTCTCTGGATTTCATTTACCCCAATCACTAATATGGAGACTGTTAGCTACATGAGACCAAAGACTGGGTCTTCCCTATAACTCTTTTATTTTTTTAAATTGAAACCTTTTATTTAATGAGTACAAATTTCTTAAGTACAACTTTAGGAATATAGTGGTTCTTCCTCCCATACCCGCCCTCCCACACCCATTCCCATCCCACCTCTTCCTCCCTCTCCCACCCCATTCTTCATTAAGATTAGTTTTTAATTAACTTCATATACAGAAGACCAACTCTATACTAAGATTTCTACAATCTGTGCCCTATAACTCTTACATTATTCTTTGTCACTTATTCATTTATTACATTACTATTTCAGTCACTTGTTCATTTGTTGACAAAATATTTTTATTCACTGGAGACACAGTGGAGAATAATTTTAAAAATCCATGATTTCACTGAGTTCAAAGTTTTGTTGAAGATTTTAGAGAATGAACAATATAAACACATAAAATATATGAATATGTGAAAGTATCAAGATGAAAAATAAAGTGTGGAAAAGCACTAGGACTTATAATTATTTTTTTTCTTTAGGGAGGGGAGAGTATCACTAATTACATCAAATGGCCAGGGAGGGCTGTAGGGAAGGAAGGCATTGCAGCACAGATCTAAAAGGAAAGGAGGAGACACAGGTTATGATGCTATCTGTCAGGAGGAACAACAAGCGCACAGCCTCGTGGTCAGAGCACAGCTAGTACTGTTTAAGCGACAGTGTGGACTCCATGATGGCCGCGGCCAGGTGCAGGTGAGTAAAAGGAAGAACACACGATGAGAGTTGGACAGATGAAAACAGTGGTTGGGGCTGGCGCTGTGACACAGCAGGCTAAGCCTCTGTGTGCTGTGCTGCCATCCCATATGGGCGCCGGTTCAAGTCCTGGCTGCTCCACTTGTGATCCAACTCTCTGCAACGGTCTGGGAAATCTGTGGAAGATGGCCCAAGTGCTTGGGCTCCTGCACCTGTGTGGGAGACCCGAAAGAAGCTCCTAGCTCCTGGCTTCAGATAAATCCATCCTCGGCCATTTGGGGAGTGAACCAGCAGATGGAAGATCTCTCTCTCTCTCCCCTTTTTATCTCTGTCTTTCAAATCAATAAATCTTAAAAAAAAAAAAAAAGTGGTCTCATAGGAAACTATAAGCACTCTGTATTTCTGCTCTGAGTAAGAAAGAAACTCTCTGGAAGGTGTTGAAAAGTGTATGGGGGAGTAGGATCTAACCTACATTTTAAAGGTACTGTTCTGGCTACTGAAGTTGGGCAAACTGCCGAGAGAAATTATGGAGACCAGCTGGGGAACTACTGAATCGCCCAGGCGAGGGATGGTGATTCAGGCTTGAATGAGAATGGTGGCAGGAGATCTGGGGAGAAGTGGGGGGGGGAGGGAAATCCCTGGATATATTTTCAAAGTACAGTGGGTGGGATTTGTTAAGGATTGTAAATGAGGTACGAGAGACAAGCAAGATGCCAGGGTCTCTGGCCTGGCAACTGGAAGGCAGGAACTCCAGGCGCCAGGAAGACTGAGAGGGAGGCTCATGAGTTCAGTTGCAGATGTATGCTAAGTTAGAGACGCTTATTAGGTGTCTCGTGGGGACGTATTGAGGAAGTAGTGGATACATCCAGGCTGGAAGCCACAGTAGAGGACAAGGTTGGAGACCTAAGTGTAAGAGCTGTTCATTTATAAATGGCAGATGATATATCCAACATACATGAGATGATATCTACAATGTTGGAGGTGGGGACATGAGAAGCTACTGGAAAAGGAAACAGAGAAGTAGCTGGAGACAGAGGAGGAAAACCTCCAGGGGTAGCACTGTCGCTGATATGAAGCTGGAATGCAAGCACCCAGTGAATGAGTGAAATTAATCAATATTTCAAAGAATTTAAATGAATGAATGTGGGTCTTCAGCCTAATTCCTTAAAAAAAAAATAAGACTTACACCGGGGGGCAGGGAGCTCTTACATCTACTGATTTGCTCCCCAAATAGCCACAACAGCCAGGGATGGTCCAGGCTGAAGCCAGGAGCCAGGAGCTCGATCCCGGTCTCCCACCTGGGTGGCAGGGACTGAAGTACTCGCGTCATCAACTGCTGCCTTCCCAGGCACGTCAGCGGGAAGCTGCACTGGAATTGCAGCAGTGTTAAGGGACGCAGCTGAATCCACTGCGCCACAGGGCTGTTCCCACCAGCTCAGCCTTTGAATTTCTCTCAATGACTACTTTTGTTTGTTAAAACACCTTTTCTGTGGTTGGCAATGGGGAGGGCCTTGGGACACAAGAGCGATCGAAAGACTGTCTCTGCACCTAAAGATGTTCGTGTTTCAGTTCAGGAGTGAAGTTCCACTGCAAGGCAGCCGCATTCATTCATTTACTTACTGCTCCATGTAAACGTCTTTCACGCGCTAAGGGCTGGTGAGCCATGGCCACTGGCATGAGAGGTAAAGTTATAGACAGAGAGAGGGAGAGACAGAAAGAAAGGGAGTGTATCCACTGGTTTACTCCCCAAATGGCCACAATGGCCGGAACTGGACCGATTTGAAGCCAGGAGCCAGGAGCTTCTTCTGGGTCTCCCACATGGGTGCAGGGGCCAAGTACTTGTGCCATTTTCTGCTGCCTTCCCAGGTCATAAGCAGAGAGCTGGACTGGAAGAGGGGCATCTGGGACGTGAACTGGCATCCACTGGGATCCCAGTGCCACAGGCAGAGGCTTAACTTACTCTGCTACAGCACCAGCCCAATGGTCAGAATTAGTAAGAGGAGTTTTTTTTTTATCAAAGTCAATAAATATAGAATAAATTCACACACACACACACACACACAACTTACTACATTTCTGTCCAGCAGCAACAATTGGCTTGAAAAGGAAATATTATGTACAACAGCATAAAAACATGAAATCCACAGGAATAGATCTAACAAGGAAAGTATAAAGAAAATTGCAAAACATATGAGAGGTATTCAGGTAGTCTAAAGTAATGGAAGAATACTGTTTATGGACTAGAAGTCTCAGTATTGTTGTCATTTCTCTTCTCAGACTGAGCTATGGATCGAATGCAAGGTGTTTATGTATTTTTAAGTGCTGACTATAAAATGTTCATAGAATGAAAGAGGCTAAGAAAAGACAAAGTGTTACTGAGGAAGAACTAGGTAGGACCTGCCCTACATGACAGCTAGACAGATCCTAAGCTGTAATAGGGAATGTGATAAAGGCACAGAGGACCAGTAGAGACAAAGGGAGAGGCACGCAGTAGGTATGGTGATGGTCAAAAACTCATTTATTGAGCTAACTGGGAAACCTTGCCCTGCAGGATACAGATACTGGCCTTTAAATACGGTGTATCCATGGGCCCAGGCATGAAAACATGGTGGCGCTTCTCCCATAACTAGACTATGCAGATCCAGGTACAGGAAGGTGGGGAGAGTACCTCTCACTCTACTCCTCCTGACTGGCATACATTAGTTTGTCTCCTGTTCCTATGATATCAGTCTCTGATTTTAGCTTTCAGTACCTAAGGGAGCCACGCTTATATCACAAGAAGAAACTGTGCTCTTCTAACTTGCAAGCGGAGCTGTCCCTGGCTGCTTGAAGGAAAAACAGTGTTGCTGCTGCACACAATAGGAATGAGGAAAGCGGTTCTCCTGGAATGCCCCCGGCTGACTATGTGCTCAACAGTGAACGCGCTGTCCCCCCCACATCCTCAACAGCTTTTATTGTTTGTTGGTTTCTGTATGAGAACCATTCTAATTGGGGTGAGGTGAAACCTCATTTTGGTTTTGATTTGCATTTCTCTCATGGCTAGTGATCCTGAGCATTCTTTCATGTATCTGTGGGCCATCTGAATTTCCTCTTTTAAAAAATGCCTATTCAAGTCCTTTGCCCATTTCTTAATTGTTTTGTAGTTGGTGAGTTTCTTGAGCTCTTTAGATCCCTTCATCAGTTGCATAGTTTGCATGTATTTTCTCTGAGTTGCCTCTTCACTTTGCTGAGTGCTTCTTTTACAGTACAGAGGCTTCTCAGCTTGATTTAATCCCATTTGTCAATTTGGGCTTTGATTGCCTGTGCTTCTGTGTCTTCTCCAAGAGGTCTTTGCCTATGCCAATGTTTCACAGAGTTTCCTCAATGTTCTACTATAGTAAATTTGATGGTATTGGGTGGTAGATTTAGGTCCTTGATCCATTTTGAGTGGATTTTTGTGTAAGGTGCAAGGTAGGGGTCTTGTTTCAAACTTCTGCACACAGAGATCCAGTTTTCCCAGCATCATTTGTTGAAGAGACTACCCTTGCTCCAGGGATTAATATTAGCTCCTTTATCAAAATAAGCTTGTTGTAGATGTGGATTGATTTCTGAAGATTCTATTCTGATCCACTGGTCTACAAGCCTTTTTTTTTTTTTTTTTTTTTTTTGCCAGTACCAGGAAAGGATGTGGGGAAAAAAGTACCTTTAGCCACTATTGTTGGGAATGTAAACTAGTACAACCATTGTGGAAGACAGTACAGAGACACCTGAGAAATGAAAATAGATCTACCATATGACCCATTCTACTCCTGGGAATTTACCCAAACAAAATGCAATCGTATATGAGGAGTTATCTGTACCCTTAAGTTCATTGCAGCTTAATTCACAATAGCTAAGATATGGAACCAACCCAGATGACTATCAACTGATGACTAAAAAAATTACAATATGTGTATATACATATACATACACACACACACACATACACACTAGGGAGTATAACTCAGAGGTTAAAAAAATACACTGGATTTTTTTTGCAATAAAATGGATGCAACTAGAAAATGGTATACTTAGTGAGATAAGCCAGTCCTAAAAAGACAAATACCATATGTTTTCCCTGATCTGGGGTAACTAATAGAGTACCAAAAATGTAATGTATGGGAGCGAAATTGACATTTTGAGATCCAATGATTATTTATAGCCCTTGTCTCTTCTGTTGACAGTGTTTCTTCATACTATTTGTTGCTTCATACTATTTGTTGAACTGTTTACTTAGTGTAGGGTTAATCATATGAGTATAAACAGAAAATAGATCTTTGTAACAAATGAAGAGTGGGAATAGGAGAGGGAGGAGGAAGAAGGATGGGAGAGTGGATAGTCATGGGAAGTACTACTATATTCCTAAATCTGTACATATGAAACACATGAGATCTGTATACCTTAAGTAATATTTTAAACAGAAGGAAAAAAAAGTAAATGCAATGGGTGACTATCTCCATCACGGGTTCTAATTAGAACATTAACTCAGCATTTTACCCCGGTGTAGCATGTCCATTCACAAACACCTCAAGTTTCTGAATGGCTCACACCTGCCCTCTTTTCAGTGTGATGAACGTACCCTCGGGACTAATAAGATTTTTTTTTTTTCCATGACTGTTGGCAAGCTGGATTTCCTTATCAGCTGCAAGTCAGGGGATGCTTGTGGAGCCCCTATGAGTTCCTTAATTAAAAGAAACACAGCTTTGGGGGTGGGTGGGGGAAGCATAATCCTAGGAAGTGCAACCCAAATTACTATCTCCTAATCAAGCTGGGGTCCAGACCAAGACACTTTGACATCCAGGCTCTCCTCCTGGGCCATTTCACTGTGACGGCAGAGCCAGCTTTCTGCAGAGAAGAGATAACCCTGACGTTCCTGAAGGAGAGTTCCTGGGTCAGAGAACAGGATCTGAAAGCTGCGTTTGATTTCTGGAAATTGATCTTCCAGAGACTCCATCGAGACATCTCAATGTTCCAAAGCAGAGAGAACCTCCAGCTTCCAGAACAGGAACACTGCCATGGGCAGGCCTGCCAAGAACCGAGCTGCAAATGCAGGGATGCGTGGCCTGGCTTACCAAATTTGGTTAGTTACTCGTCCCATTTTAAGAACTGCAGGTATTGTGTTTATAACAAAGACACAGCCGTGATTTGTGTGCCCAGCTTTTCAGCACTGTCTTTTTTTTATAAGAAGTTCCCCTGAGTTGGAAAATACATTTATAAATAACCACCTCCACTTCCAAATAACACTATACCGTTTCACAGGTGGTAGAAATACTACTCCCTGGGGCTGGCGCTAGTGCGTACCAGGTAAAGCCACCGCCTGTGACGCTGGTGTCACGTATGGGTGCCGGTTTGAGATCTGGCTGCTCCACTTCCAATCCAGCTCCTTGCTGATGGCCAGGGAAAGAAGCAGAGCACGGCCCAAGCGCTTGGGCCCCTGCACCCATGTGGGAGACCCGGAAGTTGTTTCTGGCTCCTGGATGCAGCCTGGCCCAGCTGTGTGGCTACCTGGGGAATGAACCAGTGGATGGAGGATCTCTCTGTCTCTTTTTTTTAAAGATTTATTTATTTGAAAGAGTTACACAGAGAGAGGAGAGGGAGAGGGAGAGGGAGAGGGAGAGAGAGAGAGAGAGAGAGAGAGAGGTCTTCCATCCAATGGTTCCTTCTCCTATCAGCCTCAACGGCCGGAGCTGCACCGATCCGAAGCCAAGAGCTAGGAGAAAGCTTCTTCCAGGTCTCCCACGAGGGTGCAGGGGCCCAAGGACTTGGGCCATCTTCTACTGCTTTCCCAGGCCATAGCAGAGAGCTGGATCGGAAGTGGAGCAGCCAAGTCTCGAACTGGCAGCCATATGGGATGCCGGCGCTTCAGGCCAGGGCATTAACCCACTGCGCCACAGCGCCGACCCTCTCTGATTTTCAAAATAAATAAATAAATCCTAAAAAAGGAATACTATTCCTGATTCCTACCTCCTATCCTTATAAATATTGTTGTCATTAATTATTTATAAACTATAATCTGCCGGCGCCGTGGCTCACTAGGCTAATCCTCTGCCTAGCGGCGCCAGCACACCGGGTTCTAGTCCCGGTTGGGGCGCCGGATTCTGTCCCGTTTGCCCCTCTTCCAGGCCAGCTCTCTGCTGTGGCCAGGGAGTGCAGTGGAGGATGGCCCAGGTGCTTGGGCCCTGCACCCCTTGGGAGACCAGGAAAAGCACCTGGCTCCTGGCTCCTGCCATCGGATCAGCGTGGTGCGCCGGCCGCAGCGCGCCGGCCGCGGCGGCCATTGGAGGGTGAACCAACGGCAAAGGAAGACCTTTCTCTCTGTCTCTCTCTCTCACTGTCCACTCTGCCTGTCAAAAAAAAAAAAAAAAAAAAACAAACAAAAAAAACAAACAAAACTATAATCAAAATTTACTATTATTTTTTAAAATATACTGTTATTTGTTGGAGCACTTAACAGCAAGAAAACAGATTTCATTCTAATTTAAGTTATTCCTTCTTTAACTCTTAATTTCTTTATGTACATCCATGCTTCTGATGTAGAATTTTTATTCTTTGTAATGAATTTAATATTTATTGCAAGGTAGGTAAACTGGCCATAAAGTCCTTCAATTTTTTTTTGTTTGTTTTGAGAAAGTTTCTCCTTCGCTTTTTAGAAAAGATTCATTTATCTGAAAGGCAGAGCAAAGAGAGAGAGAGGGAGAGAACGCTTCCATTTCTGGTTCACTTCCCAAATGGCTGCAACGGTTGGGGCTGATGTAGGCTTTAGCTATGAGCCCAGAACTCCATCTGGGTCTCCCATGCGGGCAGCAGGAGCACAAACACTCGGGCCACCCTCTGCTGCTTTCTCAGGTGCATTAGTAAGGAGCTGGATCCGATGCCCAGCAGCCAGGACTCAAACCAGTGCTCTGCTATGGGATGCTGGTGTTGCAAGCAGTGGCTTGACCTGCCTGTATCATAGTGACAGCTCCTCATTTTCATTTTTGAAGGACAGTATCACTGGATACAGAATTTTAGGCTGACGAGTCCCCAATCCCACCCCACCCCACTTTTTGTGTCTGTTTTCCCTGTTTGCATGATTTCTGCAGAAAATCAAGAACGCTGTGCTCTGTTACATAAAATCCTATTTAATTCTTGTTCTTGGCCTGGCTCCTTTGAAGACTTTCTCTCTGTTTCTGGTTTTCTGCAGTTTGTTCAGGACATGCCTAGGTGTTGATACTTTGGGATTTATCCTGTATGGTGTTCTTGGTGCCACCCTGATCTGTGGCTTGACATCATTAATTTTGAAAAATTTTCAGTGGGTATAATTTCAAGTAATTCTTCTTCTCTACTGAGCATAAATCACACTTTTGGTAATTATCTCAGAAGTCTTAAATGTTCTGCTCAGATTTTTTGGGGGGGACATTTTTTCCCTTTGCATTTCAGTTTCAAATTTTCCAAAGACAAATCTTTAGGCTTTTAGTTTCATTCCTTGGCCATGTCCAATTTATTGACAAATCTATCAAAAGCATTCTTTATTTCTGTTAGTGTTTTTTATTTCTAGTAGTTTTTCCTTGGAGTTTCCATCTCTGCCTACTTGATCCATCTCTTCTTGTGTGTTGTCCACTTTTTCCATTGTTTCCTTTAGCATATTAATCAGTTATTTTAAGTTGTATGATTCTGATTTGTGCTGTGTTTCTTCAAATTGTGTGTGTGGTGGTGGAGGGCAAAATTTATTTCTTTCTGCCTTCTAGTATGTCTTATAATTTTTTTGTTGAAAGCCAATCATAATGTATTGGCTAAAAGGAACTGAAATGGAGAGGCCATTAGTGTGTTTTTATGTTTATCTGACTAGGAGTTATGCTGATTTTATTGTTTTCGATAGCTATGGATTTGAGGTCAGAGGCTAAAATTCCCTTGGATGACCTCTTTTTTTCCCCTGTGTTATCACTGGGTTTCCCTACAGATTTCTTCTTAAATCAGATCCAACGTTGTATTCTCCTGTTACATAAAAAAACCCTCTGAGTATAGTGGTACGATAAGGGGGTGGGGAAATATCATAAAATCCTATGATTAGATCTTAGCAGGTTTTTTTGTTGTTGTTGTTGTTGTTTTAATTTGAGATGGAAAGAGAGAGGGAGTAAGAGACAATATGTTGTTATCCACTAGGTCACTCACAAAATGCCTACAAAGGCTGGGGCTGTCCTGGGCGGAACCCAGGATCTGAGAATATAATCCAAGTCCTGTGGGTGGCAGGGACCCAGACTACTCGAGCCACCACTGCTGCCTCCTAGGGTCCCCATTAGCAGGAAGCTGGAGTTGGGAGCTGGAGCCAGGACTCAGGACCTGAATCTAAGCAGCTGAATATGGGATGTGGACATGCCAATGGCTAGGCCAAGAGCCCACCCCGATTTCAGTCTTTTAGTGGGTCTGAGCTCCTGGTTATGACCATCACAAGTGCTTCTCTATTTTCTGGTCCCCTCATTTAGGTGAGACGGGAAGGGGAGAGGGAGCCAGAATTGAGTATTTCCCTCCTGCTTCAGGTTGGATACGTTTTCTTAAAAAAAAAAAAAAAAAAAAAAAAAAAGTCTCTCTTGAGAGCAGACCCTGTGAAGTGACTCTTTTGAGTATATTTCAAAATGCCTACTTGCCGCCAAAGCGCAAGAGGATTTTTATGCAATCTTTACTGGGTGAGCCTGGTAGGGCCCTAGGGGGCCTGAGACCGGGCCTCACCCCTTGCTCTTTTCAGCTTTGTCCGCACTGAGTCTCCCCAGCACCTGGTCTATCACAGTTCAGACTTTCCTGTCTTGGCATTGGTCCCCACCGAGGATTCTGCCTCCGAGCTTCTAAGTTGTGATCCCCTGAATCTGTGTGTCTCTCCAACTTTGGGGGTCTGTGTGTCCCTGGCGCCCCTACCCCACCTGCCTGCTGGGTGGGGGGCCAACGGTGGGAACGGTTGTGTGCAGGAGCTCAGGAACCCATGAGCTTCCCAAGGGCAGACTGGAGGGGCCTGGAGAACATGCCTGCTCCATCTCTCAAACCAAAAGGCCCCTTTAGCTCGGAGCTAGACAACGAGGACTTCCTCACTGTGGACACAAGGTGGGGGCGACCATTTGCTAGCTGGTGTACATGTACGCAGGCTGGCTCTGGCTGGCCAATGAGCTGAAGATGTGCATGTCCAAGACCACATATAAAAAGGAAAAACAATGTAAACTTTTGAGGAAAGCCAATTGAGAAGGGATTCTCAAAAGTCAAATTGTTCTGAAAGATAGAACAGGAGCCAGGAGCGAACTAACACACTTGGGCTATAGTTTTTTTTTCCTTTTGCATGAAGGCTTATCATATAAATAATTGTTCTTTATTATTCTCTGCCAACTGCTTGTGGGTGACGCAGTCTTTCAAACGCTAGGATAATATAAATCCCTTGTATCCAGGGGATGCCTCTAATTAGAAGTGACATTGAATCAGGAAAGAAATTTGATTTTAATACAGCATTTGCAAATGGCAGATGCCTTTCCACATAGTTCTCAACATCATTCCTTTACTAGAAATAACACTGATAAAAACAAATTCCCAATGCAGCACATAATACAGTAATCCATCTAAATATTTTAGTAAATTCTGGTTGTTGGGTATTTTTTATTTTTTTCCAAATAAATGATTCTTTGCATATTCAAAAGTTAATTTACCTGAGAATTCCCCTCATTATTTTAATATGCATGATTTAACATCAAAAAGGTAATTAGGCTGGCATCGGGATAAATATTTAAGGAAATTGCACATGTGAAATAAAAGGAAAAAAATTTTATAACCATGTTGCAAAGCCAAACACACTCCCTATATAATGAGGCCACACTAGCAACCTTAAAAGAGCTTTCAAACACAGGTGTCCATATTGAGCTGCTCTCAGATTCCCGCATCCAAATGCTACCACGACTTCCGGCATGTCAGGTCTCAGCAGCACTGCTGGACACCTGCTCCACGCAAAGATCCTGGGAGACATGTTACCACAGACATGAAGAGGGATGCGTGTGTGCAGGTGCATGCTCACACATACATGTGAACCCAACACTCACACACTCACAAGAGCTACTGAAGCTGCAAGAGAGATACCACCTTGACAGCTCCCTGGTGGGCAGAGAGGAACAAGAGGATCCAGTGGAGACCCTTAGAACTGTGGACGGGTCTGCGGAGAAGCCTTGGTCCTCAGCCTGGATTTCACCGCTAAGGAAGCTAAGCTCCAAAGAAATCGGGACGCTTGTTTAAGATACCCACCCACTTGTGGCAGCTTGGGAACTGGAAGTTCGGGGCCCCATCTCCTATGCTACTGCTCTTTCCTTCTTCTAAGTCTCAGAAATGATCAGATCGCCAGGGCTGTTAATAAGTGCAATCCTCAGGACTTCCCACACTTTCCACTTAACAAGAGCGACGCTCTGGTTGGGGCTCTGGGGACCTTTTACCAGCGCTTCCTCTTGTCTTGGTTGCTCCTGCTCAAGGCTGCTTCCCAACGTGCACCCTCTGTGATCACCACGCAGGCTAGTGTGCCTGGGAGATACACAGGGCAAAACCAACAGCATGTACACAGATCTGCAAAGGCAAGCGCTCTGAACACCGGAGTTACTTTCCAGTCACAGTCACAGAACGGGAGGGAAGGCAGCCCCTGTGCTCAGCACCACGTGTAGAGCCGCTTTGCTGAAGAACAAGTGGGGCATTTTCGCAAACCCTGTGAGTCACTCCCGGGCTGCTCTAAGTGTGAGTCTTTCCTTGACTGCTGACGTAAGTCCGACAACGACAGGTTTCTTTTCTACGGCCAGAGGACTATCGTGTCAGTAGTTAAGGAGATGGGCTTATTTTTAAAGTAATTTAACAATGAAATGATGCTGCTAAGCACAGGTCTTTTTTTTTTTTTTTTCATCTAATGAATGAAAAAAAAAAAAGGCAGCTCAATACAAAGCTCAAGATGTGAGCAGGCCATGGTAGATGCAAAGGGTTTTGTGTGCTCACACAAGGACACCCGCACTTCTTCAACGCACCATTTCGCAAACGCTGTTGTATTGTTAGCAGGGGGCGGGTTCTGCCAGGCACATAATTTGTATATTTAAGGGAGGTGTATGGAACGAAAAAAGCAAAATATGTTAAATTTCAAAGGACTTGGAAGCAAGGCTGCCTGTAAGCTTGTATTACAAATAGCCCTACATTATTACATACACTGTTAATGAGGCCGAGTGAATGAAAGTACAATTTGAATATGCATGACTCTATCCAATGAGCAGGACTTTTGTGTACTGATGAGGTTTTTTTTTTCCCCTCCTAAAAAAAAAAGGATTAAAATTATTTTTTAAAGAAGTAGGGCTGCCCAGAGACCAGTAAAATCAATGTACTTAGACCACAGAATCACACTATATTCAGAAAAACACACAGGTGTTAAAATAATGCCTTGGCCTCCACCTACAATCTCTAAACTTGTGCTATCCCATCCTCCCAAAAAAGAATATTCCTCAACTTCAGGCAGCTGTGTCCATTATAATCTCTAAGCAAAAATAATGATTTTGCTGGAGATGCCTAAAAATGGGCAAGGTTAAATAAACCTTTTGAGCACAAAGCCTGCAATTCCGTGGTAAGGAGCACTAGTTAAAAGACTGGGGAATGGGTAAATTATTGCACCAAATGGCTGAGAATTAATCTCTGCTGACTAGCTGTAATCTAGCGAGGCGTCTGTGTCCCAGGGAGCCCGCAGCACGTCCCTGGCGGTATGTGCAGTGTGTTGAGTCTGCGTGGCACCCTTTGTCCTCGCTCGCAGGCGGCCTTTCCCCTCATTGTCCGTAATATCCTCGTGCATCTGGGACGCGTGGAATGCATTCATACTAACAGACTTACCATTGTTTTCTCGCAGAAGCTTTGTTGAGCAAAGACTGCATCACGGTTACTGATAATTATATTGCTTAATTAATCAAGACAAAAAAAATTTGCAAATCATTGCCTGGTTGCCAAGCAGGGAGATAAAAAATGACAACAATACAAGCTGAAGCAATATAACAAAAGTAACAGCGATCTGATCAGAAATTCTTATATAATGAAGCTATTAATGCTAAATCGGTTAATGTTAACATTGCTCCAGGTGTCTCTACTTAGATGCAAACAAAAAGGCTAACATTATGGATATAAAAGGCCAAATGTTGCCATGGATTCTGTAACCTGATAGAGAGGACAGCCTTTTCATTTGATTAGGGAATGCAATTTAAATACCAGGGACTGAAGCCAAACAAACAGACTTTCCCTCCACAAGCCTCTCGCATTCACCCTGGGGTCAGTAGTTGGTGAACAAAAGGTCAGCCACACTTGCCCTGGAAATGTCTGGATTAATTTTATTACATTGTAATGGTTTGTACTTTAAATGTCGGATAACACTAAAGTTCTACTTGGCCATTATTCTCTTCTTCCCTTTAGGCTTTTCAGATGAAAATATTGAGAGCAGTCTGCTCAATTCATCTTGTCAGAATTTATAACCAAATTTGTGAAACTTACTTTGTAAGAAATTTTAAAAATGAATGTGAAAGACCATTGTCATGCATTTTAAGTATATCACCTTTTACACAAATCACTTTGGATATCTTAAGCGTGAACTGAAATGACTTTCATGTTATTTACTTAAAAATAAAGGTGACATTTTTAGGAAATTAAACGACATTTTAGAGGGTCATACTGAAAATGAACTAATAAATCCAGTTAATCCACACTAAATATTAAGAAAAACACATTTTCTAGTTTTCAAGCCATAAGACGCTAAATTTATTGGTTCTTTAATATTAAAATTTTCAGTTTAATTCTTCGAGTGGTGCTCCTTGTGGACCAAGACAAATGTTAACACTAAGAGCCATTTTCTTACATGACTCTGAGAACTTCAGAGACAGGGAGATGGAAATCAAAGCAGCTAAAGCCATCATTTGTGACACCAGCATCCCATATGGGCACCGGTTCGAGTCCTGGCAGCCCCATCTCTGATCCAGCTCTCTGCTATGGCCTGGGAAAGCAGTGGATGATGGCCCAAGTCCTTGGGCCCCTGCACCCACATGGGAGACCTGGAGGATGCTCCTGACTGCTGGCTTCAGTCTGTCCCAGCCCCAGCCATTGCAGCCATTTGGGGAGTGAACCAGTGGATAAAAGATTTCTCTCTGGGCCAGCACCGTGGCTCACTTGGCTAATCCTCTGCCTGAGGTGCTGGCACCCCGGGTCCTAATCCTGGTTGCTCCTCTTCCAGTCCAGCTCTCTGCTGTGGTCTGGGAGGGCAGTGGAGAATGGCCCAAGTGCTTGGGTCCCAGCACCCACATGGGAGACCAGGAGGAAGCATCCAGCTCCTGGCTTCACATTGGTACAGCGCCGGCTGTAGCGGCCATTTGGGGGGTGAACCAACGGAAGGAAGACCTTTCTCTCTGTCTCTCTCTCACTGTCTATAACTCTCTCTCTCTCTGTCTCTCTCTCACTGTCTAACTCTGCCTGGCAAAAAATTAAAAAAAAAAAAAGATTTCTCTCTCTCTCTCTCTCTCTCCCTGTAAACTCTGCCTTTCAAATAAAGAAAATAAATCTTAAAAGAGAGAGAGAGAATAGGTGAGGTCTTCAAAATGTCTGTGGAAAAGGGAATTTAAAGCAGCTTATTTAGGTACAAAACAATTTTGAAAGCCAAGCATAGCTTCCCACTCACTTCTGAAGACCCTGCACACAAATCTGTAATTTTTGGCACCTCTGCTCCCGGACTAGCGAGAAGGCCTCCCTGTGTGTGGGGCTCTGCGAGGCTGGACAGCCGAATCTCTCTGGGTTCAGCAGCTGACCCGAACAGTCTCTACCCTGAGAACTAACATGCACGTGAAACTCAGAATTCACTACTGCTTTCTTTCCATGGTACAAACTAGAACAAAAAGTACTGTAGAAATAGTGATAACAGTTAACATGGAAGTAGCTTTTACTTCGGGCTGGGCAACGTTTTAAGTCCTTTTGCTGGTTAGTTTATTTAGTTTCCACAACTTTCACACTTTAGGTTATACATCCCAACTAGAACAATAAGTCTCAGTTACCCATTATTCTAAAGCTTGAAAATAGTTTTTGGAATGGTAACCTTCAGCTCCTTTAGAACAACGTAGAATAAAAATGAAGATCAACTGAATACCTAGCCAAAAAATGCTGTCATTCTTCCTGAGTGGCTTAATGTGCTGAATGTTTAATTAAAAAACTAGAAAAAGAACCTCGGATAACAGTAATTCCAAAACAAAAGCAAGGCACCGTATATAAAGCATTGCTAAGACAGCACTGAAGGCATGGCTAGGATTGAAGCCGTGGCCATTTAGTGTATGCCACACACAGACCATTGGATTGTTCCAGCCCTCCAGGATCAATACCAACTGACACTGCTGAATTGATTCTGCGGCAAGGCGCTTCGATTGTTAGACACATCAAGTGCTGGCCTCCGCAAGACACGCCCGTCATCCCCGGGCCAGCAGCAGAGGCTCAGCGAGCATGGTGACCCAGGAGGCAAGGCTGGGCCCTACACTCCAGCCGTCCACCGAATGCTGCCTGTGCTCTGGGCTTCCTTTGGCCCTTCCTACTAATTGACAGATCCAAAAGTGCAAATCAGTCTCTGTAAACTCTACGATTTTAAAAACCTGACCGTCTTAAACATGGTAAATATCTTAGCCAGTATAATTTTCAGAGGCCAAGCGACACAAGGCTGAATTCTGTGCTCATGACGGCAGATTCTCTGGAAATCCAAACCCCTAATTCCAAAACAGCACGCGGAATTCAGATGTGTGTAAGACACCTGCTGGTAGGAGGAGAGTCCCCATTGCCACAGTGCTGCTTTTCCAGTGAATCCTACGGGCAGGAGCTGAGCAGTCAGAGCGAGAACGTGGTGGAAACGTACCTCAGGCTTCTTCGTTATCGCGATAAAGAACATGTGATTCTTCATTGGGTAAATGATGATGGAAACATCTCCAAAGGCGGTCGGTATAATGCCCCTGCGGTAGTCCCTGGAGTGCTCAGACCAGACGATGTGGACCTCATCATTCCCCAAGTGACGGAGCTGCGAGAACAAATTGGCTCTTTATTAATCAAGGTGATAACAGCAGTTTATGAGGGGTCATGGCTTACAAATTGAATTATAAAACTCTGAGGCAAAAGTATTTTACTACCAAAAAAGGCCACAACAGTGATGCTTCCCCTGAGGATTCAAAAAAAGCACAAGTGCCTAAAAACACAGGAAACTCACTGGTACTAAGACAATGCATGCGAGCCAGTGCTTGTGGGCACATCACGAGTGGCTATGTCAAGGATTTTTTTTAAATGGAATTTTACTTCTGCATCAGCCGGGGCCTTATGCTTTCTATTGCTCAGCCTGCTTCTAAACAATGGAGAGCATAAGCCTTTTATCCCACATTACCGTAGGTGCTTCCTAAGACTCTTAATTCAATGGTTATTAAGAAAATAAAAATATGAATATAAAGGAACATGAGCCATTATAGCACAAGTTACAAAATGCATGAGAAAGTACATTTATGATAAACCATTAAGAAAGAGATTTTACAAAATCACCTTTTGTTTAGGAAACTAATGAATTTCATAAGAACACTAATAACTAGCACTTAGAGTGGTCTTACTGTCTAGAAAATATGTTCATACATATTATCTTGTTTAACCTTCCCACCAGCTCTCTGAGGTAGACCAGGTCATCTTTGTCTCATCTGAAAGGAGAAATGGGAGCTCAGGAAGGTGAGGGCACTGCCCACCCTAGGGTGCCTAACAGCATTGGCAGAATAGGCCTGGGGCTCCCTGGTCAGTGCCATCTCTACTGTTCCATAGCTACCCAGGCTCACACCCAGAGTGACTTCATTGTCGTAGCCCAACTAGCTCAGCCCGCTTGCTTCCTCATTTTCATGTACAAAGAGGATGCAAGGCCCCCAGACAAACAGCACACTCCCGGCCTTGACATGGAAAGTCTCCAAGGAAGGGTCTTTTGCCAGCCCTCCCGGGGCCAAGCTGCGTCAGATGGCAAGAGCACCCTTGATGGATCTCCTCCGCGATGCCTGCCCTGGCCCAGGCTGGAGAAAGCTGCCTGTGAAATCAACCGAGTGAGCCGCAAGAGAAACCAGGTCCTAGAGATTAAAACCTAGGCCCAAACGCGTGTTCTCAAAGCACCACGGCTGGCTGTGACCGCCCCTCCGACACCTCCCGGCATGAGGTTCCGCTGCGTTCCACAGGGGCAGCCGAGGGCGCTATCTACCACCGGGGACAAGTGTTTCTCGTTCCTTGCTCACCTCATGGGTGAACACTACAAATGACTAATATCAGAATCACTTTTGAAAAAAAAAACAAAGGCGGGGTATGTTGTGTCAACGCTAATGCTTGAGTTTTGTCTTCAAAGAGCAAAAAGGATGCTCCGGAGTACGGTGCATTTCAAGCATGCTAGCAAAAGCGCAACTTTCTTTATAGACTATTTGAGCACAGAGGGAAAATGTGAGGTGACCCCAAAGCGGGCGCGTTCCCATTTAGAAGGTTACGACGGAAGCTGATCTGCCGAGATGCCTGTATGTTCTTTCCTCTCCCAGCATTCTGGGAATGACATTATTTCAAAGGAGACTTGCACCTGTACCTTTGTACCTATACTGAGAGATGAGCGATTCAGTTGTGTCTGAAACTGGGCTCCAGGACAAAGGCAGCTGCGGGGGCAGAGCACAGGCCACGACGATCCAGAACAATTTAACGGCATCTGTGACTTTCTGAAGGCCAGATTACCCAGCGTATCTTTTTTTCCCCTTCTTTGTGCTTCCCTCTCCCCTCCCACACACATAAAGGCTCACTGGGTAGCAGGCAACAGGTGTAGCCAGCCCTTTCCATAAACAGTAAAAACACAACAGCAACACTGGCTTCTCATGGTAGCTCTCAGCATCTCTCTGTACGCCTCTAATCCCAACTTAGATACTACAGGTTTTCTTCCCTTTTTAATACAACATGCAAGGGCCTTAAAACACGCTCCTGCAATTCGGTCCTTTTGCAGTGAAAACATGGTAGCCAGTGTCACCAGCAACACTGTGGTGGGAGGAACAGGGACAGCACACGACTGAAGCTTTGGTAATAAGTTAGATGAGCAGTAGGTCACACCTACAGCCTTCCCTCGGCAAAGGGAGGCAAACTTGGCTGGTTCTGGGCTCCCTGCCTTTATGGCGGGCGCAAAGATCTCATGGGAACATCCTGTCTATCACACACGGCTCAAGTGTGCTGCTCCACCCGAGGCCAGGACCCAGAAACCTCACAGCTCCTTGTGGTGCACATTAGCTCTGAGTTAATACAGTGAGTATTGAAATTTTGCAGTTACTCTCCCCTTTCTAAATCGGGTTACTTAACTTCATAACCCAACTAAGTCTCTCCTAATTTTATTTGCAACTGTGTTCTCCAAAGTACAGCAAGGGAGGGTAGTATCACACCGACAGACCCATCCTCCCGCGCGGCAGTGCTATCCTTAAGGAAGAGCTGTTGTTATGTGCTGATAATAGAACAGTGACCATCTCAAAGCTGCCTTCCATGTCACGGTTTAATTAGCTAAACCGTAAACTCAGGGCCAAGGCTGCGGAACTGGTCGGCTGATAAATCTGGACCAAACAGCAAAAAGTACATCTTCTTCTGCCTATAACAAGGACACATGTAGGTAAAACAAGCGCAATCAATCCGAACAAACTAGAAACGTGCCAGTGGGTTTGTTCAGTGCACACCCAGTCAAGGCGGTCGTGATGCATGGGTAACCCCAGGGAAGACTGACGGGCTGTGCACTGGGATGGAGCCGCCTTGCCCCCGCCACTGCTGCCACTACACAACTGGCTCCAGAGTGCCGGGGTGCTTATCTGGCTCCGAACAAACGCTAGGCTCCCAAGTCTTAAGAAATCAGCCCCATGTGCTGCCACTCTCCATCCGGATGGAGTTTTGAAGTCTCGCTAGCAGGGTTGTTTTGCCGGCTGCCGCCAAGGCTGCACGCCGCTGGTGACACTGGTCACGGTCCACACCTAATGGGCTGACCTCCTTTCCCGACTAATTGCATTACACTGCCAGCTGGCCCCAGAATGGAAGAATTGAAGAATTCCTGCTCCTCAGCGGGCCCGGCTGCTACTTTTACTAAGTAACAGTCAGGCCTGACGTCCCCATTGTTCAACTGACAGTGCGCCCATCCTAAAATCTAAGTTTTATTTGTAAATTAACCAAGAAACTTCCTGCCAGAACAGTGCTGCCTGGAGACTGATAATGTGGGCCTTTCATCCCTTCTCCCTCGTACTGTATCACTGCCAATTTGTTTTTTATGCGGCTGGCCAGCCCGAGGCTATAAAAGCCTTGTAAGACATAAGTGCAATTATAGTCCTGGAGTCAAATGAATTGGACAAATCCAATAGCACAGCTCTGTCCCCACTCTGCAAACCCCTACAGCAGTTAGATTAGCTGTGAAAAATCTAATCTAGCTGCAGCTAACAAATTTCTGCAGTGAAGGATCAAGAGTTCAGTATGGGGTTGCAACCGGATTGCAGAATTGAAAAAGTCCCCCCATGACAGGGGCAGCAGAGAGCATGAATCACTTTAGGATGTTGCAGCTCATTTTTAAGCTGTTAGGGACAATTTAGTTAGAATAAGACAAGGAACTGCGGGCTGCTGCTACTGCGGCTGATTTTTAGTCTAGCTGTGAGACATCCTGATAAAGAGAGTTTATTGCTAATGATGCTAAATCTTGGAGCTGCGAAAGGTTATCAGCTGAATTTTGATTATTACGGTAGGGGTTCTTTCTACTAGGCCAAGCCTTGGCACATTATTTATGACATGGGATTTTGTCAAGAAAACAGTAGGTCTTTTCTCAAAAACAACAAAAAAACCCCCACAACCGTACATTTACTTAAGAAGCAGTTTCAGAGATATGTTATACATAAATCTATCTTCTAACAAAACAGTCTTACATCACAGAAGCACAGAAAACAGTGATGCATTTGCAGAACGGTGACAATTTACATGGCGCAGAAAATTGTAAAAATGGCCAAGCCCCGCTTAGGGTGCTGGTAGGCTGCACTAGGTTCTCTGAGATGCTGGGTGAAGCCCCTGCAGGGTGAGACCTCCCCACCCCGCCTGCCTCCCTACCCCCACCCCACTAAGAGCTCTGTCTGCAGCAAGGGTCAGTTATCAAAAACCCGAGTAGCAGAAGCAACTCCTCTGACGCCTGTGGGAAACACGCATGTGGTCGGCGCGACTGCTGTGGGGCTCCCACCGCCAGGAGGCCATTCCGGCATGTGGGGCTGGCCGCGTGAAAGGATGCTGGGCCTTTGCATGCTCGTCATGCCGTCTGAGACACTTGATCATTATGAAAGGTGTCTGTAATGGGGCTGTGACCCGAGTTCTGATGCCTCACATGCACTGCTGCCCATCATGTAAACGGTCCAGATGTCTGTGGCAGCGCTGGTCAAAGAGCAAAACCACAGAGAAAAGAAATGCAGCAGGTACAGCGAGGCCCATCAGCCCGTATCAATCATCTGGCTAACGGGCCGGGGGGAAGAGGAATCAATTAGACCCATGGGCAGTGGTGAGGGATGATGGTGAGAGCGATGCTATCAGGCTCAGCACCTGCACTGGCATCAACTCACTCAGCTCTCTTAGCAATCCTGTGGCACAGGCTATTTTTAATCTCATTGAAAAGATGGGAAACGGAGGCATGGGCTCATACAATAGACATACACTTGAGCCCAGGGCCACCTGTCTCCAGGGTCTGGTGGCACCTAGCACTCCAGACTCCCCAGTGGCCAGTCTTTGCTGGTGTCTCGGCGCTGCCCTCAGTTCCTCACACTGCGTTGTAGGGAGACAGTGGGCGTGAGGTTGGGATTCTAGGACCTGTCGTTTGCCAGGTGAGGGCAAATTTCACAGTTGCTCTGGGACTCTTATCTCCATGGCAACTTCCAAGACCCAAATGCCTCTTCTATTAGGGCACCCTGCTCACTTCTAACCCGGGGTCCCCTGAGGTGCACGTCTCCCATTTGGAAGTACAGGGCCAAGTTTCCCTGGGGAGGGTTTTCAGGGGTAGGTGAGCATTCCTTTGAATTCCAGGGGAAAGGGCCCACTGGGTGCCAGCTGAAGCAGAGGGCAAGGTGGGCAGTGAAGGTGAGACGGCTGGGCTGCAGCACACCTGCACCTGCCACTTGACAGATGCTCCCAGACTGCACCATAGCCAGCCTGCTCTGCTTTCCCAGAGCCCATCGGTGCATTTGTCAGGAAGCCCACTCTACTCTGTCAGCCCTGCCAGTCAGTGAGGGTGAAAACATTACTTTCTGTAATTCACGTGAGGGGGGACCCAAGAGTAGCAGCATTTAAGACCCTCCCTTTTCCTAAACCTCAATCCCAGGACTTGCGACTGCGGTGCGTGATGCTGTTCATGAACGTCTCTATCTAGCTGGATGCTACAGATGAGCCACAGCAGCCGTGGGGCAGATGGCGCTCCTGGTGAGTGCAGAGGAGACGGTCGCGGCCGGTGCAAGGCCTGGATCCATGGCCAGCGCCAGGACAGTCTCGCTGCTCATGAGGGCAGCCACGCCTGGTCTTGAAGGAGGCCCCTTACCTTTTTGGTGAGAGAATCATCCGAGTCCGAGGGCATCCGGGTGGACACGTGGAAAATCACTTCCACGGTTGAGGTAGCGTAGTAAGGGGCGGTCTGCCCGGTGCTGCCGTTGCGCTGCAGGCCACCCATGAAGCCACAGTGCGTGGAAAGGTCCACCTGACCAAGGTCACGAGAGGAGAAAAGAGCCCGGGTCAAGACTGACCTCTTCCTAATCACTAAGCAGGAATGTGGACGCCAAAGGACTCATTACTTTTCACTTCTGTATCTTTCCTTCTGATTACATACAAATGTCATGCAAAATTAGCTAAGATAAAAATATTCAGGAAATAAAGAATATTCAGGATGAAAGTGCTCCAGGATCCCACCAGGTGGAGAAAACCACTACAAACAACTCAGTGTGGATTTCTCCCCTCTTAAATACACACATATATGTATGCGTTTATATGTAAGTGTGTATGTGTACAGGAGCCCCCAGTTATACATTCTCAGACCCCAGTGAACGCCTGACACTGCAGATGGCACCAAACCCTACATGTACTATGTTTGTTTTTTAGAGATTTATACATTTATTTGAAAGGCAGAGTGACAGAGAGAGGGAGAGAAGGGGAAAGAGAGAGAGAGAGAGAGAGAGAGAGAGAGAGAATCTTTCATCAACTGATTCACTTCCCAAATGGCTGCAACAGCCAGAGCTGGGCCTATCAAAAGCCAGGAGCCAGGAGCTTCTTCTGGGTCCCCCATGCGGGGTGCAGGGGCCCAAGAACTTGGGCCATCTTCTACTGCTTTCCCAGACCATAGCAGAGAACTGGATCAGAAGTGGAGCAGCTGGGACTCAAATTGGTGCCCATATGGGATGCCGGTGCTCAGGCCTCCCAAATTTTCCAATGGGCATAAACTAGTATTCTTCCAGTAAATTATTCTCAGACACACAAAACAGAAGAATATCCTTTGTGCCATGTACAATCAACATATACTTTGAGTTAATGCTCTAGTCTTTCATAAAACTCTAGTGTAAAATATATTAGTCCAATAATAACATTTTATGACAAAGAAGAATTCAGCTTCTTAGCGAAGAGAGCAGTCATTTCCTGGCAGCACAGTAACTCAGCTATGCTACAGCCCATTTGGCTTCCTAGAAAGAGCAGCCTTGCACATGGTGCTTCCCCCTCCCGTCCCCTTGCTAGCACTGGACTCGCAGACAGCTTGCGCTTAGGCACCCGGAGAGTTTCCCACAACACAGACGACTGAGAAACCCAAAGAGATGTGATTCAAAGTAAGAAGATTATTTTAGATCTGTTGATTCCCATTTTAGCTACTCTGAATTACTTCGGATTCTGGGGATACGTTTTCCTTTATCGTTTTGACCCTGGGAGACATGAGTGGGTGTTTGTGAGTGCATAAAAGCACCTGTCTCAGCCTCAGAGTATCGCTTTGTAAGAAATAAACATGCTTTTTCAAATTGGTCATCTTGGGATTTTAGAGAACTAGCTTGATAGTCAACCTATCATGAATACCAGATTTTCATTTCAACTTCTGACTCCACTGAACTCTTATTTCATCTTTTCACCCATCAAATCATTGACTTCTGTTTTCAAATATTTTCATTTGCTGAGAGAGAGATAAGGAGAGAGAGAGAGAGAGAGGGAAGAAAGGAGGGGAGAGAAAGAGAGAGAGAGAGAGGAAGGGAAAAAGGGAGGGGGGAGAGAGGGGGAGAGAGGGGGAGAAAAGGGGAGAGAGGGAGAGACTGATTGTCCATCTGCTGGTTCATTCCCCAAATGGCTGCAAAGCCAGGAGACCAGAAATCCATCCAAGTGTCCCACGTGGGCCATCTTTTGCTGTTTCCCCAGGTGCATTAGCAGGGAGCTGGATGCTGGATCAGAAGTGGAGCAACAGGGACTTGAACCAGTGCTTACATAAGATGCTGGCATCACAAGTAGCAGCTTAATCTGCTGAGCCATAGTACTGGCCCCAAGTCATTGATTCTTGTTCAATCTCCATGTTGTGGCCAAGGCCACTGCTTCTCTGCCCATATTTGTCTTCACTTACTAGAAACTGTCTATCCTGGGTGAGCCCATCTGACTACTCAGTATTTATACAAAGCACGTGAAAAATTGTTTTGAGGAAAGTTCAAGTATAAAGTACTGAAAAGCAACAAACAGAAAATGTCAAATTCAATACATTCTGCAACTCTAGAACTCTACCTATACTATCATTTAAAGAATTATTTATTTGAGATACACACACACACACATACACACACACACACACACAGAGAGAGAGAGAGAGAGAGATCTCCCATTAAATATTCCCAACATCCAGGGTTGGGGCCAGGCTGAAGCCAGTAGTTGGAAACTCAATCTTTGTCTCCCAGGTGGATGGCAGGGACCCAGCTACTGAAGCCATGAACTGTTGGTTCCCAGGATTTGTGTGAGCAGGAAGCTGGAATCGAGAAAGCACATAGGGCCTGAGTCCAGGCACTCTGAGATGGGATGAGAGCATCCCAGGGGCCATCTCAATGGCTGTGCCCAATGCCACTCCCTGCTTATGCTACCTTTGAATATAAAAACATGTAACAAACTACACAGTGTCTGCTTTAGACATCGCATTAAGTAGTGCTGGTCAAAACATACTAAATGGAATTCATTACCTCCCATCCAAGTCCAGCAACGAAGTCTTCATACGCCTGGCTTCCTCTTTCGTTGGAGAGGATGGAGCACTTGTCTTCCTGACCCTCGGCAATGTAGAACACTGCAATTTTGTGAGTCTCACGGCTGTAAATTTTTAAAGTTAAAGGAGTCAGAACCCTTATATATACAATTTTATTTTACTATCTATCATGACTCTGGTTTTTTTTTTTTTTTAAGATTTATTTATTTATTTGAAAGGCAGAAAGAGAGGGGGAGGGGGAGGGGGAGGGAGATCTTCCATCTGCTGGTTCACTCCCCAAATGGCTACAACAACAGCTGAGGCTGGGCCAGGCTGAAGCCAGGAACCAGGAGCTGCTTCTGGGTTTCCCAGGTGGGTGTGGGTGTGGTGTAATGAGAGGGCCATGCCAAGATGGCCACTGGCAACAGAGCCAGCCTGGAAACAGGCTGTGATTGGATGGCTTCGGAAACTGCCTGGCAACAGTTTGTGATTGGTTAGGGCATAAACCTCCCCTTGACCAGATTGGCTGCCTTGGCTATATAAGCTGCTGTAACAACTGAAATAAATGAGTCTGCACGCTGCTCGCCTCTGGCCTGCTTTCACCTGGCTCCCGGGGTCTGTGTGGTGACTCTGCGCCTCTTGCCCCCACCACGCTCCTCTCAGAACGTATCCACCTCAACATGCAGAGCCCCAAGTACTTGGGCCATCTTCCACTGCTTTCTCAGGCCATAGTGGAGAGTTGGATCAGAAGTAGAGCAGCCAGGACTCAAATGGGCACCCGTATGGGATGCTGGTGCTGCAGGTGCAGGCTTAAGAAGCTATAGCACATCACCAGCCCCAGATTCCCACTGCTGTGCTTGTATTTACTGAGAACTTAGTAGGGGTCCATGACTGTTTGAAACAAGACCTCATTTATTCTTAGCAACTGCTCTAATGAGATAATTACTACTATAGTCACCTCTCTTTTAGTGGTGGTTGAAGGGAGGCATGGAAAGTGACACAGAAAAGCATATATAACGAGCAGGGGACTGGGCATGGCAACAAGGCACTCTGCTTCCTAAGAGTACACCCTAGACACAGGTCCACTGAGCAGCATGCGAAAACACGTGGTTGTGCACCTTCTTCCCGGCTGGTAAAGAATATCTTCTAAAGTCACTCAGACTGACGCGTCTGAATACGTCCACGTGACCACCCACCTTTCTAAACCTGGATATGAAGCTGTTGGGTGGTTTGTTGACTGGGTCTGTAAAATACCCCAAGATTTCTTCCAAGCAGGACATGCTTAGGTATTTTCTTTGTGCAGGGGTGTGCCAACCCCAATTTCTGACTACCCTGAGGGGGCCTTGCTGGGGGGAGAGTTAGCTATCTGGGGCAATCTTTTTCAGCCCCAGAGACCTCTGCCTGCTTCTTCCTTGATGCATTTTGGGCACTTTAGTATTAATTCAGGGAAATATGATTCCCACTTTGAGGAAAAGAGCCCTGACTTTTTTTCTTTAATCATTTTGTGCATCTTGCACAGTCCTTGGTGTGCACTAGATGTCCAGTTATATCTGTTATACGTGACATATTTGAATGTCTAAACAATTTTTATAAATTTACCTGGAGTAAGGTGCCAAAGTAACTAGACCTGTACCAAGCAATTTGGTGATAATGTAGAGATGAAAACAATATTGTACAAAGAGAGCTTTAATGAAGAATCACTCATTCCAAAGTCCCCCTCATTCATGAGTTTTACCACATTCCCTAAAGGTTCATATAGCCCCTTCTGCAGCAGTTTCATGCTTCTCCTTATTTTCGCTTATATTCTGAAAAGTCTCATCGGAAAAACTATCAAGTGTTTTAAACAGAAATGTTTCTTTGGGGACTGGCACGCTGTGCAGCTGTTAAGATACCACCTGGGATGCCCACATCCCATATGGGAGTATCTGAGCTTAAGTCCCAGCTCCACTTCTGAGCCAGCTTCCTGCTAATGTGCACCCTGGGAGGCAGCAGGTGATGGCTCAAGTACTTGGGTTCCTGCCACCCACATGCGAGGCCAAGATAGAGTTCCAAGCTCCTGGCTTTGGCCTGGTCCAAAGTGTTTCAGACATTTGGGGAGTGAGCCAGTGAATGGAAGATATCTCTTTCTCTCCCTGTGTTTCAAATAAATACACAAGTAAATAGAACTTTTAAAAAAGAAATGTTTCTATTATCTAATTGTTTAATATCTCAACATTGTAATCTGATAAGACACTAATATTGGTATGGAATTAGGTTCCAAATTTTAACAAATTAATACCACCTTCTGCATGAATTATTTTTCTACTTAATAAGCAGGACTAGTTGAAGCTCAGCTTATATAAATAACTGGAGGAGGAGAATTCTCTCCTTCTATTCAGCTTATATAGCTTGGCTACTCTATAGTTTATGGTAATAAACATACCTGGATGAAAAATTACAACATACAGAAACAGTAAAAAAATCATTTGCAATCTCAACATGTAAGCAAAGGATATAGCTGTTAACATTTTTGGATGCATTTCTGCAGATAAATACAAGGACCTACTGTACTCTATTGTGCAACTGAATTTCTTCACTTAAAAAAATTTGCAAACACTTTTTCTTACTATGGTAAAGTATGTTATCACATAAAATTTCTCATTTCAACCATTTAAGCGTGAATGCTTAAACCAGGTGCTCCCAGAACAAAATTATTAACGGTTGTACAACATTCGACTATGTTAATAGACCAATTCCCACATTATCAGCAGTGGGTATTTAGGTTGCTTCTATTTTTAAAGACACTTTCTCATTATCTGTAATATGTCCTTAAAATAGAAACAGATTTTATTGGTTACTACATATATATATATATACACACACACATATATATACACACATATATAAATAATTTTTTTACAGGCAAAAGACAATAAAACAGAGGGAGGGAGAGACTGAGAAAGTGCTCCCATTCACTGGTTCACTCCCAAATGCCTCGATCAGCTAGAATTAAGCAAAGCCAAAGCCAGGAGCCAGGAACTCAACACAGGGTTCCCAGGTTTCCCATGTAGGTGGCAGGAACTCCAGGATTTGAGCCAAGGTCCTCCTAGGACTTGTGCTGGCAGAAAGCTGGAGTCGGGAGCTGGAGCTGGAAATTGAACCCAGGCATTTGGATATGGGATATGGGCTCCTTAACCGCTAGGCTTACAACCTGCCACTACTGCCCTTTTTTTTTTTTTTTTTTTTTTTTTTTTTTAGCTTTTGATACATATTGCCCTGCTGGCACCTGAACACCCTGCCAGGCGTGCAAGAGCACAGCCTGTGAGGCGTCTCTCTTGATGGGAACAGTGCTGTAAGGAAGAGGACTTCTGTGGGGAGGGATGCTGGAGGGCTGAAGCTCTTGTGGAGACCTTGCATTCTGTCCAAAAGCTAGTGTTCGTGCTCTAGGGTGCTCTCAGATCACCACCATTTACTGCCCAGTGTGACAGGCAGGGGACATCCAGAAGGGACACCTAGAATCTGATTAGCCTAATCCAAGAGCTATAACAGCTTGGAAACTCAGATAATAATAGAAATCATAATTTATGACCTAAAAAACTGTCTCTTTCAACAAAAGGAGAAAAAAAGTATAGTTACTCAATGGCTTTCTATAGTTCTCTCCATGTATTCAAGTCTTCAGCATTTCATTATTCTCTGTTCTACAGACTTTAACACAACATAAAAGCAACCTCAAGTTCATTTGAAATGTTTCTGCTTGTTCTCCTGGAAGTCCAAGCTTTATTCCGCTGTAGCTGCTCCTGAGTCCTTGAGTCCTGATTAACCCAAGCTGCGAGCACAAGAGAGCAAAGCCCCAGTGACGGACTGACTGATGCGAGGGTGAGGAAAGGTGACCTTTAGTTGTAAACAGTCATCAGATTTCACATCCTCCAAAATGTTAGCACCGCAGAGAGCCTGCTAGGCTGCAGCCGCTGCGTCTGGCCTTATTAGAACCGGGCTTTTGAAATGGTAATTACGACATCAACAGCACTTCATACCCATAAGCCCTACAGCCAACGCGTGAAGGAGCAGGTAATTCAGGAACACACATACACAACATCAACAATTTCCCCTTCCTCACTAGGATGCGGTTTTCTTTCTTGCGAGGGACAGAGCAGAATAGCTCAGTCTCCTTGTCCTATCACACTGAAAAGCCAAACCAAAAGAAACCCGCGGTTTCCACATCTATCTCACCATGCAGTGCCGAGGCGGCACTCACGCGTGTGTTTAAGAGGGGAGCCCAGCGTGGTTTGCAGGTCCAGTCACTCATCGCACTATTTGCCTCTTGGCTAACGTCACAGATGGTCTCCACCTTCCTTAAGAGGGCACTTAGAAGGAAGGAACCGTGAGAGCAGTTCCTCGGCCAGCAGTGACGTCAACTGATTCCAGAAATAAAATGAATGTCCTATGGAAAGCTGGGGGACACGGTGTCTTCCTCCCTGCTCCCTGACGAGTATGTGGGACCACACAGACTTCCTGGAGCTGAACTGCCTCAGACTTATTTCCAGCGTTTTCAAAAAAAGAACCTTGAAAATACTTTTCACCATAAAACGGCCTTCTGGATGTCGGAACGACACTAAACCCTGGAGTTGGGGTTTCAAGTGAGGGCTAATCAAGGGGCAGAGGATTGCCCATCGGCTATTCAAAGCCATATTTTACGGCAACAGTGCCCCAGGGAGCTGATCCAATTGTATCTCAGGCAACTAAAGTGCATTAACACTCAACAAATGGGCCACAATTACAAGATACCAACGTATTCACTTCCTACCAAGAAGCCCTGGATGATTCGGCACATGCTTCACAGGCTGGGCTTAGAGGACAGGAGGGAGAGGGAAGTGAATGCCCAAGCCCTTCTGGGACACAAACAAACAAACAAACAAACAAATCCTACAGAATTTCCACAGAGAACTCGGTTTCCGTTCTCTGGAGTAAAAAAGAATCCCAGCTAACAGTCGGGAAGCTGGATCAGATGAAGGGCAAGGTGCAGAATAATGGCTTTAGGTTTTCCACCCGTAAGGAGTTTCATAAAATCCTTTGGACTCAAAGCTCTCACTGTAAGTTCCATTGGATGAACCAGGAAACAAAGACATTTTGAACAGCCAGGGGGGCTTCTGGCTAGAGCATGGTTCTTTCCCGAGGTGCAACTGGAAATGAACCGTTGAATCCTATACCCTCCCTTTTTTAAGTCCTGTGTATTTCTTGATGCTAAACTATCTATCCCTCTCCAGTGAGCAGTGATGCCACCTAGAAGAAAAGTCCCACCTATCTCTTTCTGCAGAGGGAGTCAGGCTTGGAACAGCACCTGCCCAAGCCTCAGGAAATGTACATGAAACAGTTTGTGCCCTGACCTGTGTGTAGCTGTTAAGAAGCTGCTAAAAGGTCCTGAATGACCTGGAAGGCATCTGGGAAGGCAGAAAAGTAAACAAGGGAAAAGGAAAAAAACAAAAGGAAGAAAGGAAAGAAAATCTATGTCTTCCGATCCCCATATAGTGGCCAATGCAAATGAAACCCTCTCAATATTATATGTTTTGAAGGAGTGAAAGGACACATAGCCATCAATAAGCCTAACATGATTTTATTTGTTCAGTCAGTCCTTAGTGGTGTTACAAAGGACCACTTAAAAAAATCGTCCCCCGTATATCTAAAAGAAAATTCCAACTGGAGTGTACTGTCTATTGTGTTTATATCCAGGTCCAGGAATCAAGCCATCAAATAGGATCCCAGTTGCAAACCTGATATGCAAGTAACAGTGACATGAACAAGTTCGCTCGAAAATAAAATTTAAGTGTATGTCACTCAGAATTTCGATCAAAACTCTAACATAAATGGCAAAAACCACAACAAACCCATGTAAACACAAAAGATGGTAACAGTGTTTTCTTGGCAGGTCACAACTCATCACTGTAAGTGTCTTCCGGGAGAACCTCGTGCCCTAAAAGGAAAGGGTAGTGGATACAGGAAGGAGTGATGAATGAGGTCACAGGCCAGTAACTTCCCCAGATGCCAGGACCAGGCCAACGGGGCTCTGCGCTCTCCTTTCTTCCTTCTCCCTTACTCAGCCAGCAACTGTACCACTCTTTGAAAACACACAGCTCAAAAAAACGTATTTTAAAATTCATGAATCAAGAAGGAGCGAGAAAAATGTAGGGAATAAAACACAGTATGAAGAGCTGAAAAATCAACTTGAAGAAAACAATCTGAATTTTTATTTGAGAGCTGATGAAATGTTAGGATATTCCTAAAGCAGGTTTTGTTTTGTTTTTTAGAGGTTTTTAAGAATTAAAGATGAAAGAAGTAGTTTATCTTTTGCAAGACTTTTAATAAGCACCTGTTACGTCCAACCACTGTCCTTATTCTGGACTTAGAAGGCTTTGGAAGCACACGTTTCCCCAGATCACAAAGTTGGTTATGGCTGTGAGCTCATCTTTGGAAATACTTCCAGAAGTATACAGAAAAGCTGTAAAGAAACCTGAGGATCTGACCAACTTTGGGGAATGAGGTTAAGTAACAGAGAGTTATTAATTCCAGCATGTTGCTTTCAGTTTTCCAATATTGGAAAGCCAATGGCATTCAGGTTGCCAGTGCATTGGTGTACAGCATGGACTATCACAACAGACATACTCAAGTCCAAATAACACCGCCCAGGCGTCTGTGGGCTCTCTGACCTAGGTAAACCTGTTTCTTAAACAGAAAAAGAGGTGGCTGCAGAGACTACATGAAAATCAGTATCTACCGGCTGCTTCACAGAACGGTACTCAATGCAAAGTGCAGACTTGGCGGGGGGCACCGACCTCTCTCTGCTTAAGCACAGCAAACATAAAAAGCTTAAACCTTGTGGATAAAAATGCCAGAAGTATGGCATGTGCAAATGCCAGGGGAGTCCAGGTTACAGGACGACCCTCGGGTGTCTCCGTGGGCACAGTCACTGCTGCAGCTGTTTCTGTTTTCTAAGCACACACAGGGACAGAGAGTGCTCTGGCCCACATTCACGTACCACTGCCGGGAGTCCAGATTCTTGAGCTCTCGCAACAATTTTGAATTTTTCTTCAACAGATGAAAATTCTTCCTTTAAAGAAAAAAAAAAACAGTAGATTGGAGAAAAATGTGAACACAGAATAATTTTGTCATTTTCCAATCTATTACAAACATACCTAACGTCTGTCTACCTACCGCCTAACCTACAGAATAAACTCTACTCTCCGTAAGACTTGCAAAAGGCATACAAATTCCACTGCACCCCTGTTACTATCCAGGGCCACTGAGGGCTCTGTGGTCCACTGCCCCCTCCCCGCACCCCCTTAAACACCAAACCATCAGGCCCCAGCTCAAAGCTCTACAGTCTTCTCCACTGCCCGCGTTTCTTATTGGATTTGGGCATTCCTCTTGGGCTCCTGTGTCACTTCATCCCTCACCAGAGCTGTGCCAGGTCGTCCTCCCTCACCACACCTACAGGCAGACGGAAGCTTATTCACCTGCATAGTCTACTCCCATCCTGCGTGCAGGTCAGGATGATAACAGACAGAGCATCATTAAAAACTCACACACACACAGAAAATGCTCGAAATCCTTTAAAACAGCCAACAGGTGTTTGGAATTCAATCTGTGTACCAGTGCAACACAATCAGTCCCATTGCTGGCTTTAACTTGGCAGCTGAAGGCAGAAGAGCCTCCACCACTATTCTCACCTCCCTCAACTGCAAGCTGACAAAAAGGTCCCGGGGAAAATGCTGATCGAAACGGGCACGAGGCTGGCACGGGCTGTTACCTCCTGTCCCAGGAGTTCATGCCCAGGTCGTCGAGCAGCAGCCTGCAGAAATAGAAGGGTCCTCGGGGCTCCACCGGGGACGGCTGCCCCTGGCCTGTGACCTTCATGGCAGCCTCAGAGCCGCACCTCTGGACGAACTCCTCCTCCTGGGCGTCCTGGCGCAGGATGACCTCCGTGATTTCCCGCTCTTGCTCACGGTTCATCCCACACGGCGGCGGGGAAGGCTCGTTCAGATTTAGCTGTGATGGCAAAAGGCATTCGGGGCTTGTTTGGCCAATGTTTTCAAGTAGTTGGTCGAGGATGTCCTCTCCCTCCTCAATTTGAGGAAAATCTGTCTGAGGTCCACAGGGGGCATGATCCCAGCCGGAAATCAGAAACGAAGGGTTCTTCCCACTGGGCGCTAAGCAGCCTCCTAAAGGCCCGTACAAAACCTTGCCATCCCAAGAGTACTTCCCTGAGATATCCCTCACAATGACTCTCACGTCCGAGAGGGCGCCCCCTGGTGACCGGCCAGCCGGTCCTTCTGTGGGCGTCTGAAGGTAGGAGATGAGGGTGCTGTCGTTGAACACGAACAGCTGCAGGTTTGGGCTGCGGAACACCTCGGAGGACAGCTCGGAGCCGTCGGCGTGCGCATTGTCGTGGTTCTCGCTGACAAGGCTGTGGAGCATGGCGGGGCCTCCGTGGAGTGGGTAGTGCCCCAGGTGATTCACCAGGTGCGCCATCACCATCCGGGCAGTCAGGGGGATCAGCTCCACGCTCCTCCTCTTCTTCTCTGCCAGCACAAGGAACAGAGCATAGAGAGACACTGGAGAAGCAGCATGAAAACTCAGACCACCACCACCAAACTCCAGTTTGTACTTGGAACATTGTTTCTTCAGCCTGTGTTTTTTTTTCCCCCATATATTTTCTTTTTGACACTAGTTCTATTTGAATTTAAAAGCAATTTAAATAAAGTGTTTTAGAAAAACTCAACATATGTGAGGATTTCTTCCTGAAAGGGACTTTTTTTTTTTTTAATAGGTTTATTTATTCGAAAGACAGAGCTACAGAGAGAGAGACAGACAGATCTTCATCTGCTGGTTCACTTCCCAGAGTGAACATCTGGGGCTGGGGCAGGCTAAAGCCAGAACACTAGAACTCCATCTGGGTCTCCCATGTAGGTGGCAGAGACCTAAGAACTTGGGCCACCTGCCACTGCTTTCCCAGGCACATTAGCAGGGAGCTGATCAGAAGTGGACCAACCGGGGCTGGAATCTATGCTCAACTAGGATGCCAGCGTCACAGGCTGCGGCCTAACCTGCTGTGTCACAATGCCGATCCTGCAAGGCACATTTAAAAATGTGTACAGTAGATAAGGAAAGAATGAAAGCCCAGATCCTTAAAGAGCTCTGGAGAAGACACAGGGGTAGGCCGGAGAAGTCACCTGGCTCTCTTCAGTGGGGCAGATGTGCAGCTGAGAAGAAAATGAATCAACCCTATGACAGCTTAAATACATTTGAAGCAATTTGCTTAATAATCGTTGGGACAATTCATGTTTGGTTGTTAGGGCATTTTAAATATTTAAGAGAATCTGACAGTATTAATGACTAATGGAAATACTTAGAAGGCTTTAACTAATTTGTAGCTGATGATTAAATACCCAAGAGCAAGTGATTTACAAAACTATGGAAATTATTTTGTACAAAATATAAGGAAATATTGTTTTTATTTTTATACAAAATACATGAAAAGACTCTGACAACAGTATGTATAAGTAGACCTTGCAAAATTAGGTATTCAGGAGAAGCAGATAAACTAAATCTTCATGTATGGGTTGAAATGACTACTTAAGCTTAAGAGTAGAAGTTAGAGAAATTTTAATCTGCCAAATTAATAGAAGTATTATACATTAACCTAAGAAGAGGTAAAAACAAAACCTTTAGTTTTAATAAAAGAAATCACTAGATAACTTAAATAAATTAAGTTTTATAATTTGAGCTTAAAGCTTTAGGAAATAATTGGTTTCTAAACTCCAAACATGAAAAGCAAAATGCTAATTAAAACATAATTGTAAATACGCTTTTTCATACTAATCATCCCTCTTAGACATTAAAAGTCCAATTGCTTTATTTATAACACATCAATGTTATGATGTATAAATCTTACAAAGAAACAACACACTTCAGTCTCAAGCTAATCCTGTGCAATTACTGAGAATGAGACAGTCCTGAGTTTTCTCGGATTTTTAAATTTTTTCCTGTCAATGAACAAGAAATCACCTGCATCCAATTCATTCAAAATGAAATTTCATATCAAGAAGCTCATTTTAAGAAGCAAAGAAGGTCATCTACCTCTGTCTCTGAAATTAAACTTTTCTTCCTCACCTTGAGTAGAAGCTGGTATCATTTCCACACAACTAAGAAATTTAATGTACAAATTTAATGCCAATGCTAAGAAACAGTAATGCCCCAAATAGCAAATGTGAAGCTAGCCAGGGGTTGGCTGAGTTCATATGTAAAACACCTCCTCTGGACGACAGGGCAGAGCAGGCTGTAAAACTCTAATGATAAAGGTCCAATTTGAAAAAGGCCCCAGGCAGAACATAACAATTAGAGAATCAACCTTCCCGTACTTTTACTCACACAGGTTGTCCTTTCAATCTGACATAAATACAGATGCATTTGAGGGACGTGTTTTAAGTCTATAATGGGAAACTAGTCTGGAGTCTTACTTAATCAGATCATAAACCACAACCGTGCCCAGTAAAAGCCCCAAATATCTCTGGTACTAAAAAGTCAGGAAAAGGCACATTTGTGAAATATAACTGTTCTTCCTGGACAGATGCTGGGTGAATCGACTGCCTGCAGATTCCCTGAAACATGAAGAGGAAGTCTGGACCCCATTCATGAAAAACGAGTTCGTGACATCCACAAACTGAAAGAATTGACTCCTAGGATCCTTGCTTGTCTTCATTTGGGGATGAGATACGAAGGTAGCATGTTTAAGCTTCTCACTGTCAGTTCTGAAAGCTCCCCCCATCTTCTCTGTAAGCAGTTAGGTATCTGAGATAAGCAACCTGCACACTAGGAGCAGAGTTAGCAGCCACCTTGGCTGGTTGACTGTGTCTCTTACTTGGGACTTTAGAAGGACACTTCAAAAAGTCCTTGGGAAATAGAATGAAAAGATAGTTTTTTTGGTGTTTTTAAGAAAATTGAATAAAAGATTCTCAAAAATTTCATAAAAATGCACATAATGAAAGAATTATGCGTGTATTTGAAATTTTCTCCACCAAAATAAACTTATCTTTTTTAAAAAAAGATTATTTATTTGAAAGGCAGAAATACAGAGAGAGAAAGAGAGAGACAGAGATCTTCCATCTGCTGGTTCACTCCCCAAATGGCAGCAATGGCCAAAGCTGGGCCAATACAAAGTCAGGAGTCAGGAGCTTCTTCCGGGTCTCCCACATGGGTACAGGGGCTCAAGGACTTGATCACATTCTGCTGCTTTCCCAGGCCATTAACAGGGAGCTGGACTGGAAGTGGAGTAGCAGGGACTCAAATCAGCGCTCACGTGGGATGCCGGTGTTGCAGGAGGAGGTTTAACTTTCTACACCACAGCAGCAGGCCCTAAACGTATCTTTTGATTCCATTTTCCATAATCTTTTTTAAGTATCCATCTGAAAGTAGTAATTATATCAAATAGTAACTAATGGTCTAAAAGAGGATCATAAAAATAGATTAAAGTATAATGCTGCTTATCAGAAACTACCTGGCTATAAATAGCTTTGTTATGAATGATAAACTATGACACTGAGTGAAAAAAAAATCCTTAAATATACACATTTTGTAAAAGGTCTTTATTTTTCCTTTTCATGCTTAACAAAATGTATCCACTTATCAAGAGTGTGCATGCCGGGGCCAGTATTATGGCACAGCGGGTTAAAGTCCCAGTGTGCAGGGCCAGCATCCCATATGTGCCCAAGTCCTGGCTGCTCTACTTCCCATCCAGCTCTCTGCTATGGCTTAGGAAAGCAGTAGAAAATGGCCCAAGTCCTTGGGCCCCTGCACCCATGTGGGAGACTTGGAAGAAGCTCCTGGTTCCTGGCTTCGGATCGGTGCCGCTCCGACCATTGTGGCCATCTGGGGAGTGAACCAGTGGATGGAAGACCTTTCTCTTCTGTCTGCCTCTGTTTCTAAGTCTGCCTTTCAAATAAATTTTAAAAAAAAAGTGCGCATGCTAATGCACTTATAAACTTCTTGCTTTTTAACTTGCTAGTAGGTTTAGGAAATTGACATTGATCCATTACCTTTACTTGGTGTTCAATAGTGTACATTTTTATGTGTGTGTGTTTGGTTCTATGCAATTTCATCACGTGCGTGGATGGCACACCCCCATTCTGACTCACACTCCAGTGCCCATATATGGTCTCTTATCATTTAGGGAAGGGCGGTAGTTAAGGAGGAAATACAGCAGCCTCCTAGTCCTGAGAATCCCCAAGGAGTCTAAAACGGACTCTGCCCGTGAGCAGAGAGAGCCATTTCCAAACTGCGGCACATCTGCCATCTCTTCTCAGGATGCCCTCCTAGTCTGGGACACTCTGCAGGCTCCTTTCGAAGCCTGACCGTCCTGCTAAGTCTGGCTTTGGTCCTTCCTCGTGGGAAGGCCCCCATGGTGCTATCTATCCAGATGTCTTTCTGGATTCACCCTGTCTCTCGCGGTAGACACAAAGCTTCGTGTGCACGGAAAACGAGTTGTTTCTCTGAGTCCTACGGGTTTGAGATATACGGGTCCCTCAAAAACTCAAAACCTATGTGAACAACTAAGATGAGAAAAGAGGAGAGAGGAGGAAAAAGAGAAAAGAAGAAGAAAGAAGGAAGAAGAAGAGGAAGAGGAGGAGGAAGAAGAAACCAGAAAGGCAGAATTTTGCCACCACAAGAGCTCTAGAAACGAGGACTTCAACTTGAACAACTAGATTTTTCAAAAAGCAGCACAGCAAGATCAGGCAAAAGACTGCAGGCTTTCCCCTTGCTGCCCACGAGAGTCTGTCTGGAAGGGTACTCACCCTCCTCCACGGTCAGCAGGCTCCCCAGCTCTACTGATGAATGGTACAGGACGGGCTCCGAACTCTTCACGCCGGCCAGCGGCAGGAAGGGGTCATAGTCGGTGGAGGACAGGTCGGCCAGCGTCAGTGTATAGTGACTCTGCTGGGTGTATGTGCTTGAGCCACAGACACAGCAGTGCAGAACCTGTGGGAAGCAGGAGGGAATGGCACAGGCAGCCGCCGCAGCACCCAGGAGCTAGGACCCTGCTTGGCAGCACTGAAAAACATCGAGTCCTTTCCATTCTGAAGAACCTTCTTGCTATCAGTGAGCGAGTCTACTTTGCTTCTTTCACATCAATGCCTATCAATATATTCCCAAGATTATAAATTTTATTTTTAAAAATTTATTTTATTTGAAAGGCAGAGAGAGAGAGAGAGAGCGCACTTCCATATGCTGGTTCATTCCCAAAATGCCCATGACAGCTGCAGGCCAAAGCCAGGAACCAAGATCTCCACCCAGGTCTCCCACATGGGTGGCAGGGGCCCAACCACTTGAGCCATCACCTGCTGCCTCCCCGGGTGAGCATTCACAGGAAGCTGGAGTTGGGGCAGAGCTGGGACCCAAATCCAGGCATTCTGATATGGGATGCAGGTGCTATAACTGGTGTCTTTTAAGTTTAACTTATTTATTTCTCTGACAGCAGAGTCACAGAAATTCTCCATGCATCAGATCACTCCCCCAATGCCTACAACAGCTGGGGCCGAGCCAGGCTGAATCCACGAGCCAGGAATTCCACCTGGGTCTCCCAAGTGGGCAGCAGGAATCTAAGTACTTGAGCCATGGTCTGCCGCCTCCCAGGTGCATCAGCAGGAAGCTGGACTGGAAATGGAGGAGGGATGGAGGGACTTGATGCCAGGCACTCCGATGCAGAATGCAGGTGCCTCAAGTGGTGGCTTAATTTGCTGTACCACAAAACCCACCCCCAAATGGTGTCTCAACCACCATGCCACACACCCACCCCAAGATCAGAAATTTTAAAAATCCATTTTTATGAAAAATTAAGGTAATACTTTAAAACCTAAAGAAACATTTTTGGGTTAAATATAATTATGTATATTCACTTCCAGTTGTCGTTTGCCCACACAGCAAGAGGCCTTGTGGTCAGTTACCCGTTGTACATGGAAAGAGTGTACTTTGCAGGGGGCAGGCACCTGCATAAGTCCTCTTCCAAGCAAGAAAACTGTGTAGGAAAATCCTGATGGCATGCTCATTATTGTAAATAAATGATCTTTGTTGGTGAGAGAATTAGTTTCCTTAGTCAAAATGCAATAAATGCAAGAAACACCATGTGCTACTACTACATTCCTACGAGAGTACCAGCATCAGCCAAACTGTAGAGGGGATGCGGTTCTTAGATAACTGCTGGTGACACTGTGAATGAGTGTAACCACCCTGGAAAATTATTTGGTCTTCACCATGTGTATTCCAGCAACTCACTCTTAGGGACACATTCAATAGAAATGTATACATATGTGGACCAAAAGCTGCACTTGAATGTCACAGAATTTTTTTTATGGTCCCAGACTCTACATCACAGTCTATCAACCTTAGAATTGATACATAAATGGTGGTTTATTGTCGCTGTGTAACACTAAAATCAGACTGAAAAACCTACAATCATTCGCAACAGTATGAACGAACTGTTCAAAAATAATGCTGAGGTAAAGACGTCAGACTCAACAGAAAATACTGTACGATCCCCAGTCCCCTTTTTTTAATTTCAAAAGCAGGCCTGTCTGTTTCTGAATTAATCTATGCCATTGGGATAGTGGCTACTCCTGAGCAGGTGCATGGGGTCAGTCACACGGGGAGGAGGTACCTGCTGCTTCCAGGAGGCCTCCAGGATGCTGGGCATGTTCTGTTCCCAGCACGAGGCTCTGAGTTTACAGCTGTGCCCACTGACTGTCACTTAGAATTGATACAGTTTTCTGGAAGCATATTATATGTCAGCATTAAAATAAACATACGATATAGAGCTGTTAAATAGGTGGGTCATGTTTACTCTGAGGTCACTTTTACACTGGTAAAGCAATTTTAAGAGAAATCTTTTAAGGAAATAAATAAGGCAGAAAAAGATGACTATGAATGATTCTGGCCATTGCAGCTGGCACAAGCCAAGCATCACACAGGTGTCTAAGACACAAAGGTAACAGAAGTTCTTAACTAACAATCCTAAGACAGTTATCAAAATCTTTGACCACTGAAGAAACCTAAAATACACAAAACTTTTTTGTAGAATTTTAACGACAGCGAGATGGTTTCTTTAAAAAAAAAAAGAAAACAACATTTAACACATTTTAAAGTATGGTAACAAATTAATCTGTTAATGACATAGGGCCTTTTTTATTATTAAATGTTCATTGCTAAAAAATAAACAATGGAATTTATCCTGATCAATGGACATGAAAATGCTACCCAATGAACAAGACTTTTGAGACCGTTAAAGGCAATTACAGGGGGTACTGAAACCAGTCCTGGCAAATGCCATGTCTGATCACTCAGGGTGAGAGACGAAACTGGGATGAGGGGAGACAGGAGGTGGAACTGGAATACTCTGGGTACTATAATAATCATGAATAATCATGCGGCTAAGCACTTCACGTGATGTATTTCCTTGACTGGTTTCTTTTTTAAGGCAATGGAATTACTAGGACCTTCACACTTTTTCTTCCTTTCACACACTGATTTGGTCAAACTAATGCTATAAATGTTTCTTTCATATAAACTGTTCTTTCTTAAATTAAGCAGACACTGACCACATTCCACGAAAACTGGGGGGGATTCTGACCAGACTGCGACTGTTTAAAGGTTAAAGCTGACAGTGACCGCTGCTTCTCCAGGTTAATTCTTTTCAAAGGGCTCGGGGAAGGCATTCTGGGGTTCTCCGCCCTGTCAGGCTGCACGCTACGCCCCGAGGCCCAGGGGGAGACTCACCCTGTAGATATAATCCAGCAGCGGGGCTCGAGGCGTCTGCTGCTCCTCCAGGGCCGCCGTGGACACTGGGTGGAGGAGGGCACTCACTGGCAAGGTCATGCACCAGTCCAGGAGGCAGAGGAGCAAGGACACAATAAACTGGAAGGAGAAACACGTCCTCTGAGGCACCCTTTTCCATCCCACTATGTGCAGCCGTGAACAAGAGAATCACCTCTGCGTGCAGTAACCGTCCAGGAGACACAGGACGGGCGGGCAGGCAGGCAGGTGAGTAACTGGTGGTCCACAGGGCAGACCGTGGAGGGCCGCAGGGAAGCATGCCACAAAGGTACCGCTAGGTGATATTATTGACCATTCAATCTTACAGTTTTAGATAGGAAACCAGCTCTAGAGGAATCGTGACGTAGGCGCTACCTACCTTCTTGTCTGTTTCCACTGAGGAGTATTCTGCGCTGGGTAAGAGAAAAGCAATCGTGGCCACAAGGATCTGCATAAAAGAGAAATCCCCAAACAGGGAAGGGTCATCTTCTGGACACACCATTTGCTGTGAGTACCCAGGCGGCTGCCAAAGCTTGCCAGCAAGGTGACAGAGCTGCCAGCGCTGTGCGTGTAACCTCGGGGCCACACCTGGTTTGTACTCCACTCTGCCGGCGGTGGCAACTGGAGCCCCAGGAAAACCTCTCTGTAGTCACACAATTTCTACCATCAGTCACAGCTCACATTTCTCACAGTAAAGAAAATACATTCAAAAATGATTATGAAAATATTCCCAATTAATTCTCCTATAGATCTCCTCGGGTCTTTCTCTGCTGTCTGGGCCTAAGGGCAGGAGCCCTTTTGTCTGCAAAAGTACCCCCTACTGAGATCAGCCATTAAAGCACCCATCCCCTGAAACTCCAAGTCTACACCTTGCAGCATCTTATATCACTGGTGGACACGGTCACCGAAGGTCACAAATCACGCGTGATGCATTTTGATGCATATCTAACAGTGAAATCTGTCTAAGGCTGAGAGAAAATAAATTAGTGTTGCTTCTCTCTCCCTATAATACTGCGTGGGGACAAATCAAATTCCTGCAAAGAGTTACACTGGATGTGTCAAGAATAGAGCGGTTTCAAAAAGTGCAGCTCCAAAAACTGGCAGAAACGGACCTGCCTCACACCAGATGTCTCCGGGAGCGAGGGCACCTGCTCATGGGTACGGCACAGCACCCTCGAGGGTGACCGGGCTCCAGGATGTTATTTTGAGGTAGTTCTTCCTGTCCCTTCTGCCCCTGTCTCCCACCAGCTACCCGATGGATGTTACTGGAGTGGTAATCTCATTACAGCCAGACATCATGCTGGGCAGAAAGTTGTGTCCAGAGCTCCAGTCCGGGAGAGACACAGCCCTGCTCTGCCCTGCACGGAGGACATCATAACCAGCTCCCTACTCTCGGCTGGCACCACCTAGACCACCCTCGATGAATGAAGCCCCTCCTACCAAAGGCCTCTGCTGCGGGCACGTCTGCCTTTCAAACTCCCTGTGGGTCAGCCTCAGCCCCGGATTCTTCCTGGGCTGCTCGGAATCATGCCTGAGAAGGACTGGTTCAACATACCCTTACAACACGTGCCCCGTGCTCATGGAATGAGAGCCAGATTTCTGATAATTATTTGAGTATGTATAATTAATTAAATATCAGCTACAACAAAAGGGACATCATGCTTATGTCTTAGCACTAGAGGGAAAAAAACAAAAACGAAAACCAAAAACCAACTTACTTCTGCCATTTTCCGAGGCAGAGATGTTTCAAACACCTGGAGTTTTTCCCAGTAGGAAACCAGCAACTGAAGAACGTCGCAAGCTACCTGAGCCACAATTTTGTTAGGAAACTGGAAAACAAAATCGCACAGCAGATACATAACATGACAGGTGCATCAGCAAGGAAAAACAAGACTGCAATTTCTTCCCAGTTCCATGCAGACAGTAATACAGAGATTTTGCATTACGCCAGTGCAAACTATTTCCTAGTATCAGAAAGTTCACCATCATGGCGCATGCTACACCTGCCTCCCAGCGAGCCTAGCTGTGTTAATGCACATAACATTCTATAGAAACAAGCAGCTGCTGTTCAGTCATCTAGAAATTAAAACCATAATTTGAAATTCCTTATTTAGTTCACATAGATTATATTTTTGACAGTAACAGGAAATTAAAATGTGGTACACTATTGAGCATCCTACATGTTGAGCCTGTTAGAATTCTACTCATTCACTCATGGACAAAATTTCCCTGACAGCTCTGCAAGGTAGATGCTATCTTCATTTTATATATGGAGAAACAGGGATTAGTCAAATGGCTTTCTATCCAGGGCAATGAAACTTGACCCACACGGACAACTTATGAAAAAATGTATAAAATTAGAGCTTGTGAGAGCATAGCTCATGGATTACAATTTATTCAATTACTCTGGGTATGTTTCCTGAGGCTGCTGTGTGTCTCAGGTTACCAAAGAGGTCTTCTAGATGTTTCCATTTCTTTCGAGATGGCAAGCAAAGGGATTGGCACCCGCAAAGCCTCCTTTGTTTCTGCTGTGGGTTCATGAGAGGGATGAGGGCACGTGTGCCTCTCTCCCTGGTCAGAACCTGGTGGACAATGCCACCCAGACCTAACCGCGAGTAGAAAGATGCTTCCCTGAGCCCATGCTGCTGGTCTAGGGAACCTCACTCCAAGTCTCCCGCAGCAGACACCCTCTGACGTGTGTGCCCCACAAATAACACCAGCAGCTCAGCATTGAAGGCATTGGTGACAGACGCGCAGCACATGGAGGAGCTTAAGGGAAACACAATGAATTTGAACTCTACCATGCAAGCAGTTATTACCTACCCCCACCTGATAGGAACTCACTCAGGAAGCCCAGGGTGGGAGCACCTGCACTCAGGGGCTCTTCACAGCCATCCCCGGTCATCCAGACCCCAGCTGCTCTGACCTTCACTGCCCTCTTCCCGCCCTTCAAACACCCGTGCTTGTTTTCGCTGTTGGACCCTTGCACCTGCTCCTGGCTTCGCTGGGACACTCATTACCCACCAGGTTTCCATATCATTGGCCCTGCTACATCTTTCAGACCATGGCATGAAGTATCCCCTCCAGAGGCCACCACATCCAATCCGAGCAGTGGCAGTCCACTCTCACAGCTCTTCAGCTTCAGCCCACTCCTTGTTTCTATTTCCATTGTGGCACCGAAGCCAATTGGAGTCCATCTTTCGTGCTTTGCTGTTTTTCCTGCAATCTTGTTTACCACTGCACCTGATGTCTAACACAGCCCCCTGAAGCATGTGCATGGAGTGCTGAAGGTGCAGATGGGGTACTGAGGGAGCCCTGGGTGTGCTCCTGCTGCACTGCAGGGGGTAAGACACGGTGTAGAAAGATAAGACTGCTACAGCTGGAAACAGACAAGAGGAAAATGACTAGGACTAGTGCAGACAAGACCAAAGGGCTTTGGAAAGCGAGGGGTGGGGTGTGGGTGCGGGGAGACAGGCAGAGAGAAGCAGCCAGGAAGTGGGGCAAAGCAAGCTGCACCTGGGAGAATGCAGATGAAGAGCCAGGGTTTCTGTGCAGGCAGTGGGCAGCAGGGCACAGGCAGAGGCAGCAAAGGTTGGCTGGACAGAGCGGGCTGCAAGTTGGGTGGTATTACCAACACAGCCTGGCTGCAGTGGGAGATGGTGGGCATGAAAGACGTCATTCACTCACTCACCCAGAACATAACCACAAAGTACTGACCCTGTGCCAGCCCTAAATTATAAGAGAATTCCAGGCACAAGACACACAGGGCAATAATGTCCCTACTTTTAAGGAACTGCCAGTCTCACAGCACATCCCCCAGGGGTGCTCTAGCCTGTGGCTTGGGCTGGTTAGCTATACACAAGGACAGGTATCGCTAACAGTGGAGGAAGGGTGGGACTGTGGGAGCCTGTCTGGGGCTGGCAACGAGCAGAGGGAGAGGTGTGAGGAATGGGCTCAGGGAGGGCGCGGGAGGGAGCACAGCCAGCAGGCCTGGAGGACTGGACGCAGTGTCGGGGTAAGGAAGAAGAGCAGTCAGCGATGGGAAGAGGAGGTGGGAGAAGGAGCAGCAGGTGGGGATGAGGGCAGCTGGCTCCGGGAGGCGGGGCTAGCCAGCACGCCACGCTCTTGGCTGTCACCAGCGTACTGCACATGGCCCACATCCTCCACTGATAGGAAGTTAAAAGTCTGTGAGCAGGGCTGCGGCTTAGAACGCTGCTGCCGCCACCCTCGGGCTGCCTGGCTGCTACCCCACCAGACACAGACAACCTGGCTGGTGGAATGCTCTGGGTGCTGCCTGGCTGCAGGCGTGTTTTCGCCAGGCCCCTCCCACATCCAGGGCATACCAAGGTCATGATCACAAGCCAGGAGCTTGTGCTTTAGGAGCTGTGCGCAGCCCTCAACACAGGAAGTCCTCGCAGGGCTCAGGCTTTCTGGTGTCTGCACAGCGCGCCGGGTCCTCTTCCTCCCTGACTCCCCTTCTGGCAGAGCCCCAGCCCCTGAAACCCTTCTTCGCAAAGTGGTTGCTGTTCTCTTGTTCCTTGGCGAACCTCAGGCCCTTCTAGCCCTCCGTTCTTCTTAGATTTCCATGCTGTGTCCAAGGAGTAAAATAATGCAGCTGGCACTATTTAAACCAGTGATATTCCTGCCATTAATACAACAGCTAAGGGGGAGACCGACGTGGGTACACCCCAGCTGCACAGCTGCAGCCGGTCCCCTGGGCCTCTGCACCTCCTTCTCTTCACCTCTCTAGTCTTCAATGGGGACAGCAGCAGCACCTCGGCCGAGTGGCAAGGGCCCCGTGGGGCAGTGCACACACTGAGCCAGACAGCACCTGACAGGGCTCAACCACGGCAACTGTAAATTTCAGAAAATTTGCAGAAACACAAAGAATAAAATCTGTTTGTCTACAATCCCTCTACTCAGTAATTTCCAATGCTTTTCTATACCACATTCGTTTTAAGACACTACTGGGTTAATAGTTTTTCCAGGTAACGGGAAGAGACGGGTGAGCCACCTTACAGTAAATACAAATGTCTAGAATTAAGAAACATGAAAATTGAAAAAGATCTTAGGACTGAAAAAATAAGTCATTTAAAAATTAATGGTGGGCTGGTACAGTGGCGCAGTGGGCTAAGCCTTCGCCTGAGGAGCCAGGTTCCTATGGGTGCCAGTTCAAGTCCTCCTCTTCTGATCCAGCTCTCTGCTACGGCCTGGGGCAGCAGTAGAAGATGGCCCAAGTGCTTGGGCCCCTGCACCCATGTGGGAGACCCAGAAGAAGCTTCTGGCTCCTGGCTTTGGATCAGCTCAGCTCAGCTCCAGCTGTTGTGGCCATCTGGGGGTGAACCAGTGGATGGAGGACACCTCTCCCTCTCCCCCTTCTCTGCCTGTAACTTTACCTTTCAAATAAATAAATAAAATCTTTAAATAAAATAAAAATTAATTGGGGGCAGGAGGGCAGCGTTGTGGCATAGTGGGCTAACTGGCCACCTGTGAGGCTGGCATCCCGTATGGGTGTCAGTTTGAGTTCCGGCTGCTCCGCTTTTGACCCAACTTCCTGATAGTGCGCCAGAGAACGCAGCAGAAGATGGCCCATGTGCTTGGGCCCCTGCGTCCATGTGGGAGACCTGGATGGAGTTCAGGTTGTGGCTTTGGCCTGGCCCAGCCCTGGCTATTGCGGACATTTGGGAGGTAAACCAGCCGATGGAGGATCTTTCCCTTTCTCTCTCTTGGGCTCCCAGGTGGCTCATTTTCCTCATATTGAACTGGAGATGGCAGTGACACTTCAGCTCATAGGGTTTCCCAAAGGATTAAAGGTGCTGACAAAGGTCAGGGGTCAGCACCTGACTGGGGTCAGAGGGAATATTCTTATATGGTTCGATAATTTTTCAATTCCTTAACAGAGGTAGCACCACAATGACTTTTCCAGGTCCCGTGAGTTACAAACCATAACTGGGATGCTCCTGAGCCTGCCTCAAGTGTTGTGGAGGAGGGGTGGGGGAGCACAGCTGATAGAGGGGGATGATCAGAGTGTATGCTTGGGGAACTAGAGGCACTGAGTTCCGTCAGGCGATGCCGGATGCCAAGCCTAGGGCAGGGGCACTACTGACTGGCTATGCCATGAGCTGCAGCCAACAGGGCACAGAGGTGGCACGGAGGCTGTCACTGGCCTGGCGATGACTGACCCACGTGCTAACTGGAGCTGCCATGACTGCTGCAGCTGCACACGGCAGGCAGCCAAGGAAGGTGACCAGAAGGATACTGGTGTCCCATGGATGGCTCGGGGTTTGAACTGCAGCTTGGCCAGGTGCTCACTCCAGAGCCTTGAACCAGTCTCCCGCACTTCTGCCTCTCCACTGGGAAAATGGGGACACACTCATCTCACAACTGAGAACTTCCACCAGACCCTCGGCGCTGTGCTGGCGGTTCCAGAGGACTAAGAATGGCAATGCTAATTATTACCACTGTGTTAGAGCAGAAGCCAGGAAAGAACCGTGCAGAAGCTGAGTTCTAGTTTTTGGGAACAGCTGAAGGGCACACACAGAAGTTCAATTATAGCATCAGTGCTGGTCCCATTATTTGTATCTGTGTGGGCTGGGGCTTGTGACTTACTTTCTCTGTGTCTTGATTATCTCAGGTATAAAACAAGGATTGTAATCTGCACCTTGCAGAGCTGTCGGTGAGGTTAATGAAAGTGTTTAGAGAGCTTCCCATCATTCTGGCCCTGTGTGAGTGCTCACTGTGTGACAGCTCTTCTTTTCATTAACAAAGAAGGACATCATAAGTGCCCGAGGTTCAGCTGGATGGTGAGCGCCACGGGCTCCTAACTGGAAACTGTGGAGGCCTCTCTCAGAGTTGCGGAAGAGGCCAGGGCACAAAAATCTCACTTTCTTGCTACCTGCTCTCTCCACCCCTCCCCAACACGGGACAAAGTGTCCTCCGTGCCACAGGAGCTGTCCAGCGCCAGAACACCATTCGGCCACTGGGCTTGGTCCGGGAACACACAGGGCAGGCTACTGACAGACAGCCTGGTGGCTGCTACCTCGGTGGCATCTGTTGGGAACCTCAGCATGCCTGCTCACTTGGCCCTCAGAAGAGGAGTTTGGAATCACAACCAGGATGAGGCTAACTCCAGTGAATGCTGGTTGAATGCCCGCGATCTAGCTTAGTGTCAGGGAAACATCACAAGTTGGGAATACCTTCAAAGTCACACCTATCACGTTGATGGCGTCTTTCACCTGAGGATGGCTTGTACACTGTGCAAGCTCTTCACATATCCACACGCCCAGCGAGCAGATGGCAACACACCTTTTTAGAAAGCAGGAAACCAGAAAAGCTCTCATGAAACTCAGTATGTTCTTCATGCAATTTAAAAATAATAAAATAGTCTAAACATGTTTATGCAGAATAGCAAAAATTATTTATAATTAGCAGAATGTCTTCTTGAGTGAAAAGATCAGAAGCCCTCACTAAGGCCCGTTTTCAGAACAATACAAATATCAGTCATGGTTCATACTTAAATATTTAATGAAACAAATGACATATTTCCTGTTAATTGTCACGGTCCACACATCATTTGTTTTTGCTGAAACTAATTTGTTACTACATTTTATTGTTTCAATATACTTTTGAGGAACAATCAAAAACATGGACTACAGAATCTGTAACTGTTTTCCTTACAATAACAGATATAATATGGACTACAAACATAAGAGAAACCCTGCATTTTATTGTAAAGCATATTTGAATACAACTTTCAGAAATAATTTCATTTCTTTTAAACAATGTGCTAGAACAAAATACTCTTCAAAGAAAACTCCTCAGACTATAAGTATTTCTATCCAATTCTTAACTTCACAGAAATGTGGTTTTTCTACACTGAAGAAAACAAGGGGGGTGGGGGAACTGCCAAGAGTTTCTGATGTTTTTAAATGGGGTAGGTGTTGAAAAAAAGGGACACCAAGGATTGTCCCCAGGTGTCTGGGTTGACAACCTGGGGAGATGGGGGTGCCGCTTGCTGAGATGAAGTCTGTGGCACGGCCAGGTGCTGGGGGGGCAGAGGGGATTCCACATTTCAGTTATGGCTGTGGTAAGCTTGCTAACAGATCCAAGTTGAGATGGCAAGTAGGCAGTTTAATATGGGAGTCTGAATACATATAAGGTAAGAAAACCGGAGATCATTAGCAAGATGATGGTTTCTAAAGATTGGGGAGGAATGGCTGAGGGCATCCAGAAAGTCAAGGGGAGAGCACAGGCCTACACCCCGAGGCGCTCTGCTGTTCAGAGGTGAGGCGGAGGAGGAGCGGTCAGCAAAGGACAAAGGCAGGACCGGCTGCAGTGAGGTGCAGGCAAACTCAGAGCGCGGGCTACGGAAAGGCTGCTGTGCAGCAGGGCGCTAAGGAGAGGCCAGTTTCAGAGCTGGGACGGTAAGGACGCGTCTGAAAACTGATGGGATGATCTGAAAGAATTAAAGGGGGCCTCTGATTTCTTAAGAAAAAATACAGGAAATAATAAAGGTGGGGGAAAATCCTCCCTTCCCCTCACCCAAATAAAAGAGAGAAAAAGGGGGGGAGGAAGTAAAGATAAACGAAAGAAGCACTGAGAAGAAACAGCTAAAAACAAAGTATAAGTGAAGAGGGAAGAGGGGTGGGCACTGTGGCACAGCAGCCACTTGGGACAGCCGCATCTGACATCGAGGGCTGCTCCAGCCCCGGCTCCTCCACTTCTGGTCCAGCTCCCTGCTAATGCACCCAGCGAGCATCAGATGACGGCCCAAGGACTTGGGTTCCTCAGCCAGGTCCAGCCCCAGCTGTTACAGGCAGTGAACCAGTGGATGGAAGACCTCTCCCTCTCTCTCTCCCCTTCCCTCCCTCCCTCCCTCCGACTCTCTGTCACTCTGCCTTTCACATAAATAAATAAATCTCTAAAACAAGATGAAAGAACTCATCCAGAGATCAGTAATTATAACAAATGTAAGTGAATGAAGGCTTCAATTAAAAGATCACACAACAAAAACCAACAAAATTCAAGTAGACAGTTTTTGCAAACAGAACTAAGAAGGGGAATATAAAAAGTTAATTCAAAAGAATGGAAAGTGTGATAAAAAGTTAAATCAGTATCACAAAGTAGTCTTTATAAGATTAAAAACTCATTCTTAGAAATAAAGGTTACTACATAAATATAAGATCTGACTCATTATAGCAATAGGACAATTTTAAACTTCTGTGCAACTATTAATATAGCCTAAAACATTTAAAGCAAAATTTGATATATTTATAATGGGAAATAGATAATACATCATAATAGGGGATATTTTAACATCTCTTTCAGTAAATGATGAAGCTGATGAGAAGAGTCATAAAGACTAAGAATATTTGAAGCATGTGATTTTAAAAATTTCATGATAGACATGCCTGCAATTTTATACCCAACAATTAAAGAATAGTGTATACATTATTTTCAAGCACATATGTAAAACATTTGTAAAGACTGACTAAATATTGGGCCATCAAGCATATCTTAATAATTTCAAAGACTGTTACCAGATAACATTTTGATCCACAATGCAATTATTTAAGTCATCAGAAGTAAAAAGATATAGCCATATGTTTGGAAATTAAGAAACATGTTTCTAAATAACTCATGATGCAAAGGAGAAATCAGAATGGAAACTAAATTATTTGGAATAGAAAATAATTAAATATTAACACATAGAATTCAAATAAAGTAGCACCTGGAAATAAACATGTAACCTGAACTGTTTATATTTGTAAAGGAGAAATGCTGATAATCAACATTCTAAGTTTGCAACATAACAAATAGAGGCCAGTGCTGTGGTAAAGCCACCACCTGTGAAGCTGGCATCCCATATGTGTGCCGGTTCTAGTCCTGGCTGCTCCACTTCCGATCCAGCTCTCTGCTATGGCCTGGGAAAGCAGTAGAAGATGGCCCAAATCCTTGGGCTCCTGCACCCACATGGGAGACCCAGAAGAAGCTCCTGGCGCCTGGCTCCGGACCAGCACAGCTCCAGCCATTGCGGCCAATTGGGGAGTGAACCAGCGGATGGAAGACCTCTCTCTCTCTCTCACCCCCTCCCTCTCTCCCTCTCCTTCTCTCTCTGTGTAACTCTTTCAAATAAATAAATAAATCTTAAAAAAAAATAAAAAGTCAGAGAATATACAGGGAGTGTCAGGAATTAAAAACTTGAGATAATGATAGGACTGAAAGAGGGAAAAAAAAAAAGGACAAAAGAGAGAACTTGGATACCAATGGATCTCAAAACTTAGATGAAATGGGCAAATTCCTAAAACATTTAGTGTATCAAAACTTCCAAAAAAATCCAAAAACCAATGAGATCCTTAATATTCCTAAACTCACTGAAGATAATGAGTCCGTGGTTTAACGTTCTCACCAAGAAAGACACCAGATGTAGACAATTTTACTATCAAGGTCCACTAAATACACAAGAGGATTAATTGTGTAAGAACCTTCCCGACTCGAGAGAATGGACAGCGCTTGACTTGTTCTGTGAAACTTTGTGACTTAAACCAGACCCTACATGGGCAGGATGCCGGAGGGAAAGTACAGATGAGGAAGATAAACACAACTTTCCTGAACAAAACAGTTACCAACTCCAACCCAGGAACCTATCAGCTAAGCTGGTTTTTTAAAAATTTTTATTTATTTATTTTTTTTATTATTTGACAGGTAGAGTTATAGACAGAGAGAGAGACAGAGAGAGAGGTCTTCCTTCCGTTGGTTCACTCACCAAATGGCTGCTACGGCCAGTGCTGTGCCGATCCAAAGCCAGGAGCCAGGTGCTTTTCTCCTGGTCTCCCATGCGGGTGCAGGGCCCAAGCACTTGGGCCATCCTCCACTGCCCTCCCGGGCCACAGCAGAGAGCTGGCCTGGAAGAGGAGCAACTGGGAATAGTACCCGGCGCCCATATGGGATGCCGGCGCCACAGGCAGAGGATTAACCAAGTAAGCCATGGCGCCAGCCCGTTAGCTAAGCTGGGTTTTTTTCCCAAGTGGCAAGATCAGTTCAGTATTATCAGACTGACAATGTGTCTATAGCTTCTGGTAATGAAGACTAGAAAATCTAGATTCAGCCATCCACTGAAGAGGTCGGACAAAGTACAAAAGAAAAAGAACTTAAAATTCATCAAAGGGCTAACGAGACAGTGATAAGCCATGGAATGAGAGAGGGAGCAGGGCATCAGCCAACTCCCAGGAGGCAGCAAGAGGTGGAATGGGGTGACCATGGGGTAGGAAGCTGTGTCAGAGACAGCTGTTCCCCTCCAGCAGCATCCCCCTGGGGGAAGTAGTAACCTGCCATTGTATAGGTAGCCCAGAGAACTTCATCAGCCTGGACTACTAGCAACCCCAGGCACCTGGCAGAGGCAACCAAGATATTTCCGGACGTTGCCAAATATCTCCAGGGGATCACCAATTAAAATCACTACCCTGGGGACCCGCATTGGGGCACAGGCTGGGCTATCACCGGTTGACACCAGCGTGTCACCACCGTGATCCTTAAGGTCACAGGTTCAAGTCCTGGCTGTGCCATTTGTGTTCCTGTTCCTAGCTAATGTGCCTGGGAAAGCAGTGGAGGATAACCCAAGTGCTTGGGCTCCTGCCACCCACATGGGAGACCTGGGTAGAGTTCCAGGGTCCTGGCTTTGGCCTGGTCTAGCTCTGGCTGTTTCAACCATTTAATTTAGGGAGTGAACCAGCAGATGTACAATACCCGTCTCTCTCTCTCTCTCTTTCTCTCTCTCTCTAACTCTGTCTTTCAAATAAATAAATAAATCTAAAAAATTTCAAAGTTCATAATGATCATATATGTATAGAGTTTTTAAAAAGATTTATTTATTTATTTGAAAGGCACAGTCACAGAGAAGCAGAGGCAAAGAGAGAGAAAAGTGTTCCATCTGCTGGTTGACTCCCCAGGTGACCACAACGGCCAGAGCTGGGCCGATCTGAAGCCAGGAGCCAGGAGCTTCTTCTGGGTCTCCCACGTGGGTTCAGGGGCCCAAAGACTTGGGTCATCCTCCACTGCTTTCCCAGGCACATTAGCTGGGAAATGCAACACAAATGGCACAACCAGGACTTGAAACTGTGACCTTAAGGGATGTTGGTGTCTACTGCTTTCCCAGGATATAGCAGAGAGCTGGGTCAGAAGTGGAGTAGCTGGGACTCGAACTGGCACTCACACGGGATGCTGGCACTGCAGGCGGCAGCTTTACCTGCTACACCACAGTGCCAGCCCCTAAATTTTGGATTTATTCTTCTATTTTCTTTCTTCTTGAAAATATCAAAGGATACTTTTTTTTAAACTTTGCTTTTCTGACACAGGATAATCCTTTGTATCTTAATATTTTCACTTCGTTGTTTTAGATAATCAAGTATCGAATTCCTGACATAATTCTTACTATACTTTTTTGCATAAGAAAAAGCAATGTGAAAGAATACATGTTTTTTAATATTAACTTTTACACATCAATGTGTACCTTAAAATTCTGAAATAATTTACCTCTTATTCAACATTTACCTTGCACATTCATTTGGTTCCTCTGTGGCATTCTTCAGTAAAATATTTATGAGGTAATGCTAAAAACACAAAATTAAGTAAAATAAAAACTCAGTGTCAAGAGCTGGTTTTCCGCATGTTCTGGCCGTGTTCAGGCAGCCAGGAGCTGCTGGAGGACCACGGGGCTCAGGGGTGTCCTGCACCAGGGAGAACCTGGGGACAGGGAGTGCTGGGCTCGGGCAGAGTGTGATGGAGCTCTCTGCAGGGGCCCCCGGCGGTCCACTCAGCCTGGAGGACATGACAAAAACTTGGCAAAGCAAATGAGACTTCCAGGTAGGAAAATCTCAGGTTTCTTTTACTTTAATAGGATCACATATTATACACTGGATTATATATTGTAATCGTGTAATATAGATTGATTGATTCTGGGATTTGAAATGTATTTCTGGATGCCCCAAAGTCAGATGAGAAGAGAAAAAATGCTTACTATTATTCTACAAGGAAATTCAAGTTATTAATAGTATTTAATCAGGCCAACAATAGGACTGAATATTTAGCTTATTTCAATTATTTCTTATAAATTCATTTGATGCATGAATGCTGCATAACTAAGCTAATAAAATTATTACAAAGGATGATTCATTACATAATTATGATCCCTACACATGATAAACAGATCTAATAAAAACACCCAAGGAATATAGCCATCTGGTCTAAATGCAATATGCTCTGAATCTAATACATTTATATCTCCCTAAAAAACAACCTTCTTAAAAAAAAAACAAAAACAACCATTAAAACATTTAAGAGATATAGCAGGATTTCAGGGTTAAGTAGACCAATGCATAACAGTGGAGACACAGTCACACAGCTAGAATTACAGAATGCTAACCTCAGGATCCAGGCAAATGCATTATGTACCTTGACATCTTCGCTTCCTGTCATGACCTCACTCACTTCTGGCAGTGACTGCAGCAAAGGAAGCTCCTGGTACGTATTTGGAAAGCAGACGAGGGAACCGAGGATGGTGAGGGCTTCCAATCGAGGCGCCTGCTCACGAGAAGTGAAACACAGCCATTGTTCTTTTTGTAAAATCCAAACTTCAGATAAGTAACATGTTTCACTTCTTTGTGGTTTTGAGAGGGAAATCTTTAGAATTAATTTTATCCGAGATCAGAAAAATCAAACCATGCCTGGTGATTTTCTCTTAGGTACATACTTAAGCAAGCAAAGTCTATTTAAATGAACATTTTCAAGGAATGGAACATCTTACTGTACTGGGATGTGAAAACTGGCCTGCAGATTTCATTTAGAGTTAGAAAGGCAAAGGATTCAGTCATGACTGCTTTACACGGCCTTAGTGCCACTGCTCTCGACAAAGCAGGGCATCCTCATCCTCAGCATTATTATATTATTATTTTTGCTGTGAAGAACAAATGAGGAAACTCATAGGGAAGTGAGACTGGAGGAACTATGAGAGAGTAGTTTCTCTACAAAATGTCTTGTGTTTCACCAAGGACCACACTGCAAAATAACAAATGATGAGACATTCTATCACTATACCGAGTGACGTGCTGATCGTTTATTTGTCCATTATTAGAATTAGGTACATACTAAAGGAGTTATTTCATTAGATGTCGATTCAGCCAGCACTTCCCAGCAGCTGTGATTAGCCAAGAATGGGGGCACTCGCCAGGACTGCAAAGGAGCGTCATGCAGCCGCTCACTCATCTGTCCACTCATCCATCAATCTATTACCTAATAGTTGTACCAATGGCAGCTAAGGCTCAAATTCTCACTCTGAGCTAGGCAGTGTTCCACATGCTGTACAAGCATTTCCTTACATAATCCCTTCAGTGACTCAAAGGAGTAGATACTATTATCATTTCCATTCTCCAGAGAGAAAACAGAGGCTAAGAGAAGGTTTTTTTTTTTTTTAAATATATTTAAGGGGAGAGAAGGAAGGAGAAGGAAGGGGGAGAGAGAGAGAGAGAGAGAGAGAGAGAGAGAGAGAGAGAGAGAGAGAGATATGGAGGAAAGAAAGAAGGTAGGGGTACAGAGAGCTCCCATCTGCATCTGCTGATTCACTGATTCACTCCCTAAATGCTCATCAGTGCAGGTGCCAGGACTCAGTCTGGGTCTCCCATGTGGGTGGCAGGGACTAAACTGATTGTGCCAGCACCAGCTGCCTCCCAAAGTGCATATTAGCAGGATGCAAGAATTGGGGGTGAAGCTGGAACTCAAACTACAGTACTCTGCCTATGGGATGTGGGCATCCCAGGCAGCACCTTAACCTCAGCCAGAAGCCTGCCCTAGAAGTAGCTTTACAAAGTCATACGGCTCCTAAGTGATGGATCCTGGATGTGAGCGGAGGCCACCCACCCCACGTTCACACTGGGCCTATCCTGTTGAGCACTCAGGGTATGAAAGAAAATTGAGCTTTCTTCCCCAGAGATGGGAGCACGTGTGTGGGGTGGAAGAAGAGAGTCAGTTACAGTTACGTAGTTCAGTGAGAAATGTGCTATGAAAGCAATATACCAGGGATGCTCTGTGGGCCCTGGATTGCAATTTTGATCAGGCTTGGCTCTCTTAAGTACACAGGTAAATAAAATCCAATAAAAAACATGGAGATAGTCTATTAGGTGAGGCAATGACCAGTTCTGCTCAGGATGGCCAGGAAACACTGAAGGAAAGGGCTGCCTCAGAGCCAGAGGAGTGAGAGGCAGGCAGGCCGGCAGTGAGCGAGGGAATGAGGCAACAGAGGCAAAGGCAGAGGACCCAGGGGGCCCACGGAACTCCGAGAGGGGCACAGAGCCCAGAGGGCAGGTGAGTGTGTACGCAGGGGTGGGCAGCTTCAGCTGGAGGAGTCTGAGAGAGGCACCAGGCCGCCTGGGAGGAGACCCACAGGGCACGGTACCATTCTCATCTCATTCCGGCTGAGGGGTGAAGCTGGGGACTGCAGAGCCAGTGGGTGCTGCCAGGAGGTTGGGGGGCAGGCAGTCACTGAAGTGCAGCCTAGGCCTGAGCGGCGACAGCTCAGGATGGGGTGACGGCATCAGGGAGGGCTCGCAGAATCTTTTATGCTTTATTTCACTTTTTCCATATAAAGAGTCAAAAGTGCAAGAGCAGCACGTTGAGAGTTGGGCAAGGAGCAGAGCTTTTGGTTGCATCATTTCAACAATGTAAAACCAAAGGGCATCGTCCACTGCTGATCTCGGCAGGCATTCATGCCGTCGATGGTTCCCGGTGCATCTGGGGACACTTTGATCACACTCCTCTGGGACACCTGCCTTGCTTCTCAGGGAGACCTGACCCTTGCCATTTCCCCACGATTGAATCTTTGGGATGCTGGGCACAATTCCTTCACTTCTCCTCTTGTCCATATATGATCATTCCCAAGCGATATCTAGAGCAATGGATTCAAATGCCTCCTACACGCTGTAAGTTCCCAACAATCTTGGATTCCAGATGTCCTTCCTGAACTCCAGATCTGTAGGTCCCACTGCTTGTCTGACATCTCCACTCAGGGTCAAGGAGGCAGCTCCTATAACCAACCCACCTTACCAATGTTCTTCTGGAATCCTGTGGTAGCTGTACCCTGCCCACCTTCATTACTCTCTGTTCTTTCTACCACTTCTACTTTTATTTTTATGTTAAGAAATCTTTAAACATAAAAATATAGAGATGATATATGTATGTGTGTGTGTATCTTGAACACTTAGGTTCAAGATTTTTACCACTCACGCCTTTTCATTTCTTCAGCACTAAAGTTACTTCAAATTTTCCACTTTGAATATTTAAGGCAAATTCAAGCCATTGGGCATTTTACCTCTGCATTCCCCAGCATCCTTGCTTTGAGTTTTCTCTCTGCATTCATCATTGCCGACACGTCAAGTATTCACGTAATGCCATGTACCTGCCGTGAAGGGGAGGGTCTCAGTCCTGGTCACTTCTCCAGTCCCAGGGACGGCCAGCAAGCACTGCTGGGAGAAGAGGGGTGGCTGCTGCTCTCCTCATTTACCGGGGTGAACACTGATCACCTTCTGGGTCTCTGCTTCAGCATCGCTTCTTCTACTAAGACTTTTCTGGTATGTGTCTTCCCCTCCGCTGCTTGCCTGGCAGAATTAACTATTCCCATACTGGTGCCTCTCTGGTCCTGTATATGACCCACAAGTGCTGGCAACAGCTTTGCAAATAGTAACACTTAGTCTACGTCGGATTCCTTGAAGGACCCTGCCATACTCATCCAGGCCAGGTGCTGACACATGGTAGATCTGTCACAGTAAATACTTCCCAGAACCTCGCCTGCCTCTCCTCACTAACTGGGGCTCTTCATTCTCTGGACAACCCTGGTTTGGTCTTTGTTGATGTCTGTTCTTTTCTCAGAGCAGCTCTGAATGACTGTGCAGTGTGTGAGCACGGCCTGCACTGTGGAATTTTAGATGCGATGCTAGATGCATGATATTAGAAGTTAAATAGATGCTAAAGCTGAGTTTACAGCAGGTCCCAATTTACAGACAAGGAAAATGAGGCCCACGTACTTAACATACATTGCCCAAGGATAGACAAATACAAGGCAATGTACCTGAAATGAACTTGGGACTGACTCGCTTGAATTATGAGATCAAGAATGGAAAGGGAATTCCAGGCAGAGGGGGCTGCCTGAGCCGAGGTGGAGGGTGTGCAATGCCTCGCTGGGGTCAGCCACCCTGGCAGGGAAGGGAGATGGGACAAATGGGCTGCAGAGCCCCTGAAAGTGCCTGCCCCACAGGCCATGCTACCAAAGCTGAGCTTTTATGAGAATGGAAAAATGACACCCAATGCTAACTGCTGGGGCAGAATGCTCACTGTATGCCCAGCGCTAACTGCTGGGGGACTGTGCTCACTGTACACCCAGTGCCAACTGCTGGGGGACCAAGATCACTGTACACCCAGTGCTAACTGCTGGGGGACTAAGATCACTGTACACCCAGTGCCAGCCGCTGGGGGACCATCCTTACTGTACACCCAGTGCCAACTGCTGGGGACTGTGCTCACTGAACACCCAGTGCCAACTGCTGGGGACTGTGCTCACTGTACACCCAGTGCTAACTGCTGGGGGACCAAGATCACTGTACACCCAGTGCTAACTGCTGGGGGACTAAGATCACTGTACACCCAGTGCCAGCCGCTGGGGGACCATCCTTACTGTACACCCAGTGCCAACTGCTGGGGACTGTGCTCACTGTACACCCAGTGCTAACTGCTGGGGACTGTGCTCACTGTACACCCAGTGCTGACTGCTGGGGGACTGCGCTCACTGTACACCCAGTGCTAACTGCTGGGGGACCATCCTCACTGTACACCCAGTGCTAACTGCTGGGGGACCATCCTCACTGTACACCCAGTGCCAACTGCTGGGGGACCATCCTCACTGTACACCCAGTGCTAACTGCTGGGGGACTGCGCTCACTGTACACCCAGTGCTGACTGCTGGGGGACTGCGCTCACTGTACACCCAGTGCTAACTGCTGGGGGACCATCCTCACTGTACACCAAGTGCCAACTGCTGGGGGACCATCCTCACTGTACACCCAGTGCTAACTGCTGGGGGACTGCGCTCACTGTACACCCAGTGCTGACTGCTGGGGGACTGCACTCACTGTACACCCAGTGCCAACTGCTGGGAGATTGTGCTCACTGTACACCCAGTGCCAGCTGCTGGGGGACCATCCTCACTGTACACCCAGTGCCAGCTGCTGGGGGACCATCCTCACTGTACACCCAGTGCTGACTGCTGGGGGACCGTGCTCACTGTACACCCAGTGCTAACTGCTGGGAGATTGTGCTCACTGTACACCCAGTGCTAACTGCTGGGGGACCGAGCTCACGGAACATCCCGGAAGCTTATGCTGGAGAAGGGTGGAAAGGATGGCTTCAGGGGTGAGGCTGATTCTTGGGCCTGGGACCTTATAGACCTTACAGACAACCACAACAGGCCTGGTGAACACATGACCAGGGCTGGCAGGGAGGGAGCATTGGTGGCAGTGGGGAGGAATGGCCATGATCCTAGAGCCTATGGTCTGGCGTGATGTGGGGCTGCGGGGCCTCGGTGACGACGCTGCGCGGGCGGGAGAAACAGAGTCTCAGGCAAGTGGTGCTTTGCCTAGAGGGATGGAGTTGATGCATCTCCATGACAACCAGAGGCAGGTGTCGGAGACCAGTGGATAAAAGGGTCAGAGGCAGCAGTTCCAAAGGTGTGGTCCGCTGGGGCCAACGGGGAGAAACAAAGACTCCAGAGAAAAGCTGCTGCAGCGACACAGGAGCCATTCATGCTTTAATGGACACTGGGATTTCCAAGTGAGCAAATGTATTTCCCAAAATTATCAACCCACTTGGCTCTCCTCCCCTTTCCTTCAGCGTATCCGAGTGATTAGCTTTCTGAAGTGTTTGAGTCCAGGGAAAAAAAGCTTTGGCTGACAACAGGAGCCTTTGCGGCTCAGAGCAGGGCTGGGGAGTGCCCCGCTCACGTGGTCTGGCTCTGCCAAGGCGACCGCCGGCAGGCAGGATGCGGAATCCAATCTATAGTGGGCTCATTTTGAAGCTGACAAGTTTTATGTGGCTCGCGGATGGCATTACAAATATCCAAATGGCCCTTGGCAGGAAAAACGTTCCCCACCCTGGTTTAGGGAACTGAATGGGTGCCATTTCTGAGAGCATGTGGTGGTGGGGGGGCATGATGACAGGTCATGATCTCCTCCGCGATCTCCTGGACCCCCTCCCCAGTCCTCCCCCAAAGAAACCACTGGTCCACCTTGTGACACCACAGACTAGTTTTGTTTGCCCTTGAACTTTACATAAATGAAATTAAGAACGCACATTCTTCTGTGTTTGACTTCTTCCACTTGGTATTGTTACATAGCTGATATCTGTTGTATTTTTTAACATCAGTATTTATTTTATTTTTCTCATTTCTTCATTTTTAAATGTTTATTTGAAAGGTAACACAACAGAATGACAGAGAGAGAGAGAGAGAGAGAGAGAGAGAGAGAGAATCTTTAATCCACTGGTTCACTCCCAAAGTGCCCGCAACAGCTAGGGCTAGGTGAGGCTGAAGCCAGGAATTGGAACTCCATCTGGGTCTCCCATGTGGGTGGCAGGAACTGAAGTGCTTGAATCATCATCTGCTACTTCCCAGTTTTAGCAGGAAGTTGAGTTGGAAGCAGAGCAGCAGGTATTCAAACTGGCACTGAGATACTGGATACGGGCTTCCCAAGTGGCAACTTAACCCGCTGGGCCACTATGCTCATCCAGAAATCCCTCTATCTATCTATGAGTTTATCTATCCATCCATCTATCTATCTCTCTGTCCATCTATCCAATGTGTATGTGTATGCATGTGTATGCATTAATTAAAATGCTTAGACTATTTTTGATTTATAATATTAAGAAAAAAAAGAATGCTAAACATGAGTGATACAGCTTCAATAACCTGCACAATATATATTTAAAAGCTGTATAGATTCTATAGGATACACAATAAATTTGGATACTTGTAATTTGGCCCAATATTTGGCCCAGTTTTTCTGATGTGAATTGAGTATCTTTCTTTGTCTAGAAATTTAGCTCTGACTTCAGTTTAACTATGATGTCAAAAATAGTTTTTCATATTATTAAAAATTATTTCTTTATTTACTATATGTGTTTTGACTGGTTAGAAAATGTAGCCTACCCTCACATGGGAGAGGAGTAATTTCTTTACCTTGTTGTTTGTTACTAAAGAACAAGAAATTCAATCTCATACTTTAATTCCAAGTTGACCTTGGAAGGAGAAGATGGAGTGTGTGTGTGTGTGTGTGTGTGTGTATGTGGGTATATCTCCTCCTAGTTTCCCTGGTATCTTTCATGCTGGCATACTTAAATAAAATGGTTTATCTGCTTAAAGTAAAAAGAATTAAATGCAATTTTAATAAGTGATGTGGTCTATTTCATGGCTTGTGCCAAATTATTTTTAATTAATGCTCTATTCCTCCAGTTTTACTGTTTTAAATAGAGCTCTGTAGGAACATCAATGTGCAGAAACATCTTCATCTTGAATGGATTACTAGAAATTGCAACTAGAATAGGTAGGACATATCTTAAAAATGATTACATGCAATAAACCATCAGAAAATTTGGCATGGGAGAAAATTAAGAAGACAACAAAAATCATGTTAAATAGGATCAACCACAGAAAGTCATTACTACTGTATTTATGCTTACATATTTGTAAAAGCTAGTCCATGAATGTACAAATTTTTTGTCTTACTTCTCCCTATATTTGTTGTATTTGATTGTGATACTATATTCTATCTTCCGACCACACCCCATCACCATTTATCCATTCTACTGTTGATGGCTATTCGGATTGGCTTTAGTTTTATGCTGTTACAAATAACACTGTTGTGAATAAGTTTCTACCAGTTTTGATGACGTGTGCCTTCTCTCTCTCCTTCTCCCTCTCCTGCTCTCTCTTTCCACCCCCCTCTCTCTCAGTGTCTCAGTAGGACACTGAGACCTATATAGCAAGGGTACTCGAAACTGTAGTTAATTGGGCTAACTGAACATTTCTGACTGAGCAGGTGTGCCTCATCCAAACACCTCTCACCAGTTCCCCTAAAACTTTAAACCTCAAGTTTAAATAAGACAGTAATTCAAAGAGTTATATTCCTTCTTGCAACTTTTTTTAAAAATCTATTTATTTGAGAGAAATCTGCATTCTGCTATTTCCCAAATGCTTCCAACGGCCACTGTTTGGGGCCAAAGCCAGAAGCCAGGAACTCGAGTCACATAGAGGGGCAGAGACCTCACTTGGGCCATTACCACTGCCTCCCAAGGTGTGCATTTGCTGGAAGCTGGACTCTAACCCAGCACTCCGACAGGGGACGTAAGCCTCTTGACCTCTAGGTCAAACGTCTGCCCAGTGCCCTGCTTATTTTGACTTTGTATAATGAATTTCAGGTTTATTCAAGTTGTCAAAAATGATGGGATTTCCTTTTATTTTTTAAGGCTGAATAATATTCCTCTGTGTGTGTGTGTGTGTGTGTGCATGTATCTGTGCATATACACACAACCACATTTTCTTTATCCATTCATCTGTTGAGAGAGACACTTGTCTTGGCTATGGTGAACAATGCTGCAGTGAACACTGGGGTGAAAATCTCTCTCCCAGACGCTGGCTCCATTTCTTTTGGACATATACTTCATGTGAGACTGCTGGATCATATAGCAATTCTGTGTGTAACTTTTGGGGGAGCTTTCATAGTTACCCATAATGGCTGTGAAACTTTAATATTCCCACTAATGGCATACAAGGGTTCTCTTTCCTCTACATTCTCCCCAACGCTTGTTATCTTGCGTTTTTTTTTTTTCGGTCATAGCCATTCTAATACTTGTGGGATGACTGTTCCATTGTGAGTTTAATTTGTTTTCCCCTGAGCATCAGTGATGTTGAGCATTTTTCATATACTTGTTGGCTAATCGTATGTCTGGAAGGCTACTTCAGCAGGCTCATCTGGTCAAAGGACACATTTTCACAGAGAATTGTATGCGATATTATCTCTAGCAAAGGCGCCTGCATTTCTATAGAAACACTCCTGGCAGGTAATAAAAATTTCCATAAAGAAGTGTGATTGCTCTGCCTCTACCTTTTTTTTTTTTTATGTTGATTTGAGTGGTAAAAATAAACATATGGGGCCTTTTATCCTAAAATCTTTTTCAGAAATTAAAGTGAGAAAAATTGTCATTATTCTTGAAAAAGCAAGTTGAATAAAGTCAATACTTTCTTCCTTCCTTACTTCACCCCTTTTTGCTCATCTTTCTCTTTGCTTTCCAAATCATCTCTTTAAGAAAAAGTTCGGGGTAGGCACTGTGGTCCAGTGAGGTCAGTAACCGCTTGGGGCACCTGCATCCCTTATCAGAGTGCCAATTCAAGTCCTGGGTGCTCTGCTTCAGATCCAGTTCCCTGCTCACGTGTCTGGGAAGCAGCCCAAATGCCTGAGTTCTTTCCCCACATGGCTGATGTGGACGGAGCTCCTGGCTCCTGGCTTCAGCCCAGCCCTGGCTATTATGGCCATTTGCGGGGTGAACCAGCAAGTAGAAGATCTTTCTGTCTCTTTCTCTTTTTAAAAAAAAAAACAAAAGTTAGTGCATTAAAATACCAGCATGAAATACAAGTTATACAAAGCATTAACAATAATTTAATTTAATTTAAAACTTAGGCTTAGAGTGTGGATTTACCCTTCACAGAAGAAATAAGCAGAGTGAAAAAGTAACCCATGCTATCAAACAAAGTTTAGTACAAATCCTTGACAAATACTTAAGTTAATTTTCTTTAAATCATTGGAGGGGGGATATATTCTGAATAAATAACAGTTGTACAGAGCACAAATGGGAAAGGCTTTTTCAATTTATACTTTTAAGGGCGTGGAGTGGCCACTGTGGCACAGCAGGTTAAGTTACTGCTTGACATACTGGCATCCTGGCACCCCATATCAGAGTAACATTTCAATCCTAGCTATTCTGCTTCTGATCCGGCTCCCTGGTAATGTGCCTAGGAAAGCAGCGGAAGTTGGTCCAAGTACTTGGGCCCCTGCCACCATGTGGGAGACTCAGCTGGAGTTACTGGTTCCTAGTTCTGGCCTGGCCCAGACCTGGCTGTTGGGACCATTTGGGGAGTTGACCTAGTGGTGGAAGAACACTTCTTCTCTGTCTGCCTCTCTTTCTCTCTAGGTCTTTCTGCCTTTCAAATAAATAATAAATCTTCAAAAATAAACATATATTAAAACACTGCCTAACAGAGGAGGTCATGGCAGAGATTAAAAATAAATGCTTTTTGTGGCCCTTAATGTTCATGAATTCACTTGCTTTTAATTTTTTAGTGAAAGGATTCTGCTGGGGTTTTCTGGCCCAGTAGTACAAAAATATACATTTATTTCTAGTTAAAAATTGAACATTCTAATATTTGAAAAAAATATTCTCTGTGGACATATACTAACCAAGGCTTAATAATAATAAATAAAAAAGTTACTGCTAAGGTACACTTAGAATTCTCTTTACTTGAGACATTTACTGGAAAATGCCAGTAAGAACCGAAGAGCCAAACCGGCTCTGACTGTGTGAATGTGCTGGGGTGAGGATAGGGTTTCTCACACTTGGACCTTTTGATGAAACGCCTTTCCAAACCAGTGTGTCATCTTAGCCTACGATTTCACACATCAGCTGCCGGGGTACCTACCCTGAGAGCCCAGTTTCACATTGCACTAATGAGTCAACACCTGTTAAGAGTGGAGAAATCCGAACCTTACTAGTGACCGTGAAGCCTCCTGGGAGCATGGATGCTGGGCATTGTCATACTCACCGCCAGCGTGTCTGCACTCAGGACCCTGGCGGCCGCCGTGATGAAGTCCCCCACCAGCATGGAGAAGCCAGGCAAGCCCAGGGAGAAAAAGCGGGGTGGGCAGTGCCTTATGATGGTATTTAAGATGTCCTGAAAGGGAAGAACAGAAAACACAATTGCAGTTTCAAGAACAAAATTCCAAAGCAGTCGGAGTGTGTGTGCGTGCGTGTGTGTGTGTCCATGTGAACACTGCATCATGACTGAAGACAACACAGATGACACAAATTGTCCAGGGACAGGGGTGCTGGCAGGTGACTTACTCGAAGGTTATCGATCCCGTGTTACAGGGAAGAGAATGGAGACGCCAAACTGTAAGATCACCTGTCCCACACCTAAAACATGGCATCAGGGGCGAGACATTTCTTCTGTCTTCTACCTACATGTGAGCTGCTTAGACAGGCTACAGGAATACTAAGGCAGACAGATAAATAAAACCCTCAGACGCCTATCACTACAATAGAGAGTAAGTTCTGTCCCCAGCTTCCGATTTTCAAAAGCTAAAACTGCTTATGTTAAAAACAAAACAAATCATAAGGGAGACAACGTGATGGCAATGTCCACTCTTCAGGTGACTTGGGTGCTAAGAAACAGGGCTGCAGGAAGTGCCAAGGGGTGCCGGGCTGAGCCCGCGGAGTCGGCGTGGCTCCGATCGCAGGTGCAGCGGAAAGGTGCAAGGGCAAAGTGCAGCGGCTGCCTCGGCACTATGTGCAGTGCGCGGGGGGCAATTCCTGCCCCAGACCCCTCGTGTCCCTGTGTCTGTAGTGGCCGTTGCCCAGTCCTGCCAGTGGCAGATCAAGGGTCCACCTCTGGACCCCAATCGCACCATCACCAGCCAGGTGATGTCTCTGAGGCCATCTGTTCCTGTGTGTGTGTGTGTGTGAGTGTGTGTGCACACACACATGCACACACAGGGGAATTGGAAAGGAAACCACAAGGTTCTTCTCTGTGGCCTATTATTCAGACACACCACAGTGCTATACTTACGTGACTTGTAAACAACCTGTGGTTACTCTCAACCTAGGAGTAAGAAGTACAACACAAAAGACTCTAGTTTCTTAAGATTTTAGTGTGGCTACTTGAAAAAATCTTGTAAAATAATCCTGATGTAATTCAGTTCAATTAGAGTACAGCAGGAACAGCGTGCTGAATTCTAACACGTTGACTTGCGTCCTTCCTACTTAATCCCGTTTCACAACGTTATCTTCTTAAAAGACAATCTGTGAGTGTGCACGGAACATATTTTTTTCCAGAAAACAGACTTTCTTCCTTACATGGCGGACTCATTCAATTTCTACAAATCATGCTATTTACATCCTTAAAGTGGCTATGCCTGCACAACGCTTCATCTACTGGCGTTCACGCATGGTAAAGAGTTTAAGCGAGTACTGATTTAAAGTTTCAGCATTTCAGCAGACTTTTCCCTGTACCAAAAATAAACAGACAGACAGATAGGTCAATAAAAGAAAGGAAGGAAGAAAGGAAAGACAGACCTAAAGCACGCTTCTGCCCAGTTAATGTTTAACCCTGGTTTAATCACATCCTGTGATCCACTTTAGGGTCCCTATCAGCCAAGGCAAACAGTCTCAGGAGCGGAGCAGATGGATGCTGCAGTTAGAAAAGTGTGCGGTAAGCTCCTGCTCCAGGAGGGGAACAAAAGATCCACCTTTTTCATAATTAAGCCTCTGATTAATGCCCTGGGCTCCTCACCACACACCTGTAATTACTCACAGAGGTACGCATTGTGCTGGCCCTTGTCTCGGAATATCAGGCATCAAGCTACCCAGCAGCAGATGGAAGCAGGGTTCTGTTGACATATGCTGCAATGAAAGGATTCGTGCAAACCTGGCTAGCAAGGTAGCAGAATGCCATGCATTTGAAGATTAATAATGCAAACAACCGTGATGTTAACTTTGCTATGTTTGTGCTGATTCCATCTGTTGAGATGAGGAACTAAACCTTGAAGCCTGTGGGTCTGAAAACTTCCCAGCACGTACATCATTAAATGAGCCATTTCCACCAGTGGAATTTAGAGTTTTCATTTTAAAAATGCTTACGTCTATGGCCATCAGGAACTAAATCCCTTAATGGGCCAGAGCCAGAAATCGTCAGTGGGATCCGTTTTTGTCACACATGCTTCACACACATAAAGGTGCTGATCTGTAAAATGGGGCGTGCTGTTGATGTTGACGCTGGAGACCCTGGATTCGCGCGGAGCCGAGACCAAGCCACACGGCTCTCCCACCCCCTGGACGACAGCCAGGCACTTCAACAGAACCTGTCTCTCCGGGCAGGAAGGTCGGAAAGAGAAGGCAAAATAACAGATGGCTACCCTGCCCTAGCCTGCCACCCAAGTGAGACAGCGCCCCGAGGAGAAGCAGAGCCCGGGCCGCCAGGGCCCAGGACGGCGCTGGGGTAGGGTTAACGCGGGGGTTAAAGAGGGAAACTGTATGACGAGCCAGCCAAATTATGGCCATATGCCTGCTTATTTTGCTTAGCCACATTAAGACGGAACACTTCAAAGCAGAACAACCACAAGGTGCTTAGAGAGAGCAGCTGCATACTCCAACGGGGGGACACCCACAAAGCGCTCCCTCCTCTCACTCCTGGTAGCATCCCTCTTACACCTTCCCCTTCACACATCAAGGTCACGGCTACAACTGGAATGTTTGGAAACATAAAACAAAATCTTGAGACCCCGACCCCTTCACAGCCTCCAGGGCTCTGTGCATACATGAAACAGGATGCCCCCACACCCCATTCAAGTGTAACTCTTGTGCCGGTTGCAGGATCCACATCCAAAATGAAAGGTGGATGGCCGAACAGATTTTCAAAGTGAATCCTGTGTTGTTGTTAACTGAAATCAAATTATTCTGGGAAACTTGTACCTTTTGCCATAAACAGAAAACATTCTTGAGATCAAGACAATGACAGTGAAACCGTGCTAAGCATTTGCTAAAAATACCCCTATCTGACGGAGGCCGGGATTCAAGACTGGCTCTGATTGCTACCTGGGCAATTTGTGATGTCAGGGTGGTGTGTGGGAAGTTCTTCTATCTGCTCCAGCTGGCCCACCTGGGAGTGTCCCAAGGACTGGCAGAGACTGGGAAAGGGAGCATCACTTCCACGGAGTGACTCAAATACTTTTCAGGGCTGCCTCCTCTGGAGCCATTAGTGGGAAACACCTGTACTCCAGCTCTGCTGGGGAGAAGACCTGTACATGTGTGTGCATGTGCGTGTGTGTGTGTGTGTGTATGGACAGCCCCACAGCATACTCCTGTGTGTGTGTGTGTGCAGCCCCACGGCATGCAGCCCACGGCATGGGGCTTGAACACACAGCCTGGTGTGTGTGTGTGTGTGTGTGTGTGTGTTGTCTGTGGGCAGCCCCACAGCATGCTCCTGCTTGTATGTGTGTGTGTGTACAGCTCCACAGCATGCTCCTGCTTTAGATCTCTCCTCCACAGAATGGGAGAAGCCGCCCTAGAGAGGTGGATCTGAGGGGCTGGGAGATGTGAACAGCCCTCTGTACAACTGAAAAGCACCACAGACAAGTAAACCGGATTGCAAGAAAAAAAAATTTTAAAAAAAGGACTCTGAAGGGTTTTACTCTGTAGAATTTACACTGCAGGTTTAATTTGCATAATTAAGTGAACTATTATTTTGCTGATCCACAGAAAGTGTATTTTAAAACATTTCAGCTGGGGCCCAAACAGGCCCCCTCGGATCACACGTTATCCAAGACATTAAAAAGCTCTAGCAGTACGTGCTGTCAACATCCTTAACAATTAGCCACACTGGATGTGACTTTAAGGCAAACAATAAAAATGGGAAAATTCATACTTTTGATTTTCTAGGATTCATTTTTCCACAGAGAGTTCTAGAACTTATCCCAAACAAATAACTCTGGTAACTAGAATTGGTTTCTTTTCTACTCTACACAGACTGAATAATAAGCTAAACAATAAGCTCAATGATAAATGGAGTCTCAAATAGGAGGTAGTTTGTTCTTTAAGACCGACCAGTATGAAACATAGGCAAAACTCTTTTATGTGGTTTTGTTCAAAGGAAATAAAATTCATCCTGCAAAAATTTTTTTTAAAAAGATTTATTTATTTATTTGAAAGGCAGAGTTACAGAGAGGCAGAAGCAGAGAGAGAAAGTGAGAGAGAGAGAGAGATCTTCCATCCACTGGTTCACTCCCCAAATGGCAGCAACAGCCAGAGCTGGGCCAATCTGGAGCCAGGAGCTAGGAGCTTCTTCTGGGTCTCCCACTTGGGTGCAGGAGCCCAAGGACTTGGACCATCTTCTACTGCTTTCCCAGGCCACAGCAGAGAGCTGGATTGGAGTGGAGCAGCTGGGACTCAAACCGGCGCCCATATGGAATGCCTGCACCACAGCTATACCACAGCACTGGCCCACAAAGTGTTTTAATACAGTGAACAGGCCACCAAACTAGTTGTGTCTGTTTTGTTTTGTTTTGGTTAAAAGTTCACATAGGTACTACACAGCGAGTGAAAAGCTCAAAGATGGTAATTGTGAACCTGTCGCTTATCAAAAGGTTCAGGTTTATGAGAAAGTAACTGGTGAGAACATCTGTTTCATCACTGATCTTGCAAAAAATCAGGTAATTCAAACAGAGGCGTGTTGCTTCCTCTCCTCCACAGCACGGTTCTATAAACACAAACTGCATTCAGCCTGGTAAATGAATTGCTCTAATTGAAAGCTATGTACACAGTAACTGGAAAAACCATAAGTGATAAGAAAAACATATGGTGATGGCAATAGAAATCGGTTTATTCATTTTGCATAGTGTTGTTGCTTTAGTTCTCTTATAATTGACCTTTAGAACGATAAATGTGTAAAATAATTTTGTTTATTATGGCTCCAAACCTTCCAACAATTACACAAAATGAAAATTTTAAAGGAAGGATTCATTCTGGAAGCATTTCCATTGTTTACATAATTGCACAGCTATAATTTAGTGCTCATGTTGTTATGGAAAATAAAAAAGGGGCCATTACGGGCCACTTCAATTTAAAACATTGCACAGTGGTGTCAAAAATGGGGGAGAACGTTCTCTTTAAAGCAGTTTAAAAATGGATTAACCCTGTAAACAAAAACATTTCAATATTGTAGTCTATGAAATAGAAATGTTCCAGAAGTAGCCATCCTTCAAACTGTATCAGAAATGTTGCAACCGTACTTTTACACCAATGACATATATATTATTCACTTAATATTTGTTCACTGCCCGGCAGATGATGGCTGTAATACAATAGCTGGCCATCTGTCTCCTTGCCTTTCCTTGCGGACTTGCAATCCTGCTTCTCAAGAGCAAACAGACCCAGCTCTTCTGCCTGAAGTCCCTTGGTCCCTGCACACGGCCAGAAATAAATATATAAATAAAAGCTATGGGTGCATAATGATTTGACTGTTTGCTTCTCATTTTTAAGAGCACTAAAAGGCTACACAGTTGCAGTTTGCAGAGAAGATGCCGGTCTTCTATCTAGGAAATTCAGTAGGAAGCTCTTTTATTTGTTAGAGCCGGGAATGGTGAAATTGTGTCACTCCAGTAATGTGGGTGAAAAAAAAAAAAAGATACGATTCATTCTCTATGTGGATAACTAACCATAAAAATATCTGAAGGCAGGTATTTAAATTGGACACTAAACCTGGGTATAATTTAAATTTTCTTTAACAATTAAAAGCAGCTGCCATCCTGCAGTGCTGTGAGGCGATATTTGAAAACATCAGCTCCTGCATGATTGACAACGCCCAGAAATGAGAGTTTTGGTTACCAGAACAGATCTGAGGGGACCTCAAAACTCCAAGGCGGAGTCATCGCTCATGGACAACCTTTACATCGTGCAAACTGCTACCAGCCTCTGGTGACAACAAAATAAAGCCTTTCTCCATTATGGCATTTAAAAAGGGTGGGGTGGGGGGGGCGAGACCAGAGCACGGCACCAGTATTGTGCTTCCTGAGCAGACCCTAGGAATAAACAGATGGCAGGACAAAGCTGAAAATTATTTTCAAATTCTAGGCCAAATCATATGTGTGTGTGTGTGTGCTGTACATTAGTTGCTGAAATGGCCAGGCGTGGTGCAAGTGTGCTTTCAGAACGAGGCAGACGTGCTTACAAGTGCTGGACACGATGTGACTTCTTCGGGTGTAACCGCGTTACCAAGGCCAGGAGAAATATGACAGGACAGAGTAATTGGGTTCCACGGCTGGAGAATCAAAATTGCCTGGAGGCTCTCACCAGGAGAACTGCTATGGAGAGGACGCGAGTTTCCTTGACAGCAGTGCGCAAGGGGGAAAGGGAAGACATGTGACAAACTTCGGACGGCCACAGGAGCTGCTCTGCCGATTTGCACGGTATCAGGATTTCAGGAACGACAGAGCAAGCAGATGGCAGAGAAAGTTGTTGCCATCCTCAGCCCAGAAGGAGAGCCTTGGATATTTCCACAACTGTTTCACAACTAATCCTTTAAACTGATCAGGATGATCTGTCCTGCCTGCCTCAGGAATACAGGGCGAGAGATTTCTTTACTGATCTGAGAATGCTGTATGGTGATTTTATTTCACACTGGAGCTGAAATGTCACCGGGGTGTCTTAATTGCTTCTTCCCTTTTATTGTTTTTAACAGCTTTACGGAAACATCACACACACACGAAATCCACCCTATAAAATACACAGCATAGTTTAGAATGCTGCAACCATCATCACCACTCTCTAATTTGAGAGCATTTTCATTTCTAAAATTAAACTCTCTGCCCATTAGCCGTCTCTCCCCACTTCCTCTCCAGCCAGTACCTGGCGACTAATTAATCTACTTTCTGTCTCTATGGATTTGCTTACCCTGTACATGTTGGAATATGGAATCCTGTATGAAATGGCGGTTGTGAGTTGCATTTTCCTAGTGACTAATGATGTTGAGTAGCAGCTCTTCATGTGCTTCCTGGCCACCTTGATTCTCTTTGTCAGAGTCTTAAGTCCTTTACCCATTGGGTTCATTTGGAAGACACCTTTATGCATTCTGGTACCAGAAATATGATTTGCAAATATTTTCCATCATTTTTGGTTTGTTTTCCCATTTGCTTGACAGTGTTCTTTGATGCACAATAGATTTTAGTTTTGATGAAAGACAATTTACCCACTTTTTTATCGCTATTATTTGTTTTTGGGGTTAATCTACTACATTGCCAAACCCAAGGTCATCAGGATTTACTTCTTTATTTTCTTCTAAGGCTTAAAAAACTTAGTGATTGATTTAGCTTTGAAAATCAGAGAAAGACAGAGGGAGAGAGGTAGAGGGACAGAGACAGATAGAGGTTTGCTGGTTCACACCCCCAACAGCCTACAATAGCCAGGGCTGGGCCTGGCCAAAGTCAGGAGCCCGAAACTCAATGAGAAGGACTCAACCACTTGAGTCGTCATTCCTGCCTCCCAGGGTGTGCATTAGTAGAAGACTGGAATCAGATGTGGATTCAGGACTAGAGCCCAAGCACTGGACTGTGGGATATGGTGTCCAAAGCTATATCTTAACTGCTGTGCCAAATGCCCACTCCTTCTAAGACTCTTAGATTTAGGCCTCTGATCCATTTCGGGTCATTTTTGTGTATGGAGTGAGGCAGAGGTCTAACTTCTTCATTTGCATGTGGATATTTACTTGTTCCAGCACTACCTGTTGAACTCTTCTTTCCCTCCCTGAATTGTCTTTGTATCTTGTTGAAAATCAATCAGCTACAGCTGTATGTAGGTTTATTTCTAGACTCTCAATATTATATTCCATGGTTTTAAATCACCTAACCTTTTACATCTGACCCAGCTTTGTAGCAACTTTTGAAACAAGGAACTGTGAGTTCTATGTTCTCCTTCGAGATTGTTGGGACAATTCCATAGGAATGTTAGGATCGTTTTTTTTGTATTTCTGAAAAAAAAAATAAAAAGGCCATTGGATTTTGACAGGGATTGTGCCAAATCAATACATCAGTTTAGGCAGTCCTGTTCCAATCCAGGAATACAGGATATTTTCCTACTTATTTAGGTGGTTTTTAATTCCTTACAGCAACACTGTAATCGTCAGTGTATACTTATCCGAGCACCTGGCTTTGAGTCTCCCACCTGCTTCTGATCTGGCTTCTTGACAGGCAGTAGGTGATGGCTCAAGTAACTGGGCCCCTGCCACCCATGTGAGACAGCTGGATTCAGTCCCATGCTGCTTGCTTTGGTAGGCATTTGGGGAGTGAACCAGCGGAGGGAAGCCCTCTCTTTCTCGCTCTCTCTTTGCCTTTCAAACAAAATGAAAACAAAAAATAAATTTTTAAGTACCTCTCCTGCTTAACAAAAAATGAATTTCTTTCTTAACTTCATTTTCAAATTGCCCATTGTTGGCGTTTAGGAATGCAGCTGATTGTATTTATCGATCTTGTAGGCTACAACTAACATGTTTGTTTTAAGTGTGTGTGTGTTCCTTGGGGTTTTTCATATGCAAGATCATATCATCTGCAAAAATTTACAGCTGTCCATTTTTCTTTCCAGCCTGATCGCCTTTTATCTCATTTTCTTATCTAATTGCCTTGGTCAGAATCCCTAGTATATCCACGAGTAGAAGTAGTGAGAACAGCCATGGAAATGCCTAGTACGTCTTTGGTGGGAAAAAAGCTAGAGCTTATGATGTGGCATCTGAACCCAGAGCAACTTCTTCTCAAAATATTTTTGGAGAGTAGCAAACGAATACTTTCCTCAGGATGTCCAGGGTGCTGCAAGACTGGGGCCTCCCAGAAAGAACTTACCCTGCATAGCATGAGTCAGGTCATTCTCTCAGCTACACGGACAAGACCTCCAGCCCCTCCGTCTGACCGACACAGCACCCGGCTTGCAGCCCACGACCAGGGACTGCTGGCTTCCACGTCTGCCTCTCTGGGTGGGCATTTCACAGCTCGCAGTCTCAGTGCTGATCCCGCTAAGCGTCAACTGCACGATGCTCCAGGCCGGCTGAACGAGGCTGATGCAGAGACTCCAGAGCAGGGATTAAATCCTCACAGAGAGTTGGCGAATGCAGGGAGTCCACAAGCCGATAGCGGCGAGTTGACGATGTTGGGAGCAATGCAGCTGCTGGAGACTCCTGTGTAAAATGCTTTGAGTCCTGGACATGGATGCCGTGCCCTGAAGAGAGCACTAGGCCTGGTGGCCAAAGCCCAGGAACTCGTCTACACAGCAAGGCTTTTATACACTGCTGAGGGCCTTCCTCGGGGCAGCAGGCAGGCAGCCAGGGAGGAGCCAGGAGATACTAAAATCTGATTTTCCTGATATAACCAAAAGAGGCTACACTCAGGCAAGTCTCCACGCATGTCTCTTCCCTCACCTTCTCCTGGGACTTCTACAACATAGTCTAGCAGAGGCAAAAACCAAGATTGAGAGCCACTGCAGGTCCATGGGGCGGTTAAAAACACATGGTGTTGGCCGGCGCCGTGGCTCACTAGGCTAATCCTCCACCTGCGGTGCCGGTACCCCGGGTTCTAGTCCTGGTTGGGGCGCTGGATTCTGTCCTGGTTGCTCCTCTTCCAGTCTAGCTCTCCGCTGTGGCCCGGGAAGGCAGTGGAGGATGGCCCAAGTACTTGGGCCCTGCACCCGCACGGGAGACTGGAAGAAAGCACCTGGCTCCTGGCTTTGGATCGGTGCAGCGCGCCGGCAGTAGTGGCCATTTGAGGGGTGAACCAACGGAAGGAAGACCTTTCTCTCTGTCTCTCTCTCTCACTGTCTAACTCTGCCTGTCAAAACAAACAAACAACCACAGCGTATCATCACTCACAGTCATGTCATTAAGGTAGAAACTTCCAAGAAGAGTAAACGTGTGCAGACGTGAGCACAGCTACTAAGGAGACACGTAGCTATCCTCCCATGTTTAATGCACATCCCGTCTCAGGAAGGCCTCAGCCAGAACTATATTCTTAGAAATTCTAGGATGAAACCAGTCAGGTGCTACCTAACACCACAGCTGCAAGACTGCCTTGAAGGATTAATCACTGCTGTCAATGACGCCAAGCAAAATAACCATCTCACCCCAGCGCTGAGATCCAGGTGGGGACCCAGCCGCACACTGGTGTTACCCTAGAACGAAGCAGAGACACTCAGTAGGGAAGACACATCCCTACTGAATTTTGCCAATGGAAATACTTAATTTGTTCCTTTGGAACTACGGAAACTTAGAAAAGGATCCAAGAGATCATCATTCTACCTTTACAGACAAGGAGAAGGAAACCACTTAGGGCCAGGTTTAGACACAAATCCAAGCACGTTCTAGGGAAGTGGGGAGGTTAACTCCGTGTAAGTCAAACACTGACGCTCATGGATAATGCATCTCACATTCAGAGGACCGCTTACTTAGCTCTGAAACGTGAATTGTTCTTTCATCTCATTCACTCTGCCTAGTAATCACTTAAAATGCAAATAATACTTTGTTACCCTACATTTTCAAGTGAAGTCAGTAAGTTAGCTTAAATCCTGCTCTCTCAGAAACAGTACCACCACAGCAGTCTTTGGAAACTGTGCATACACGGGGGAGGAGGGACCAGCACATCAGAAAGACCCTACTGAGAATAAGCAAGAAATTGACCAGGATTCCTACAAGAAATCAAGACTTCTCTTTATTCTCAAAAATGCCCACTGCAGAATTCACCAGCTGGGGCCTCTCTGCTCATTTATTTGAGGCCCCTCAACTCTTCCCAAAGACTCAGGGCTTCCACCGGGGATGTGCCATCAGAGACGAGAGTCCAAGGCATTTCATCACGTCTCCTTCTCCACACGTGCCGACAATAACCCACGCCCAGACCTGCGTGAAAGGGAGCCTGCTTCACGACGCTGCATTGTGTTGGGGCCGCTCCTGGCCCTGTCCCAGAAAAGACTGGAGAGGAAAAGCTACTTCTGTTGGAACTTCCCAGGTCTTCCGGGGGGTGTTCTCACATTGCAAAAGAAACGGACTTGGGAACATGATTGTTCCTCATTCTTTTCATGCCGGAGAACAGAAAATGGATGCTCTCCAGTTTGTTTTCTTGTAACTAAAATTCTTCCACCTGCGCACAGCAGCGAAGTTGAAACTGTCAGTGTTCTAATGTTCTGTAAGACGGAGAGGGCAACCACAGACCATGGCCACCAGTGAGGGTTGGACGAGGTATGCAAGCTCCTTACAACCCGTAGCATTTCCAGTTTCTGCCTGGGCACCACACTCTCTCTCTCTCTCTCTCTACCCCTCTCTCATTTATGTTTGGGCGAAGAGCTCTGAAGAATGGCTGAGATTTGAGAGAAAAATCCCAAAGGCAGCCAACTCTACTAACTTCCTTCCAACTCTACTAACCTCTGGCCAGAAGCACCAGCAAGATGGCGATGGTGCTGAAGCTCAGCCTCGCCCTACACGCCCACTCGTGGATCTCAGCCCGGCAGGCCAAGGTGACCCTCCAGAACAGTGACTCAGCCGGCAGCCCACTGCTACGGATCCCGGGAATACCTGCTTGACCTTTTGGTTTCCAAGTCAAACACAATGCAATTCACTTTGGCAGGTGAAAAGGTACTTCGGGAGGGAACGGGAATGAGGACTTGGGAAGAGAGGGCCACAAAGACAGGATCACAGCAGGAGACACCACTAATGTACTATCTGATTTCGGCAGGTATTCTACCTCCGAAACAGCGAGTTCATCATCTGTAAAAATGGGAATGAAAATGTAACACGCCCTCGAGTACGCAGGCAAAGGGCAGAAATGACATCCGAAAGCATGTTCTACGCCCCAAAGCCTCACGTTATCCCCTTCATTAAATTATAGCAACATTTATAATCATGATCTTATTAAAATATTAATTTTCCAAGATCACTTGAAAAATGAGACCAAGCAGATTTGATTTAAAATCCACTCATTTAAAAAAGTCTGAAATGCAGGCCACATCATCCTGATAATTTCCATTCAAACACATGTTAATAAGCTGACAACTTTGTCAGGGGCTAGCTGGGCTGAAGATACCATGTGAGCTGCCATGAGGGCCAGAGGCAGGATGGAGTGTGGCCCCTGCTTTCCAGCAATGACATCTTAGGGATGGGGACAGTTACCCAAAGCTAAGGGCGAGGCCAGGCCGAAAGCGCAGGACCCTTGTGTGGTGACCAGGGAGGGGAGAAAGCAGGTGACGCAGAGCACAGGGTCTTCACAAGAGGAGCATGCTGGGCACGTTTAACTGAGACGCCAGTGCAGGAGGAAACGGTAGGTGTTTGATTTTAATGTCTTATTACCATAGGGTTCTCTGCTGCTAAAATTTCCCTGGCCCACAAATACCTACCAAAGAATATTTTTTTCCATGGGAGAACAAAAGAAAAACTGTTGTTTATTGTTTCTTTGGAAAACAATGTTCTCTCTAAAATGTATTCCAGTAAATAGCATTAATAGCTGAACAATCTGCAATTACCACACCACCACTTATTGTTATGCATGAAAAAGAAATCAGACAAAAAGAGATGATTCCCCACAAGGAGAGCACTTTCTCACAGAAACAAAACTTGCAATTTAAAATGCTTCTCTTGACGTTATTTCCTTGTACTTAAATCTACTTTTTGTGGCTTATAAACCAGGCATGATTCAAAATCTCTTATATTCAAAAACCATTCCCCGCTAAATGGGGATTAACAGACCCCCCCCGCCCCAGGCACCACGTTAGTCCTTGAAATACCCCAGAAGCCATCTTTCAGCCCCCCAGTGCGTCCTGGTTCAAGGTGCTCTTGCAAGTCAACAGCTGCCCCAGCCAGCACCTACCGAGGGCCCGACTGCCCTCACCTTCCTAGGGCCCAGACAGAGCCGCCGAGGACCCATTTCATGGAACAAGCAGCTCAAGGGAGGAAAGGCCATGAGGTCCCTAACTCAGGGTGCGAGACCAGGGCTCCGGCTTCCTTTTACTCCACGCCGCCGAGAGATGGCCAGAGGGCCCTGGATCAAGCGCTTCAGGGCTGCAGAAGCTCACAGACCCAAATCAAGCCCCTGCTGCATGTGAACAGCACAGCCAGGTCTAGAGCATGTTTGCTGGCAGTGAACTGGACCCTGCCCACCAGCCCTGATCGGCAGGGAAGGCAGCAGATTCTCTCTCTCCACAGCATGGCTGCAGACCCGAGAAGAAGGCAATTATCTGCGTCCACATGCCAGCTCCTCCCGGGGCCAGCTCTGAGCTCGGCCCTCCTCCTTCCCTTCAGCTGCACCTGGGGAACGGGTAGGCACCGGTGGGATTCGAGCCCCCTGCCTGCACCCAGGCTCGCAGTGCCCCGGGCTGCGCGGCTGCAGGCCACACCGCTGCACAGCGGACTTCCAGATTGAATCCACCTCAGATCATTTTCACATTAACTGGGAATTAATCAGATCCATGCTTCACTTTTTTAAGTCAAATAATATTGAGGTTTTTTCTTTTTTTTTTAAAGGAATACATGCAGAATTTAGTAAGTTGAACCATATGAAATTGCACCCACCCTTTTGAAGAACAGCCGAATATTGGCAATTTTCATATAATTCAACCTAAAACATTTGCTTCTCTTGCTTTCTACTGCAGTCTCCCTGGCTAGATTTTTCCTATGATTTAATTTACTTGGTTAAATTAAGAGGGTCTTTCAAACTTTGTTGAGTACCGAGCTTCGTCCTTTAATGCATGCAGCCTCACTGTTCCCCGCGTCCGGGATCATATGTACTTGGCAAGGCTCCCCACCTCGGTCGGTGCTGTCGGCATGTAGGGTCATGGATTCTCTGTGCCTCTGTGAGACTCCCCCACGCCTGGGCTCTTCCTGCTAGATGCCAGGACACTCCCCCTCCCCAGCTGTGACGACCAAAAATGTCTCCAGAAATTGCCATACGTTCCTTGGCGGGGGGGGGGGGAGGCAACACCCCCCGCTTCCCCCTGCCAATCACTCTTCTAGGCTAAGGAAAGCCGACAAGCTGACAGGCATTCCACAGCAGAAAGTTCATGTCGGCTCTGAAATCGGAGCCCAGGTCTCAACCACAGCAGCTCGAGCTCGGTCACCTGCTCTTCTCCGTGATGCCACGGAACGCGTGGAAGAGGCAAGCCCCCTTTCTCCCTTCAGTTGTCTCTCAGCCAACACACTGACTGAGCACTTCTCTGTCGGGGAAGCGGCAGGCCACACCACTCTGCGGCAGGCTTCCGGACAGAACCCTCTTCAGGTCATTTTCACATGAGCTCAGAATGAATCGGATCCGTATTCTACTTCTTTTGGTAACAAAGTATTGACTGCTTAGCAATAAATGCAGAATTAAAGAGGCCATGGTCATAGGGTCTCCATCCAGAGAGACCTGAGGGCAAAACAAAACCAGGCTTTCTACTGAAGAACTCAGGCGGCAGGTGTTTGTCCTGGTGGTGAAGATGCTTCTGTCCCACAAGGACGCACTTGGGTTCGACTGCAGCTCCTGACTGTAGCTCCCTGATAAAGCAGACCCTGGGAGGCAGTGATGATAATTCAAGCAGCTGGGTTCCTGCCGGCCACGTGGGTGACCTGGACTGAGGCCCCGGCTCCTGGTTTCGGCACTGGCCCTGCCCAAGCAGTTGCAGGCATGGGGGAGCTCCTTCTTTAAGTCACTCTCTCTGCCTCTCAAAATAAATAAGTTTCTAAAGACGACACACACAGGCTGGCATCTATACTATATCATATGGTAACAGTCTGGTAAGAACAGGATCTTTCCTCTTTTCCACATATACTGAACTGCTACTATATTTTTGCGGTTTAAGTGATTTCATATACAGAATTCATCTTCATCGCTGACAGCATTTACTTGAAAGAAGCCCATCCAGGGAAATCAAACACAGCTCTCCTTCTTGGCTTCCAGGGTAGACTGACCCCTCCGCCCCCATCAGCCGCCCATGCTATCATCTTACACTCTCTAAAGCTGTCAAACAAGCTCACCGCACTTGTGTTATACCTCAGAACCCAGGGCTCTGCCATCTGTTGCTTTCTACATATTTCCACTTTCCTTACTGTGGTGTAAGTGGGCTCCGTCTGCAGCTTAATGAAAATAATTACTGGCTTTACAGCTGTAACAGAAAAGAAAAAAAAAAACACCCACTCTGGCTTACTGTTTTGGTGCAGCCGTCTATCTGAAATCTCCATGGGCACTGGCAGCAGAATGAAGTCATAATAAATCTTTTTTGACAAAGCTTAATTCATCTATGGCTTTTTAAAAAATATTTATTTATTTATTTATTTGAAAGGCAGAGTTACAAAGAGGCAGAGAGAGAGAGAGAGAGAGAGAGAGTGAGAGAGAGTGAGAGTGTGTCTTCCATTCTCTGGTTCACTCCTCAGATGACTGCAATGTCTGGAAGCTGCGCCAATCTGGAGCCAGGAGCCTGAAGCCTCCTCCAGGCCTCCCATGCAGGTGCAGGGGCCCAAGGACTTGGGCCATCTTCCATTGCTTTCCCAGGCCACAGCAGAGAGCTGGATTGGAAGTAGAGCAGCTGGGACTCGAACCGGCATCCATATGGGATGCCAGCACTGCAGACTAGGGCTTTAACCCACTGCACCACAGCACCAACCCCTCATCTATGGCTTTTATAGTCCCCTGAAATTTTATGGGAAATACCAGAAGCCACGGAATTTTACCTGATGACATACATTAATTTTATGATTGCCTCTATATTTTATCACTTTGAATCTGTATAAGTACATAATAAGAATTATTAACAATACATGTTAGGAAAGGGTTTAGACATATCACCCATCCTTGTAAATGTTATTCCTCCAACAGACTGAAGTCAAACTGGAAAGTTTTGTTTACTGCTGTAGTAAACCCTTATATTCAACAAAATCCCAATAATTTAAATAAATATAAATATTTTAAAACACATTTTAAGTGGCAAATTACTTTCAAAAACATAGTAACAAAACTAGCAAAAACATCAAGTAACAGAGACTTTTATTCAAACTTACTAACAGAGACTTATTCAAAGCTCTGCTTGAATACCTTTAAATAAATATATAATTAGCATGCCAACTGTCTGAATTCTCACAGGGGGTAGAAAACAAGTAGAAAGAGAATGTCCCTGGAAATCTTTCCCATACTTTTCTAAATCCTAGCAGGCACTAATTCTTTGGGGACACTCTTGGTGTGTCCTCTGATGCACCTGCTGGTCTGTACTGCCCAGATCTGGAGCAGTAAGACAGGCGCTGACAGTTATAGTCACCTCCATTCTACCCTACCCACCCTTCTTCCTCTTTTTTTTTTATTTCCTCCCCAAAGAAACCTTTTATTTAAGGAATACAGACTTCATGCATTTCATAAGTACAACTTCAGGAATAAAGTGATTCTTCCCACCATACCTGCCCTCCCACCCCTCCTCCTCCTCCTCCTCCTTCCTCTTTCATTCCCAGTCCCATTCTCCACTAAGACCCATTTTCAATTAACTTTATACACAGAAGATTAACTCTATACTAAGTAAGGAGTTCAACAATTTGCACGGTGGAAAAAAACAAAAAACAAAAAAACTGTTCCTCAATAGTTGAGACCTGGGTTGTTCAAAGTCATTGCATCTTGAAGGTAATTTCACTTCATTTTTTTTAAGAAACTTAATTAACTTTAACGAAGCACCCAAGAATGATACATCTTTTGGGAGCACTTAGACATAGTTATAATACAATTCTTTGAGGACATAGGCACTGCATAGGAAGTTAGTGCACAGTGACTCCTGTTGTTAATTTAACAATTAACACTCCTATGTATGACATCAGTGATCACCCAAGGCTCTTGACATGAGCTGCCTAGGCCATGGAAGCCTTTTGAACCCACAAACTCCATCAGTATTCAGACAAGGCCATAGGCATAGTGGAAGTTCTCTTCTTCCTTCAAAGAAAAGTAAATCCTTCTTTGATGACCACTTTCTGCTGGGGTCTCACCCACAGAGGTCCTTCATGTAGGACATTTTCTGCCTCTGTGTCTTGGCTTTCCATACCTGAAATGCTCTTGTGGACTTTTCAGCCAGACAAGGATGCCTAAGTCAGAGTGCTGTTTAGAGCGATTGTCATTCTGAGTCTGCTGTGTGGACTGCTTCCTATGTTGGAACATTCTCTCCTTTTTAATTCTATTTATGATTATTACCAGATCCTTAATCCTATCCATATGATCACTTTAACACTTAAGATGGTAATTTTTACCACCCAGCTTAAGGGGATTTGGGGTCCCATGGCAAGTTATTAAACTGTACCCTTAGAAGTAAGTCTGCAGGATTGTATGTAGAACTATACAGCTTTACAGTTTTAAACTTCATATACTTCAGAGTTACAACTTTAGGAACATGTACCCAGCCCTCTTCTTTTTCTCAATTCATCTTCTGGCCTTTCTGAATCAAAATATTTCAAACAAATGCACAAAACATATGCATACATACATATGCACATTTAATGTATATGGCTAAACATACACACACATATAAGTAAGTTTACACACAGACACACATAAACCCCATCTGTGTCTCAGGTCTTGCTAGCCTGTGTGACCTTGCCCTGAGCTATTAAGAATTCTTTGTTCTTGCCGTCATTGTCCTCTCATGATTATAATCCAGCTCTCATAACCACTGTGGTGTAAGCTTCTTAAAATGCTTTTTGGTCATGTTGAGCATCACGCTTTAAAAATCTCAATAACTCCTTGCTCTATCCATGGGATGAAAACTGCTTGGAGTCAAGGCTTTCTAAAGTGCTGCCTAGACTCATGGTCACATATTTCCAAGCATGCCTCTGGCACTAAATTAAAACTACTCGGGCTGACACTCCTAGAACTTGGCCTGTGAAGTTCTATATTACTGACACAGAAAGTTTTCATTTTGCTTCCTACCCTACAGTCTAAATCCTATCCATCTTTTTTTTTTTTTTAAGATTGATTTATTTATTTGAAAGGCAGAATTACAGAGAGAGAGGAGAGGTAGAGAGAGAGAGAGGGCTTCCATCCGCTGGTTCACTCCCCCAACTGGCCACAAAAGTCAGAGCTGCACCAATCCGAAGCCAGGAGCCAGGAGGCTCTTCTGGGTCTCCCATAAGGATGCAGGGGCCCTAGGACTTGGGCCATCTTCTACTGCTTTCCCAGGCCATACCAGAGAGCTGGACTGGAAGTGGAGCAGCCGGGTCTCAAACCGGCACCCATATGGGATGCTGGCACTGCAGGCCAGGGCATTAACCTGCTGCGCCACAGGGCTGGCCTCAATTCTATCCATCTTTAAAAGTCCTTCTAAGTTCCAATTCCTCTACAAGTTGCTTTCAAACTAACTTAGCTAGGAGAATATTCAAAACAGCCCAATTCTCCAGACATGTCCTTTTATTTTGTTCCTTTGCAGTGGGGGTGTTGCTGATGGCTTGTTTGTCTCTCCATGCCCTCAGAACCTGATGAGGTCTTTATTATGATGAGGGAAAATATTCAATATGAAAATGTTATGCAGGTGCCGGCGCTGTGGCATAGCGGGTAAAGCCACTGCCTGCAGGGCCAGCATCCCATATGGGTGTCAGTTCGACTTTCAGCTGCTCCGCTTCCGATCCTACTCTCTGCTATGGCCTGGGAAAGCAGTGGAAGATGGCCCAAGTCCTTGGATCCCTGCACCCCTATGGGAGACCTTGAAGAAGTTTCTGGCTCCTGGCTTCAGATTGGCTTCCAGCCATTGTGGCCATCTAGGGAGTGAACCAATGGATAGAAGACCTCTCTCTCTCTCTTCTCTCTGTCTCTCTGTACCTCTGCCATTCAAATAAATAAATAAATATTTTAAAAAAAATGTTATTGGACCTTGTGCCTTATTTAGGAAAGAGTCATGTGATCCTAGTACCAAAATGCCTAAAGATAAAGATAAATCAGGGGCACCCAGAATGTTCCCTGGTAAAGGGCCTTACAGGTCCTGCAGTCCAGCTCACTCCCGACCACTTGCAACCAGGGAGTCTGGGAGAAGCCCTGCGCCAGTGAGTGACAAACTAAGGCAACCTCCCAGTTGCCTCCCAGTGCCGAACATGCAACTTGCCATATAAAAGCCATTTATTCAGTATATTTTGAAGCCATATAATATCCTGAAACCTTGGAAGACTCTTTCCCCACCCCACCACTTTTTTGGTGAGGATATATATATTTAAAAGGATTTAATAATCCCTTCTTAAGTAAAATCAAAGTATGGCTACAGGAGGAGAGAAACGATCCAGATTGTTGTCAACACCAATTGTTTACTTAAGGCCTTGTACTTGTCCTTGTACATATAACATGTCAGAGCATAAGAACACAAGCCATCTGGCTCTCTTAGGACACGGGGCACGTCAGAGCAGCAGCCCAAGCTGCAGGTCTTCACAGTCACTGCAGGTGTGAATCCAAGACTTCCATGGGTCTCTCTCAGGGACTCTGCGTTCTCTTTATATTTCTAGTCCTTCATTTTCCTTCAACTTATAAAAAACTGAAATTATGTTATCTAACGTCCAATTTTTACCATTTGGCTCATGTGAGTTCCTTGAAATTTTTTTTAAAGATTTATTTATTTATTTGAAAGGCAGAGTTATAGAGAGGCACAGGCACAGAGGGAGAGAAAGGTCTTCCAAATTCGTTGGTTCACTCCCCAAATGGCCGAAATGGCTGGAGTTGTGCCAATTTGAAGCCACGAGCTTCTTCCAGGTCTCCCACACAAGTGCAGGGGTCCAAGGGCTTGGGCCATCTTCCACTGCTTTCCCAGGTCATAGCAGACAGCTAGATCAGAAGACGAGCAGCCACGACTCGAACCAGCGCCCATATGGGATGCTGCACCCACATGGGAGATCTGGAAGAAGCCCCTGGCTTTGGATCAGCTCAGCTCTGGCCATTGTGGTCAGTTGGAGAGTGAACCAGTAGATGGAAGACCTCTCTCTCGCTGCCTCTCTCTGTAACTCCACCTCTCAAAATAAATAAATCTAAAAAAAAAAAAAAAAGGTATAGGGAAAAGGCTGAGAATGAGTTCTATTTTTTACTCACTATTCAAACCTGTAGTTTTAAATTGCTTTTAAATGAAGCTTTTACAGTTGGCCTTCTAAAATTCCTCTACTGATTTACAAGTTTATTATTTAATCTTCTCAACATTAGTTACATCCCTAAATTAAAAACATACATACTTTCCTAGCTAGCACTGAATTAAAATACTGTGATTTCCAACCTTGGTAAAATCACCTTGCTGAATGGAACGAGCACTCTGGAGAAATACATTAACGCTATTTCCATAGTTGGACTGTAAGCAAGGTCATCTTAATTCTCAACTTTTTCTGGAACTGAGTGCTTGGTTTTCTTTGCTCTTAAGTATATTTGGAATTGTATACCTATATCTAACACACATGGTTCTAGTTACGTCTAAATTTTCAGCAAAGAAGAATCCTTTGTCTGAGAAAAGGTGATGCAATTATTACATATCACTGCATGATACAGGGTGTCTGGGGTTATTAAAAAAGAGTGAGGCACGGCCGATTTACAAGTGTCACCTCGGCACCCTGCTTTCAGAGCTCACTGCTGAGTCTTACGCTCACAGGAGGACCTCATGGGATCTTTTTACAAACGACTGTTTATTATTATCCTATTCCATCATACACCCCATGAGAGGAGGTTGTAACATCCATTAAGAAAATCATGAACTATTTTGACTTCTATGATAGATTATTGCTCTCTATCTATGATGCTTAAAATTATGTTTTAACATTGGTGTGGCGAAGGTTCATTAAGATATGAGGTTAAATGAAAGTAAAATGTTCTTGAAGCAAGGTAAATATTTGTGGATACAGAATGAATGGCTAAAATTAAGAAAAAGCAAGCACATTCAATTAATGCTACACTTCGTAACTGCTGTGTAGGCCAGGGTGTGATGAGGTTGCTGGAACACAGCACACCCAGCACCCTGCAGAGCAGATGCCGGTTAAGTCAGGGCCCCACCTGCAGACAACAGAACCCACTTTCCTGAGATGAAGAAAAGAGGCCTATTTACAGCAGGCCGTTGGGTGGCTCACAGATTTCTCAAAGTGCCCAGGAACCAAGCACGAACCTCCACAGCCAGCGAAAAGGCAGCAAGCAGAAACCGCCAGCTGTACCACAGCCTGCAGCCTGCTCTTGTCAGCAGTGACGCTGGTGCCTGGACAGCCCATGGCAAGAGCAGCAGCTCCCTCGCGTTGCCACCCGCCACTTCCCAAGTCAGCTTTCAAGGGCTGTGTAGGTGCCTCTGCTAGACAGAACCTGGGTGGCTGCCATCCCAGCTGGAAAGAGTCTAGGCCAGGCAGAATTCGGCTTCCTGGATTCCCTCAAGCAGAAGGCACGTTGGGTGGGCTGGAAGCAGGTGGACAGTGAGCTGATGGCTATGGGCACTGGAGAGACATTTCTGGGTCACGAGCATCCAAGGGTAAAATACAGATTTTTATACACTTGTGCCTGACCCCCAGCACGAGGAGTGGCTATTTCTCTGTGTTTGCAAATTCCACAACACCTAGTCTCACTTTTTAGTCAATCATTATACTCAAAAGTAAGCTAATACATGCGGAAGGAAAAAAAGCAACACTTTATACTATCAGAAAAATAAAATATACAAGGGCACTGGGTTGTTGTCCCCAGTGTTATTACATGGCTCTTGGGGACTGGGGGCCATCACAGCCACTCTCTAGACTGTGCGTTACCTGCTTCAAACAACACTCAGAGGTAGACACTATAACCATGCTCAGGGAACGAAAGCACAGTGAGCCCAAATGACCTGGCTAATAACATGAGAAAGCCAAGACGGGGCCCCAGACAGGCTGATCCGAGGTCCACGTTTATAACTTCTATAACTTATCACACGGGTTACACTACATCATAGCTCTGTGCTGTTAGGATTCAAATCTATAGCTCCATGGTTACCCCAGAGCAGAGTAAGATGTACTTCCCCAGCTCATATTCTTTTTGGCGTACTACAAAATATGATAATCCGACTTTATAGATGGAAATGACAGAGACCCACATATTTACCCACATTTCTGTATGCAAATTTACAACAATAATTTTGCATTAATGTGAGCTTTGCATTTAAAAGAGAATTTAACTTTGATGTACAACAGACAAATTACATTAAGACATTAAATCTGTAAGTCATTGTTAAGAAATAGTTCGCTTATTTTAAGAAAACTTTCCAGTCTTTGATATATGTTCTTACAAACATGAAAATAAAATTCTTTTCCTCAACTGTCCTTTTCCATTTCACACATATTGATCTTTCCATATGTTTTAAATAATCATGAAATTAATAGGAACTGTTTTTAATAAATCTAAAACATAGCTCCTTTCATGTCAAAATACTTTGGGGAAGACTGAGGTGAAAAAGCTGCTTAAACATTAGGAAAAACTAAGAACAACCAAGAATGGCTTCAGAAGAGACATGGAAAGATGAGAAAAACTCGGAAGGCTACTACTATAGGAAGGCACTGACTGACAGGTTGGGGGAGGGCATCCAAGAAGGAAGATTCTGAAGTGGGCTGAAGCCCAGACCAGAGCCCAGGTAAGACAAAACAGAAGAGAGGAACAACATCAAGGACCCTCTGACCAACACATCAGCTGTGAGACACACCCCGTGGAGCAGAGCAAGCCTGTGTGTGGATTCTAATAGTTGTCTTCTTTTTTTAAATCTGTGGCATTGAGCCAAAGTTCTCAATATTTTTTGAATCTTCATTACTAATAACGTGGGTCGTGATATTTACTGAACTCAACGGCAGAGCAGAATCAGTGGGCCAGCACCACGCATGCCCCAGCCCAGAGCCTAGGCCTGAGGAACAGCGTGGAAATGAGCCCCCTCTAGTCACCCTCATCTGCCCCCCAGGCAGAGTGAGCACAGGGAGAACCCTTCACAGGCAGGCCGCGCAGTGCTACATGTCACCCCGCATTTTCTACACAATTTATAGTTATTATGAAAGTGTTTATGATCCTAATTATTTTCTAAACTAGTAACAGGATCAATTTAAAAAAATTCATTGTCAAGGAAAAAATAGAGCCATTTCAAAGCATGTTTTCAATTATACTAACAAACCACAAATCCACACTATGTATGTACTGTGGGAAATGCGTGATACGGTCATTGTGTTAGTTATTAAATTATTAAGTTATTAGGGTAGCTACAACTGGTGAAAATATCCTAAAAACAGTTGTTTTGGAATGTAATACATTTTGAATTCTGACTGTTTGGTACATGTACTATTATTTTTTTAAACGAAGATGACTAATATTGGTTTACATAATGAACCTGATATAATATTAGATGAAATCATGATTTTATATTGTGTCATACAATATCAAGCAATTTGTGACACATCTATTTTACAGTCAGTTTTTTAAACTAATTACTAGCAGCACCATTATGCTTGGCAGACTTTTAACATACTAGAGCTTATTTATAATTCAATGCTTTATGAGTCACTACTGTCACAGTTTTGATACTCTAAGGTTTAGAAAGGCATTTTGTGAGAAGACCATGCCACACACAGCACAAGGTTCCAGCCCCGTGAGCACTACAGCAGTGGCAAACCACCCAGCCGAGTGCGGACAAGTGTGCCACCCAGAGGCCACCAGAGGAAAACCCACTTTGGAGTTCACGGGTACCACAAAACTGATAATATTATACGTTAAATAGCATTTGCTATTACTAGTCTTATTGAAAAGCACAGGAAATTCCTCCAGGTTCTCTCTGCATAAGTGAGTCCTCTTACTGCCAAGCTATGGAGAAGTGTGGCTCTTTGACAATTCTAACATGATGCAAACAGGCCCTGAGCCTGTACCAGTCACAGGTGCACAGCTTGCCAATTAAACAATTTAACTGTACTCTCTAAAGAAAATGCCTTCTTTTCTTTCTATAATTAACATAACATGTGTTTTCAGAAGTACATATAGGTTCTGGAACAACTACCATCATCTATTTAGACATGTGGACCAAAAGTTAAACTAATTACCAGAGACATTTCTTACTTGAATGAGAAAAGTTTCTTTCATTAGCAGATCTTTTGCATAATTTTCTTCTGGCAGAGGAATAAAGTTTGTTTAGAATAATGCTGTTTGGCAGAAAGTCAGGGCTTCTAAAATATATACCAACAATTATTAAGGTTAAAGAAAACAGTCAATTCTATTAAAACATATAAAAATTCAGACTCCAATGTCCTGAACAATAGGCTTATTATAAAATAGACATTTATGATAGCCCCATTTTGTCTCAGAAGTCTGGATGTTGAGATAATTATTAGCATTGGACATCTTTTAATATTTATTTTTACAAAGAACTATAAAAGTTCACTAACTAGAAACATAACATACATTAAAATGTACAAAAATATAAGAATAAAATTTGAAAACTTCTTTTTTGCCATTGTAAAGTGTGTTTTGGAAATAATCTGTAAAATCTTTCATTTGGGGCTCCCAAATGCTAATATACATTCTTATTTCATCATGCTTTGTTGATTCATTTTTTTTCACATAAACACACCTTAAAATAAAAGTGATTCTAAACTCATACCTATTTATTATTATTTAGAAAAATCTCTCAAACAATATGAAGTGTTACTTCAAATGTTTTATTAAATAAAAAAAATTCTACACTTGCTTATTTTCAAGTAAACATTCTTCTTGCAAAATTTTAGAAGAACCTTGCTTTAAGGTAGAGCACCGTCAATTACACCTTCCTGTCTCGGTTCTTTAACTGAAGGGAACTCATTGCCTGTGGAAACTAATTTTCTTCTTTAACCTTCCATGTGCCCTGTGAAGGACACTTCCACCTGCAGTGATGACTGTGAAACATCTCAGCAGAGAGGACAAACAACTCTACCTCATATCGCTATTTATTTAGGAAGTAAGACAGACTTTGCAAGACAGATGGCTTCTTGAAGCTGCTAATATCAGAGCAAACAGGACAAAGACAACTCACTAGCACAGTGTGGTCAGTACTCAGGTAAAAACTCAAGGATTAAAGCTCAGAGAATGTATCCGAATATACTGCAAAAATCTTTCTAGAGTACCTTAGGGTTGGGAAGGGTCAAGAACATTCTGAAGCAACACAGTGAGCTGGCTGTCAGGAGAGTGACTTTGCACGGGTTCCCCAGGGGCATCAGAACTATGTGTCTGCAAAAACCTTCGAGAATAAAGTACGTAGAAGCAGGGACAGCTACTTGGCCGCTAATAAATGACTCAAGCTTATGGTAACTATATAATTTGAGGGGTAAATACTGAGACTCCCCACACCTATAACTGGTTGAGAAGATCTAGTGATGAAATATTTTAGAAATTTTTGAATCTTTTCTATTTGTTTCCCATTTCTGAAGCTACCATCAAAGTTTTCACCATTCAAAAAATCTGTAATAGTGTAACCATTTCCTACTAATCTCCATCTCTGGGCCAAATCTCCTCTGTCCTACCTAGGACCATGTTTTCAAACCCATCTTCCAAGTGGAGCCCACACTCTTTGTGAGGTACAAATCCCTCGCATCACTTCCCTGCTTGATACTCTCATACCAAGTCAAGAGCCACGAGTCCCGGCCTGCACCCTTTCCCCTACAACTGGAGAGGTCTTGCCAAGGGAGGGGATCCAGGGGCTGGCCACCCCACACCCACTCAATCCAAAGTCTACAAGAAAGGGCTGTAGTTACTAGTTCCTTGGGCTTTTCTGTTTCAACTGAACCGAAACTTCAATTTCTTTGGGTGAAATTAAAATAACTCCTCATCAGGAAATGTCAGACTCGTAATTTATGGGTGACGTCTTTCACAAAAACATCTCAAATGCTACACCAACAGTTTCCAAGTGTCTTTAAATGACCAGTATTTGAGGATGACCACAGAGGCAGAGATTAGATCACACAGACCAAAGAATAAAATTCAACTTTAAGTGGCCACAACACAAAGCTGGCATGTGAAGAAGCAGGGATGTGAGAAAGCCTGCCTTAACAATTCTGAAAGGGTGCTAGGGTCGCTGTGCGTGTGAGTCAGAACTACTGAGAAAATCGACATTTCTGATGGATTTTCTATAAAAAGTGGCATGCAGATTCCAACTGATGGGCAATCATGACAAAGGAGCCACAGAATACCTGATCCTCGCTGGTTAATCCCAGGTGCATCACAAGGTAAAAATGCACCAGGAAATCCGAGTTTGGCAGCACGTCCTGGCGTCTGGTCATCATGGCACAGATGAGCCTGTAGGCTTGCAGTTTGCCTTCCTTATATTCATTTGGCAGCGTCGTTGCCTGCCAAGGAGATGATGTTTCCAGATTAAATCAAGTCCAGATGCGGAGCATTGCGACATTTCATTCACTGCTCGGTTTTCCAGAAGAGTTTGTTTATGGAGATGCAGAATGCAGTGGCTTTAGGAAGACCCTGCCTGTCCTCAAAACATGCCGTCTTGGGCAATTACATTTTCAAACTCAATTTCAGAAAGGAAGAGGAAATTGCAATAAAAGAATAAACACATATCCACTTGCCTTAAATAGCCATGATGCAAACATTCTGAGTGGCGGGATCAAGACCGGAGGGGATGGAGAAGACTGGTTGTCCAGGCTTATTGCTAGGTTATCCCGAATCTGATTCACAAAGGGGAACATTGTAGGGAAAGTAAATATTTCAATATTGTCTTCCAAGGCCAAATAGCAGCTTCTAATTAAATTTCTGCAGGTTGACTGAAAATCTATAATATTCATGAGGTTTTATTGTGAGATCTATTGTCCTTTGATTTATGAGCTGGCTTACTCTATGTGGTTTTAGGTTGAAATACTAAAAATAAGAGTATTATTTTTCCTTGAATGTTAATAATGCTGAAGAGGTCCTGAATTTCAAATGATAAGGATTGATTTATTAAGTTACATTACAAAAGCATGAATCATGTTCTGAAAAAAAAAATTACTAACATAGGGAAAATCTACATCAGAACCAAAATAAAAATGTATGTACTCTGGATTCTACTTTTATAAGAATGTTTATCCAAAGAAATAAGACCACATATTAACACTGGTTATTTCTGTGTGATCGTAATGTAAATTTTTTTTGTAATTTTCCACATTTTTTCAAATTTTATACAATAAAACCAGTACCATTTTTTATAAAGAGAGCTAAAACTACTTAATATTCTATGTTTAACCTATCTTATAGTGATATTCTACTTTTGCACTAAATGGAATAAACTTTGGGTATTTATAAAATATTCAAACTACAATTATTATAATTTATTCTTCAATAATCAAATATACACAGTCTAAACACTTACTTTGTGTTCCACAATATGTTCAGCAGTTAATTGGAACACAGTTTTACATTAAATGATAAAACAACCTCCTTGTATTAGCATAAGAGGTAACACAACAGGACATACCTTTGCTAGCTTATACCAGAGTTCATAGAGATAGCCAAAAACTTTGGCATGGATTTTGGGTGACTGGATGTTATTCACATCTCCAAGGACTCCCAAGATTCTTCGCCATAACACGGCTGCAGAGTCTGGGTGCCACCCAGTGAGATTCCCTCCGGCAATTATACTACAGTCATCCGCCAGGTATTCACTGCTATCTGTGGAGAAAACACGTGAGTTAAATCAGTCGATCAGGGATAAGAGCTGGCGCAAGGGCCCTGGGACAAGAGTGTGCTAGCAAGTTCAAAGCACAAGCATTCCTTTGTAACATATATCTGATTATGAAATATGAAGTTTTGCACACCAGAACAAATGGTTAATGAAGAATTGAAAGATTTCCCTGTGTGTCTAATTTTGTAATGCGGAAGTTACAGAATTTTGTTCTGTGGACGCCTATTGCTTTAGGATGGCTAAAGGTAGGAGATGGCTTGGTTGACTATGTCTTAAGCTTCCTAAAACAATCACGCACCTTTGGCTTATTTGAGAAACCAGGAAAGCAGGCGGAAATACACAGACACAACTTATAATCTAAAATGCTTCACTATGACACAGAAAATATACTTTCTGGTGTGAATGAGGGTACTTCAGAAAGTCTGTGGGAAATCGAATGATGAGAAGGCTCATTAGGTGCAAAAACTGTGAACCCCATGGGGTTCTTTGATTATGCACACTTCCTGCAAACTTTCTGAAGTGCCTCTGTGGGTGGCCTCAGTGGCAGCACACGTTTCAGGGGCACACTGGGTCTCGCCAGCCTTTGAACTTCTTCGCAGCGCTACTTCCTGTGCCCTTTTTCTCACAATTCTGTTTCTCTCTGCTTCTGCGGCCAACCGTACCCTTCTAACCTCCAGCAAACCAGGTTTTAGATCCTGCTGTCTAATCCTCAGCCTGGGGCCCCTGCACAACCCATTCTCTGTCCTCACGTGTCACAGCCCTCGGCGTCTCCTGTGCCCTGCTCTGCACTGCCCTTGTTCTCGAGAAGGCTACCAGTGACTTCCCTGGCGCTTCATGTAGGGTTCGATTTTTAGTTCTCACCAGAGTCTGACTGAAATAATCATGTCTCACCCTTGAAATGCTTCATTCATTCGTTTGACCCCCAGGTCTGACACTGACCTAGTCTTCCTCCTTTGCTAATTCTTTGTCTCACAGACCTGGAAACACTGCAGGCGCCCAGAGCTCTGAGCTTCTCTGTCTACACTCACTCCCTTCTCACTCCCACACAGACTTAACGCCACCCGGGAGCTCACGTCTCTATACATTTATGTCTGGATTCCTGTCCGCAATTCTAGCCTCATTTCTCCTATGACCTCCCCATGCTTGTTAGTCCACAGGCAGGCATGGTCTTGTGTGCATTCCGCCATGTACTTTAGAACCTTGGCTATGTATGAGGATATTTCAAAAAAATTTTCAAGGAATACACATTTGCACCAACATAATCTTATCTTTTAATTCAATTTTTTCCACTGATTTTTTGAAGTAACCTCATGAGTAATATAGGGAGTAAATGTATATATGAGTAAATATAAGGAGCGTTTTCCCAAAACTCAAATGGTAGGGAAAAGCCTCTTCTAACTCTCTCCTATTCAGAAAGTTTGTAAACTCTTATTCGATTCTTTGTTTTCAAGACAGCCACCTCTGCTCAGCTGTGGTTTGGTGGCTCCAGGCAAGAAACCCCCTAAGTCTTTAGGGCTGATTCTGAGGCCAGAGTGCTATTTAGGACATCCGCCATTCTATGAGTCTGCTGAGTATCTCACTTCCCATGTTGGATCACTCTCCCCTTTATTTATTCTATCGGTTGGTGTTAGCAGATACTAGACTTGTTTATGTGCTCCCTTTGACTCTTAGTCCTTTCATTATGATCAATTGTGAACTGAAATTGATCACTTGGAGTAGTGAGATGGCATTGGCACATGCCACCTTGATGGGATTGAATTGGAATCCCCTGGTATGTTTCCAACTCTACCAATTGGGGCAAGTCAGCCCGAGCATGTCCCAAATTATACATCTCTTCCCAATCAGCCCTAAAGGCACTCGGATCTGGCTGAAAAGCCCATGAGAGTATTTCAGGCATGGAAAGCCAAGACACTCTGGCAAAAAGATCTCTGTGAGTGAGATCCCAGTGGAAAGAACAGGTCTTCAAAGAGGGAGGTGCCTTTCTCTGAAGGGAGGAGAGAACCTCCACTTTGACTATGACCGTGTCTAAACAAGATAAGAGTCGGAGAACTCAAGGGGCTTCCATAGCCTTGGAAACTCATAACTGGTGCATAGGGAGATTACTGATGCCATAAACAGGAGTGTCAATTGGTAAAGTCAACAACAGGAGTCACTGTGCACGTACTCCTCATGTAGGATCTCGGTCCTTAACGTGCTGTACACTGAGGCTTAATGCTATAACGAGTACTCAAACAGTATATTTCACTTTGTGTTTCTATGGGGGTGCAAACGACTGAAATCTTTACTTAATGTACACTAAACTGATCTTCTGTAAAAAAAAAAAAAAAAAAAAAAAAAAAAAAGAAAGAAATTTTCAATTCCCAACTTGACTCTCACTGGGATTAAACATGACAATAGGTCTGATCTGATTTCATCATCATTTTAAAAAAATCATCTATTATTTTTCACTTTATGTTTCTGTGTGGGAGCAAACTGTTGAAATACTTACTTAAGGTATACTAAGCTGATCTTCTGTATATTAAGATAATCGAAAATGAATCTTGATGTGAATGGAAGGGGAGAGGGAGTGGGAAAGGGGAGGGTTGTTGGTGGGAGGGACGGTATGGGGGGGGAAGCCATTGTAACCCATGAGTCGTACTTTGGAAATTTATATTCATTAAATAAAAGATAAAAAAAAAAAAAAAAAAAAAAAAAGAAAAGTAAATGACACATCAATAAAAAAAAAAAAAAAAAGAAACCCCCTAAGTCACTTTCTCCATCTTCTGTGGTGAGAAGCAGCCGCCCATGGTCAATGGCGCCCTAACTAGTTTCTAACACAGATTATAAACAGTTACCTTGATTCTGGCTCCACCATTACACCCTACTACTTATTTCAAAATAATTTATTTTGGCCAGCACTGTGGTACAGTGGGTTAAGCTGCAACCTGCAGTGCTGGCATCCCATATGGGTGCTGGTTGGAGTCCCTGCTACACCACTTCTGATCCAGCTCCCTGCTATGTTCCTGGGAAAGCAGTGGAAGATGGCCCAAGTCCTTGGGCCCCTGCACCCACATGGGAGAACTGGGAGAAGATCCTGGCTCCTGGCTTTGGCCAGGCTGTTAACGGCATTTGGAGAGTGAACCAGTAGATGGAAGATTTATCTCTCTCCTGACTTTCAGATAAATAAATAAATCTTTAAAAAATAATTTATTTATTTGGGAGAGAGACAGAAAAAGATACAGAGAGACAGAGATACTAATTGTATCATATGTCTTCTATATTCTTAAGATTCATTTCTGCCTAATTCATCAATTAATGACAGTCAATACTAAAACTTTGTCATATGGTTATAGTTTTATCAGTGGTTCCTTTTAATTATGTTAAATTTTATTTCATATATATAGAGGTTCTGAAATTCATACAAAATCAGAATTATCATTATCCCTAATAATGATTTCTGCTTCAAAGTTTGCGACTGTTTTATAGTTAGCTAGACTAAATCAGTGGTCTTCTCTCCTTTCTTTATATTAAAAAAATATTTATTTATTTAGAAAGTGAGAGTGAGTAAGCTACCTCCCATCTGCTGGTTCACGGCCCAAATGCTGGAGCAGAGCCAGGCTGGATCTAGGAGCTAGGAACTCAATCTGGGTCTTCTACATGGGTGGTGGGGAACCAAATATTTGAACCATTGTCTGCTGCTTCCAAGGGTGTACATTAGCAGGAAGATGGAATCAGGAACAGAGCTGGGACTTGAACCCAGGCCCTCCCGTACAGAATAAGGGCATCACAAGCAGCAACTTAATCGCTATGCCAAACATCCTCAACCCTTCTTTTCCTTAAAACTGTGGTTGTTAACTTATGATTTCATGTCTAACCTCTTAGGCTTTTTGTTTAAGCCACCATTGTTCTGCCTCTGAGTTTTTGGAGGGACTTCAATGAGTTGTGTTCCACCTCTGTCACTAACTCCCATCTCTATGGCCTCAGACCATTTGCTAGCAATATCATATTTCTGAAGTTCTATTCTCACCTCATACAAATAAACAGAGTCATTTCTAGGCAAACGTCAGTCCCCATTGAGCGCCATCTCAAGTATAGGTGTCGCTAGAGTTGTTAAGTTCCAGTCAAAGAAACTGAAGCCCAAGCTTGAGATCTAAGGAACGACAGGCGCAACAGAGAGCAAGAAGGAAGGACGCTGAAAAGGAGCAAGGGCAGATCCCAGAATGGCTGCCGACGGCCGACTGCATTAGTAGTGAAGGATTCCAGGAGCCCGAAACAAAGGATTTCACAAGGATGGCACACGGCGTCATGGAGACGCTGTCCGTGGCAGTGCGGTTCCCTCTTTAGGGCCTTCCCACGGAAGTGTCATGTACTCAGTCAAGGAGACACTTCAGAACGTGCGGACATCCTCTGAGCTGGGATTCCTACACACCGTGCTTGAAAGACCAGAGATGCAAAGAGCAAAAGCCTAATTATGGGGACTTCTGGGTTCTCCAACTGACTTACAATAAAGCCTAGCAGAGAGCCTCCTCCTCCGAATGTTTAATCTGTAAAGTAAGTGAATTATCAAGCATCTGTTAGCCTGAGAAGGTATGCTGAAACTTTAACGTATGCTTATGATTCAGCGTAAGCCCTCAAGTGAACAAGCAGCATAAAATGGCATTTATTTTTCTTGGAAAGAATGCCGTGGTGTCCTTAATCCCTTGCAGGGGAACAAAGTGAAAGGATTAGACGATTTACAGCCTTGTCTCATCCTCTGTTCCCACCCCTAAAACACAACCACCCAAAACAGAGATTAGCCTCTAGCACTCTGTTCACACTGGCGTTTTGCTTGAGTGACAACCTCAACCTTCAACTTTAACCTCCTCACCTGTCCCTCTCTGAATACATTCTCAGCTAAAAATCCCAAATAGAAAAAAAAAAAAATGTTTCAATACTGCTTTACACTCAAAAAAATTCATGCCTCAATGATAAAATCCTAGGGTATAGCCCATCACATTATCAAAATATGCTAAGACCATTAGGAGTTTTTAAAATGACTATATTAGAGTTTGTTTCCTCCCAATCATTATGGAAAAAAAATTCCAATTAGTTGAAACATTGTTGTCCAAAATGACTCTGCTGGTGGCGTAAGTAACAGAACAGATGCTGACATTTCACATGGAGATGGTTTCTCGTGGAGGAGCTCTTAATTAAAAATGGGGATTTGAGAGATTTCAGAAAATTTCATGTCCACTCTAAAAAAATCAAACATTTAGTTTATTTCCTTCTTCTGTTAGTAAACTGGTATGCTAGCCTAGTATATTTTTGTTTCATTATTACTAAATGCTAAACATCATGGGCATTTAAGCTTATTTAAGAGAGACAAATAATATTATACCATCTTTCTCTAAATAGTTGATTTTAAAAGAGAAATCTACAGTTTAGGACTCTGCAAATACGAAAAGATTTTAGCCAAGAAATCAGTTTTGGAAATTGTCAAAACAGGCACTTAAGACCAAAGGACAATTTCATTTGGCCTCAAATTTCCATAGGTTTGCTAAGAGTGTTGCAGAAATATAGCCTGGGTCTATGAAAATATATTTCTCTTTTGATGTGAGAACTAAAAGCAAAAGACACAAACCCAAAGGCTCTAGTAGAAGCATGTGTCTCTAGGGCCCAAAAATCAGCCCTGGACTTCTCGATCAAAGTGAAGCAGCAGTGGCCAGTATTCTGCTGCCCACCATGCCGGTCCTATCTCCTCTCCTTCCTCATCTGCTTTCCAAGGACGTCTGCTGCTCGCTTGACGGCCTTTGGAAGGTGAGCTGCCAGGGCCCTGCTGGTCATCACTGTTATTTTTCTCTGTAACAGTTCAGAGCAACCCAGTGAAAATGCCAAAACTACGTGCAGGAAAGACTGGGGATGCTGGCAAACTGTCGCTGCATCACAGCTCAGTGGCAGACAACAGGGATGTACTTCACGGGTACAGCTACAGTTAAAGCCGACATGCTGACAGGAATTCTGTAACATTTGCATGTGCAGCAGTGAAAGTACATCGTGTGAGATTCTGAAACTGTCTTACATACGAGGGCACTTCAAAGACTTAATTGAAAATACATATTTTATATATATAATATATATAATACATATTATATATAAATAAATACACATATAAATATGTATTTTCAATTAAGTTATATATACATATATATGTATTATATATTATATATGTGTATATATACATATTATATATAATATATATATTATATGTGTGTGTGTGTGTATATATATAGGCTACTCGTTTAAAAAAGCCTTCCCAAGTTCTTAAAATTTCTTTTTTACATTTAAATATTTTATCCCTCTAGAACTGACTTGTGGGCATGGTGTGAGGTAGGGACTCTATTTCATCTTCTTCCACATGGCTCAATCCTTGTCCCTCAGGGATTTGTTGAAAAGCACATTCTTCCCATGCCAGACTGAAAAACCACCTCTACAATATACCATGACCTCATGCCTGCATGGATTTGCATTCCATTCTATTAGTCTATTTGTCTATCCCTGTGATTTTAACCTTAAACTTCAAAAAATTTAAGTAAATTTCATCACATTATTTGTTGACTACTAGGATAAAAATCTTGTATTCTGTCCTCTTTATAAGCTCTTAAGACAACAGTAGCTACTACTTATTCATCCTTTCATTTCTCATAGCATCAAACATGGCATTTCTCAATCATAAGATTATTTGAGGCTGGCACCGCAGCTCACTAGGCTAATCCTCTGCCTGTGGCACCGGCACACTGGGTTCTAGTCCCGGTCGGGGCGCCGGATTCTGTCCTGGTTGCTCCTCTTCCCGTTCAGCTCTCTGCTGTGGCCCGGGAAGGCAGTGGAGGATGGCCCAAGTGCTTGGGCCCTGCACCCGCATGGGAGACCAGGAGAAACACCTGGCTCCTGGCTTCGGATCAGCGTGGTGCCATTGAGGGGTGAACCAACGGAAAAGGAAGACCTTTCTCTCTGTCTCTCTCTCTCTCTCACTGTCCACTCCACTCTGCCTGTCAAAAAAAAAAAAAAAAAAAGATTATTTGAGAAATACAGGATCCTTAGCTATAGAGTCATAATTATCCCTCTCCTCCCAATCAGTGCCTCAACAGGACTAACTTTATGCATGGATGAACTAATTTCCTTATTTTCTGTAATATTAATGCTTTGGCATCTGTGCCCTCACTGATTATAAATCACAGAAGGGTTCCAGGGTTAGTTAATTCCTAGAGGTAGTTAACAACTCACTAGGGAGCACACCTTGCAGATGCAAACGAATCAATAAAAAGCACATACCTTCCAGCTACCTCCAGTATCTGGCTGCAACATCAAGTCACTGTGCCCCAGCCCTACTCCCCAGGCACAGGCGCCAGGCAGCGAGGGCCAGCCCCCAGGCCCGTGAGCCCAGGGAGGCCATCCACGCTGCTGACCTCTTCGTGTCTTGCTCTTTACCGCGGGACAGACAGTGAATGCTGCTGGCCATGTGTGCTCCCTCTGCCTCCTAACCAGCTCTGGGGCTTCCTCATGCGCCCTGTTTCCAGGCACTGAGGAATATAAACTTCCTCCTTCATCACTGCCATTTCTGTGTCTGCACGTCTTAACCTACCTGCGTAAAACAAACCCCTTATACATTCTGAAACAACACACAAAACATCTGGCTGTTCTTATAAGGGAAACACGGAATTATTTATTAAGCAAGAAATAAAATGTAAAATCAAACTGTTAGCGTACCAGTGATGGAGGAATTTAAGATTTAGAACAAGTTTATTAGTCTAAGCATTTGATAATTGAGATTATTCAATGAGAAAGATATATTCAGTTGTTTGGTCGGTCTCTTTGCATGGCCTGAAGATCAGGCAAACACGAGTTTTATTTGCTCATTTATGAAGAAATTGTTCTCTTAAGAACAGAAAGTTATGTTCAGAGCTGTGATAATCCTTAAACCTTATCATATTACAGTTTGTCCTTTTCACAAATGACAAGATGAACTATTGAACCGAGTGTACTGATTCTCTGTATTAGTATTTCAAAGAAGAGCTAAGTATTTGGAGGAGTTAATCACAACACAGAATGCATTACATAAAACTACCTCACACAAGCTTGTTAAATTAAAATGATGTATACTCTGAAATGGGATCAAAACTAATCTTTGCAAAGGACAAACAAAACAAGTAATTACCCACTTTTCTTTCTTTTCATTAAAAATAATTAAAACTATTTTTTATTTAAGTAAATTCAATTTCATTCAAGACTCAGTGCTGCCATTTATAGTATCACAATGATGATTTTTTGGGGAATATTTATATATTGGACCCAAAGAAGCTGTTTATTCCATAAATGTATTATTAATAATTATCAAGTAGCTCAAATGGCTTTAGCAATGTAATTTTAACAACACCACCGTGCAGAAGAGTAGACACTGCACTGAATATGGAGTCAAAGTGCCTTGAAAGCTGGTTCCAGCTCTGGTGGTCATCTTCCAGCTCGGCAACGCGATTCCTTGAGGTTTCAGCTTCCCCATCTCTATATCAGAAATGTAAGACTTAGCCTGCTTCTTGTACCTCATCAAAGAAGATGGCTCAAAGCTCTTTGCAAATTGTTCATTCCCATATAAATTTATAATAATATTAGGCAAAGTCATTGTCTATTCTAGGAAGAATTTTAGCCAATATCATTTTTTTATTATTATGAAGCTTCAACTTTAATAAGAACAGCCAAACTTACATAGACTTTGATTAAATTTTATAACATATTAAGAACTAAAGTCTGTTTGATAAGAAAAAAAAATTAATCCAAGGTAAAATTTTGGCCTTCTTTATAATTTAAAAATTATATTTAGTATTTTAATAATCCCTTGACTTCACATGTGTTTTTTAGTTTTCTGCGGTTGTTTTGGTACACGGCATCTGTTTTGCAGCAAGCAGGCTGCAGACTGATAAGGTCTGCATTCTGGTCAGCATGCCGACACTGAGCTCCTCAGGGCTCCTGACACTCACTCCTCCTTGGGGTGCCCATGCCTGTCCATCACAGCACAGAACTGCACAGTGCCTCCACACGCACTCACTCATTCGTTCCTCCAACACCTACATCTTTAGGATGGGAATTACTACTGCTGTCTTCACATTACAGATAAAGCAATCGGAGAACAGAGATGGAGTAACTAGCTCAAGACCCTCCAGTAACTCTGTGGCACAGACCGGATGCAGAACCAGAAAACCTGGCAGCAGAGTTCATGTATGAATCTTAGAAACAAAATACTGACAGGAAAAATTACACCAAATACAGACAAGGACATTTTTTTTAAGTTTAGAAGCAAAACTAGATGATATATTAGTTGAAGAGACAAAGAAGTGGGATAAAACTATTAAGGAAATAAAAAACTAAGGAAGTATGAAGGTACCAGGATGTAGGGGATGGGCAGGGACTGAAAAGGGCCTCTGCGAACCACCTCACTGGCTCAGGTGCTCTCCTCACTGGGTAGAGGCTCACTGGTGTTTATTTTATTGCTGTGGGCTACAACTTACATATATGTCACAACTTATGTTGTATGTATCAAACACTTCATAATAGAAAATTTTAAAAATAGTAATCAATAAGCTATCCAAACTTCTTGACTTACTCTCTGTTTATGACAAATGCAAGTTTTCAGAGTAAAGCAAATCCAATTGGGTGTGGCAGAAGCTTGTCATGAGTACCAGCACTTCCTCCCGTGGTGGACAGTGGTCATCAAAGTGGCATCTTCCTCTGATGCCTGACCACAGTTTTAGAACCCTCTCCGTATAGAACCTCCAAGAATTTATGACCGATCAGAAGCAGGTGGCTGGGGCTGCTACATCAGTTTGGCTGAAGGTAGCACTCCCCAACAACTTGCTAAGGGAGCCCTAGATTTCTTGCAACAAGACAACTCAAGATCATCCAGCTGTTGGTTGTGGTGCCTCTTTTTCAAACATGCAGCTACCTGTTAAGTTTGAAGCATCGGTGGGACTCAGCTGTAACCAATGGCGGGCGTCAGAGTCAGCCACATCTGTGGGAGTGTTCAGTTCTGGGTCTTCCTCACAGGGCTGCCACAGGCTCCCAGAAGGTTCTCCCTCATTGTGATAGCCCAGAGCTATATCACTGCTGGTACTTTCACCTGCCACAACAGAAGAGCCAAGGTTGGAGAAAACAAATTAACTGAAAATCAGGATGTTCGTGATTACTGAGACACAAGCAACTAAATAGTTCAACAAGTGGCAAAGCCCGTGTGGGGCTCTTGGTCAACAAAATAAATCTTCCAAGCACAAGGCATTGCTTGTCATCACCGGCTCCACTCCACATACATCTCACTCAAGTGGCATTCTTTCTGAGGTGCCTCTGCTCAGTTATCCCAGACTCTTAAAAGATCACACTAAACACCAAAGTTTTCTCTTGGGATTTATTCACCTACAAATTAGGGAGAGTGGAGGAAAATGGTAGTAACTTATTCTATCACAAATAGAAGTTTATTCTACTAGTGAGAAGAGCCTAAAGATGCTGTCTACCTTGGCCTAATGTGTAGACTGAAACCCAAGGCCTATCTTCCAAGGTCACTTGGGGATGAGGTGCCCCACTACAATAGATTTTCTACAGAGGAAATTCTCTTTTAAACACTGCAAAATTCCAATCTGTCATAATACAATTATGGTGTGTCATTTTTTTTAAATTTAAATTTATCTTTATTTTTTAAGCAATACAGATTTCATAACTAACTATAGGAATATAGTTATTCTTCCCACCATACCCGCCCTCCCACCCACACTCCCACCCCTCCAGCTCCTCCCTCTCCTCTTCCCAGTAAATTCTCCAATAAGATTCATTTTCAATTAACTCTGTACACAGAAGACCGACTCTATACAAAGTAAAGATTTCAACAATTTGCACACACACGCACGCACATACACACACACAAAAACCTGTTTGAGAACTAGTTTTACAGTTAACTGTCATAATACAACTCATTGAGAACAGAGGTAGTGCACAGTGACTCCTGTTGTTAATTTAACAATTAACACTTATATATAATGATGTCAGTGACCACCTGAGGCTCTTGACATGAGCTGCCTGGGCTATGGACGCCTTTTGAATCCACAATCTCCATCGGTATTTGGAAAGGCCATAAGCAAAGTGTAAGTTCTCTCCTCCCTTTGGAGAAAAGTATATCCTTCTTTGATGGCCACTTTTTTCCCCTGGGGTCTCACTCACAGAGATCATTCATGTAGAATTATTATTATTATTATTTATTTATTTATTTTTGCCACAGTGTTTTGGCTTTCCGTGCTTGAAATGCTCTCACAGGCTTTTCAGCCAGACCAAGAAGCCTTAAGGGCTAATTCTGAGGTCAGAGCGTTACTTAAAGCAACTGTCATTCTATGAGTCTGCTGTGTGGACTGCTTCCCATGTTGGAACATTCATTCCTTTTTAATTCTATCTATTGTTATTACCAGACACTTGATCCTATTTATATGATCAGTTTAACACTTAATATAATCACTTTGACACTTAAAATGACATTTTTACCACCCAGCTTAATAGGATTTGGGGCCCCATGGCAGGGTTTTAACTGAACCCTTAGAAGTAAGTTTGTAAGAATATATCCAGAACTATACAGCTTTGCAGTTACAAACTTCCTTCTCTCTCTCTTATTCCCACTCTTATTTTTTATTGAGATCTATTTTCAATTGACTTTATACACATAGGATTAACTCTGTTAAGTGAAGAGTTCAACAAATAGCATGAAGAGGAAAAACCAAAAAACTGTTCCTCAACAGTCAAGACAAGGGTTGTTCAAGTCATTGCTTCTCAAAGTGTCGATTTCACTTCTACAGCTTTTGTTTTAGGTGCTCTATTAGTTCTTACATATCAGGGGATTATTTCACTATGTATGATATTTTCCAAATTCATCCATTTTGTTGCAAATGATTGGATTTCATTTTTTTTACCGCTGTGTAGTATTCCTTAGTGTACATATCCCATAGTTTCTTTACCCAGTCTTCTGTTGATGGGCATTTAGGTTGATTCCATGTCTTAGCTATTGTGAATTGAGCTGCAATAAACATGGAGGTGCAGACAGCTCTTTTGTTTACTGATTTCATTTCCCTTGGGTAAATTCCCAGGAGTGGGAACGCTGGGTCATGTGATAATTCTACATTCAGATTTTTGAGGTTATCGCTATACTGTCTCCTATAGTGGCTTGACCAATTTACATTCCCACCAACAAAGAATTAGAGTACCTTTTCCCCCACATCCTCTCCAGTATTAGTTGTTTTTTTGATTTCTGTATGAAAGCCATTCTAACCAGGGTGAGGTGAAACCTAATTATGGTTTTGATTTCCATTTCTCTGATGGCTAGTGATTCTGAACATTTTTTCATGTGTCTGTTGGCCATTTAGATTTCCTCTTTTGAAAAATGTCTTTGGCCCATCTCTTAAGTCCTTGGCCCATCTCTTAACTGGGCTGTTTGTTTTGCTGTTGTAGAGTTTCTTGATTTTTTTTTGTATATTCTGGTTATTAATCCCTTATCAGCTGCATAGTTTGCAAATAATTTCTACCATTCTATCGGTAGCCTGTTCACTTTCCTGAGTATTTCTTTTGCAGTACAGAAACTTCTAGATTTGATGTAATCCCATTTGTTAATTATGGCTTTGACTACCGGTGCCTCTGGGGTCTTTTCCAAGAACTCTTTGCCTATGCCAATGTCTTGCATGGTTTCTCAATGTTCTCTAATAATTTGATGATATCAGGTCATACATTTAGATCTTTAATCCACGTTGAGTGGATTTTTGTGTAAGGTGTAAGATAGGGGTCTTGCTTCATACTTCTGCACATGAAAATCCAGTTTTCTAAGCACCATTTATTGAAAAGACTGTCCTTGTTCCAGGGATTGGTTTTAGCTCCTTGGTCAAATAGAAGTTGGTTGTAGATGTCTGGATTAATTTCTGGTGTTTCTATTCTGTTCCATTGGTCTATCTATCTGTTTTTGTACCAGTACCAGGCTGTTTTGATTATAACTGTCTTGTGGTATGTCTTGAAATCTGGTATTGTGATACCTCCAGCTTTGTTTTTGTTGTATAAGACTGCTTTAGGTATTCAAGGTCTCCTATATTTCCATATGAATTTCAGCATCATTTTTTCTAGATCTGAGAAGAATGTCTTTGGTATTTTGATTGGTATCACACTGAATCTATAAAATTGCTTTTGAGAGAATAGACATTTTGATGAGACTAATCCTTCCAATCCATGAACATGGAAGATTTTCTCCATTTTTTTTAAAGATTTATTTTATTTATTTGAAAGGCACAGTTAGAGAGAGAGAGAGGTCTTCTATCCACTGGTTCACTCCCTAGATGGCCACACAGCCGGAGCTGCGCCGATCCAAAGCCCAGAGCCAAGAGATTCCTCCGGGTCTCCCACACGGGTGCATGGTCCCAAGGACTTGGGCCATCTTCTACTGCTTTCTAGGCCATAGCAGAGAGCTGGATCAGAAGTGGAGCAGCCGGGACTAGAACCGGCGCCCATATGGGATGCTGACACTTTAGGCCAGGGCTTTAACCTGCTGTGCCACAGTGCCAGCCCCGATTTTTCCATTTTTATGAATCTTCTTCTATTTCTTTCTTTCATGTTTTGTAATTCTCAACATAGAGATCTTTGACATCTTTGACTAAATTTATTCCAAGGTATTTATTTTTTGTAGCTATTGTGAATGGGATTGTTTTCAGAAGTTCTTTCTAAGCTGTGGTATTGTCTGTGTATACAAAGGCTGTTGATTTTTGTGTATTGATTTTATATCCTGCTACTTTACCAAACTCTTCTATGAGTTCCAGTAGTCTCTTCGTGGAGTCTTTTGGATCCCCTATATATAGAATCATATCATCTGCAAAGAGGGATAGTTTGACTTCATCCTTCCCAATTTGTACCCCTTTGATTTCTTTTTCTTGCCTAATGGCTTTGGCTAAAACTTCAAGGACTATATTGAATATCAATGATGAGAGAGGGCATCCTTGTCTGGTACCAGATCTCAGTGAGAACGCTTCTACCTTTTCCCCATTCAATAGAACACTGGCCTTTGGTTGTTATAAATTGCCTTGATTGTGTTGAGGAATGTTCCTTCTATACCCAATTTGCTTAGTTTTCATCATGAAAGGGTGTTGTATTTTATCAAGTGATTTCTCTGCATCTATTGAGATAATCATACAGTTTTTGTTCTTAGGTTTATTAATGTGATGTATCACATTAATTGATTTGCGAATACTGAACCACCTCTGAAAACCAGGGATAATCCCACTTGGCTAGATTTTTCTTTTTTTTTTGACAGGCAGAGTGGACAGTGAGAGAGAGAGAGAAAGGTCTTCCTTTTCCATTGGTTCACCCTCCAGTGGCCACCATGGCCGGTGCGCTGCGGCCGGTGCACCGCGCTGATCCAAAGGCAGGAGCCAGGTGCTTCTCCTGGTCTCCCATGGGGTGCAGGGCCCAAGCACTTGGGCCATCCTCCACTGCCTTCCCAGGCCACAGCAGAGAGCCAGCCTGGAAGAGGGGCAACCAGGACAGAATCTGGCGCCCCGACTGGGCTAGAACCCAGTGTGCCGGCACCGCAGGTGGAAGATTAGCCTATTGAGCTGTGGCGCCAGCCCGACTGGCTAGAATTTTTTGAGGATTTTTGTGTCTATGATCTTCAGGAAAATTGGTCTGTAGTTCTCTTTCTCTGCTACATCTTTTTCAGGTTTAGGAATTAAGGTGATGCTGGCTTCATATAAAGAATTTGGGAGGATTCCCTCCCTTTCAATTGTTTTGAATAACTTGAGGAAAATTGGAGTTAGTTCTTCTTTAAATGTCTGGTAAAATTCAGCAGTGAACCCATCCAGTCCTGGGATTTTTTTTTTATTTGTAGGGAGGGTTTTTATTATTGATTCAACTTGCATCTTGGTTATGGGTCCATTTAGGTTTTCTATGACTTCATGGCTCAATTTAGATAGGTTGTACATATCCAAGAATCTGTCTATTCTAGGTTTCCTAGCTTGTTGACATACAGCTCTTTGTAGTAATTTCTGATGATTCTTTTTATTTCTGTGGTGTACATTTCCTTTTTCATCTCTAATTTTATTGATTTGGGTCTTCTCTCTCCTTTTTTTGGTTAGTTGGGCCAGTGGTGCAACAATTCTGTTTATTCTTTCCTGAAACCAGCTCTTCATTTTGCTGATCTTCTGTATTTTTTGATTCAATTTTGTTTATTTCTTCTCTAATTTTAATTATTTCTTTTCTCCTACTCATTTTGGGTTTGGTTTGCTACTGTTTTTCTAGATCCTTGAGATGCATTGATAGCTCACTTATTTGGTGCCTTTCCATTTTCTTCACATAGGCACCAATTGCTATAAACTTTCCTATTAACACTGCTTTTGCTGTATCCCTTAAGTTTTGATACTTGTATTGTCATCTTCATTTGCTTCCAGAAAGTTTTTGATTTCTTCTACAACCCACTGTTCATTCAGGAGCATGTTGTTCAGTCTCCATGTGCCTGCACATGTTCTAGAGATTCCTGAGTTGCTGATTTCCACCCTCACTCCATTGTGGTCCAAGAAGATGCATGGTATGATCCTGATTTTTTGAGTTTGCTGAAACTTGCTTTATGATCTAGTATGTGGTCAATCCTAGAGAAAGTTCTATGTACTGCTGAGAAGAATGTGTATTCTGTAACTGCAGGATAAAAAGTTCCGTAGATATCTGTTTGGTCTATTTAGTCTATAGTGTCAATTAAATCTGCTGTTTCCTAGCTGATTTTCTGTCTGGTTGATCTGTCCATTGCTGAAAGAGGAGTACTTAAGTCCCTCATTACTATTGTACTGGAGTCTATGTCTCCCTTTAGATCTCAATATTTCTTTTAAACATCAGGTGCCCTGAAATTAGGTGCATATAATGTTTATAATAGTTACATCTTCCTGTTGAGTTAATCCCTTAATCATTACATAGTGCCCTTCTTTGTCTCTTTTAATAGTTTTTGTGTTAAAGTCTATTTTGTCTGATACTAGAATGGCTACACCAGCTCTTTCTTGGTTTCTGTTGACATGGAATATCTTTTTCCAACCTTTCACTTTCAGTCAGTGTACACCTTTGTTGGTGAGATGTGCTTCTTGTAGGCAGTAAATAGATGGGTTTTGTTTTTTAATCCATTCAGCCAGTCTGTGTCTTTTTACTAGAGAGTTGAGGCCATTTACATTCAAGGTGACTATTGATAAGTAATGACTTTGCCCAGACATTTTTCCAAAAATATTCCAATTTTTTTTCTTTGAATTTCCTTTGAACTTTTACTGGGAGATTTCCTTCCGTTATCTTCTTTTGTAGTGATACCCATGTTTCTGTGTTTCTGTATGCAGCACATCCTAAGCATCTTTTGTAGGGCTGGCCGGGTGGTGACAAATTCTTTCAATTTCTGTTTGTTATGGAAGGTCTTTATTCACCTTCATTCATGAATTAGTTTTACAGGATATAGTATTCTGGGTTGACAGGTTTTTTCTCTTAAGACTTGGAATATACCTTGCCATTCTCTCCTAGCCTGTACAGATTCTGATGGGAAGTCCACTGTGAGTCTAATTGGAGATTCTCTGAAAGTAATCTGGTGTTTCTCTCAAGCACATTTTAGAATCTTTTCTTTATGTTTTACCATGGTGATTTTGATTACAATGTGTCATATAGTGAAGATCTTTTCTGGTCATGTCTATTAGGAGTTCTATGTGCTTCCTGAACTTGGATGTCCCTTTCTTTCTTCAAATTAGGGAAGTTTTCTATTATTATTCCACTAAAATGGACTTCTAATCCATTCTTCCTTTCCACATCTTCAGGAACTCTTAGAACACGTATTTTGGGTCATTTGATAGTATCCTGTAGATTCCCAACAGTGTTTTTAGTTTTCTAATTTCCTCTTCTTGTTATTGGTTTGACTATATAATTTCTTGTGCTTTGTCTTCTAAGTCTTCTTTCTTCTGTTTCACCAATTCTGTTGTTAAGGCTTTCCATTACATTTTTTGTTTTGTTCTATTGAATTCTTCATTTCATTTTGATTTCTCTTTAGGATCTCAGTTTCGTGGGAGAAGTTTTCTTTCATGTCTTATATGGATTTCAGTAGTTCGGGCATATGCTTCTGATTACTTCTACGTAATCTAATGATCAATTTTTTGAATTCCATTTCTTGCATTTCTTCGATCTTATCATCTTCACAAACTAGTGTTGAAGTGTTGTGTTCTTTTGGAGGCATTATGTTGTCTCCCTTATTCTTGTTTCTTGAATTGGTGTGTTTGCTATTTGGCATTTGTGGGGATACTCATTGGTTTCTTCTTTGTTTTTTTCCACTGTGGCAGCTTTTATCTTTGTACTATGCCTCTGTAGATAAGTGGAGTGTCTATTTTCAGTGATTACCTAGAGGTCTGTGGTGGGTGTGGCCAGGGAGCTCTATTCAGTTCTCCAGGGTGAAAGGCATGTCTAAGGTGACACAGCCAGTTTTCTCACGATAAATTCCCCCCGCCCCTCTTTTTTTAATCAGAAGGGAGGTTTGTTCTGTTCAGCTGATTTCCTCTGCTCAAAGGAGACCAGTACCTGACTCCTAGCCCCAGTGGCTATAATATGCATCCATTATGCCACAACACTATGCCACAAGGATCACACAAAGGATCTGTGCAGTCCCAGTGTAAGTTCAGATTCCCCAGCAATGTCCCTCACCAGGTAACCAGGAAGCCCCGAGCATGTGGAGTCTCCCACAGGGACTGCCCAATGTCCCAGTCATACCATGAGCCCTCCCGCACAGCCTCAGTTTTTTTCACAGTTCCAACACACAAGCCTCCCACAGTCATGAGTACCCAGCTCCCGGTTAGTTTTCTTCACCAGAGTCAGGAATCTCCATTTGGCTGGTTGCTGGGTGCAGATATGAGCTGGCACAGCTGTTATGTATGTCCAAAATGGCACCCGCTCTATTGGCTTATTATAAGACGCCATTGTAAGGTGATCAAGAAGAAAGAAATGTATCCCTCCTTTGTTTTTTCCTCCTCTAGCTTGGCAGGTACACTATCCTCCAAGGGAACCTCCAAGCCAGGTTCCCTCTAGGGTCTTCCTGCAGCCAGTGCCTGTGGTTGTTACAGTGTGGTCTCACCTCACTCTCCAATGCTGGTGCATAGGTTCTCTGTTGCTGTGGTCCTGAATTGTGGGTGTCCACACCCTCCAAGTAGGTCCATTCTGTCCCTCTAATTTGCATAGAGTTTCCTCTGAAGTTTTCTCCCTAACTCTTCCCTGAGACTGCACTCTCTCCACTTGTTTTAAAACTATCTTCTCCTAGACCAGAGCAGTAAGTTCCCTCCCTACTCTGCCATTTTGGAAGCTCTCAGGTGTCTCATTAAGACTTAAAGGGCTATGGCCGGTGCCGTGGCTCAATTGGCTAACCCTGGCACCTGGCTTCGGATTGGCACAGCGTACTGGCTGCAGCGTGCCGCCTGTAGCAGCCATATAGGGGGTGAACCAACAGAAGGAAGACCTTTCTCTCTGTCTCTCTCACTGTCTAAATCCACCTGTAAAAAAAAAAAAAAAGAAAGAAAAGAAAAAAAAGAAGACTTAAAGGGCTACTTATTTCATCTAACACAAAAGAAACCTAGACAGTTTGCTCCCCAAAGTTGCCTGCCTCTTCCATAACCATTGTATTGTTTACCCTTATGGTCTGTGCACCATCCGGCTCCACTTTGTGTCTGCTACAGTCTCCCAGCCTCATTGCTTTTTTTATTCTCTTCTTTATTTTTTTCTTTTCTTTTTTTTCTTTTTTTTTCTTTTTTTTTTTTTTTTTTTTTTTTTGACAGGCAGAGTTAGACAGTGAGAGACAAACAGAGAGAAAGGTCTTCCTTCCGATGGTTCACCCCCACAAATGGCCGCTACGGCCGGTGCTGCGCCGATCCAAAGCCAGGAGCCAGGTGCTTCCTCCTGGTCTCCCATGCGGGTGCAGGGCCCAAGCACTTGGGCCATCCTCCACTGCCTTCCCAGGCCACAGCAGAGAGCTGGACTGGAAGAGGAGCAACCAGGACAGAACCGGTGCCCCAACCGGGACAAGAACCCAGAGTACCGGCGCCACAGGTGGAAGATTAGCCTAATGAGCCACGGTGCTGGCGCCTCACTGCTTCTAATCTGCCACAACTGAAAGTTGTTACAGTGACAACATGACCAATCTGTTGTGACCCAAACGTCATCTCCCAGAGGCCTCTAAGCCAACAGAGTGAAAATGGAGCATGAAAAGAAGATTTACGTTCTTGACTGTGCTGCTCTGAGGAGGAAGTAGCCTGGCACCTGCCTTCTGGAAGACTGAGTGTGAGGGGCCATATTTTGCAAGTCTCAGGATTCCAGCACCTTATTTAAGAACACTTATCTCACTGACTTCAATGTACTTCTGATCTCTGTCCTCGCCTGTGGAGACTTTCAGGAGAAGATCATTTTTCCTACTGGGTTTGTCTGTTAATCACAGCCATCATTCCCTACTGGGCTTCTCACTTGGAGAATGGACCAACAATAAGAAAGGTCTCTCTGATAAAAGAAACTAATTGTAACTATTTCCCTGCTTGTGTGGATTAAGCTTTTCTCAATGCTGGCATTGCAGGAATAAAAATGTTCAATTTCAAACCATGTCTCCTCAGTTTTAAGACACCACTCCAGTTAGAAGAAGAAGAAAACAAAGTATATCACTCTGAAGTTGGATGAACACAGGCACATTTTCCAGAACTTACTTTTCTGTCTTTCTTTACATTTTCCTTGAGTTTGCTGCAAATCATCTTTCAAATCTAATTCAGCAGGGCTGCTGCTTCTTCGAACCAAGATCTTCAGGCAAAAAGAAATATTGTATTTATTACAGGAAAGTTATAATTTTATAAGACTGTTAAGTTCCTAGTCTACATTTCAAAAGAAAAGGAAACCAACAATAATAATAGCAACAAAAATTGAGAGCTGTTTTTCCATGTGAAGGATATGTGTTCACAAATTACTGTAATTGAATCACATATTATGCAAGACCTGAAATTGTAGTTTATATTCTCTACTTCGTCAACTGACATCCAATTAAATTGATTTAGTAAAAAGAGATGTTAAATTATACGGAAGTTATTTATTTTAAAACTTTACTCATTTCTTTGATCAAGCACACATATACAAGTGGTCTTCAAAAGGTTTATGGAAAATGTGCACTATGAAAAAACTAGGCATAGTTTTCAAAACACTTTGTAATAAAATAAATTTATCATTTAATTCCATTTTCTCTGAACTGTTTTAATCCCTTCCTACAGTGAGTGGGTGTACTTCATATAGTAAGCAGGTGAATTTCACATAGTGAGTAGGGGAACTTCTCCAGGTTTTAGTTACCCATGGACAGAGAGTGTCCTACAGGGAAGACACACACCTCATCCAGACTTCTACAGGTCCACTCAGTACCTTCCTAGTTAACTGTGCTGCTATAGACTTTCCCAAGTACTGCTTAACACTGGACTTTCTATTAAATACAAAGGATTAAAAAATCAGGAGGCAATCTGCATTCTCTAGAAATCTGTAATTTTCTTGGAGACACAAAACACACACGAATTACATAAAATAATTACAATGCACATAAGCAAAATATGCAAACAAACTCTCTCTGAAAGACATGCAAAATAAAGTGTTACCTTCAGTGGCTGATAGTTACAGGAGAGCTGCTCAAGAAGGCAATAGACAGGAAGTGGTAGAGGGAAGGCAGGAGGGGACTCAAGGCTGGAAGCACGGAGTGGAAATCAGCAAGTTCTATGTGCAGGAAAAGAGGCTGATGAAAGCAGGCCATGCAGGGCAGCCAGGCGAAGAAGGAGAAAGACAGGAAGAAACACAGACATTGTCAGAGAGGCAGCTGCCAGTGGGACTTCAACATTAGGGTTGGGACCTTCGATCCAACAGTGAGAAAATGAGCAGCTACCTGTTCCAGACAATAGCTCACCATCATTAAAAATATAATCAGAAAGATAAGTCTAGCAGTTATCTATCGATAGATTAGAGTAAAAAAGAAAATTACTATGGAACTGTTACAGCAATTCAGGAAATGAGGAGATGAGGCTTTTGATGGTGGAAAAGGAGAAGAAAATATAAATAAGACAAATATTGAGGAATGACAAGCTAGAGTTTATAATTAGCTCTAAACTTGAGTAGAAGAAAATAAAACCATAAATGGGTATAAATCTAGGGGACACAGAGTGATGGTGATGAAGGGAAGAAGAACGGCGGAGAAGGAAAAACAAACTCAAGAAAGGTTCTGATGTTTTGATTTTATCTTTGGGTTGAATATCCAAAAACAATGTCCTAAAGTGGGCAACAAAAATCCAAGAGCGATGAGACAGAGAATAATTCCAGGAATGAAGATGCAAATGTAACATTCTCCACTGCAGAGTACATGAAGAACTCTTTAAAATTTAATGAGCCAACTCCAGGTGTGAATATCAAATAAGGAAACAATGCAAAGGGGAACCAAGATGTACACAGAGTCTTCATAAAGTTGATGGAAAACGTAGAATATGAAAAATGGATTTCAAAAATTTTTGCACCAGAATAAACATCTTTTAACTCAATTTTTTGATGAACTTTATATAATTAAAAGACAGAATTATTGGGGCCAGCATTGTGGTGTACACTGGCATGTCATATTGGTGCTGGTTTAATTCTCAGCTGTTCTGCTTCCAATCCAGCTCCCTGCTAATGTACCTGGGAAAGCAGCAGAAGATGATCCAAGTGCCTGGGCTCCTGCCATACATGTGGGAGACTCAAAGGGGATACCTGGTTCCTGGCTTTGGCCTGGCCCAGCCCTGGCTGCTGTGGCCATTTGGGGAGTAAACCAGAGGATGAAAGATCTCTCTCTCTCTCCCTCTCTTGCTCTGTAACTCTGGCTTTCAAATAAATAAATAAATCTTAAATAAAAAAAAAAAAAGGACTAGACCCACAAACCAAAAGTAGGATAGTGGCAAGGTGGGGGAAAAAAAAAAAAGAAAAAGAAAAGACAGAATGATTGTTATGTTAAAAAAAAATAAAGTAGGCCACAAATAAAGTAAGTAGGCTACAGATGTAGACATTTAGATTTTTAGCACATTAAGATTAGCCAGACAGGAACTAAAATCGAAGACTACTAAAGACCAAAGGAAATAAAACAATTGCATAAGAATCACAGAACCAACAAAGATATTTATACCCCTCAAGGATTTTAGATAATCATATGAGGAATTCAGAATTGCAATTTGTCAACATTGTAAAGGAGTAAAATTGGGAATCACAAAAATGGGCAAGCAATGAAAAATTATTAGAAATTTCAAAATACACTTGGAGAGAATAAGCTTGAAATTTTGGAAACAAAAAGCAAATTTTCTGAACTAAAAAAACTCAGTGGAAGTACTGAATAGCAGAGTTGAGAGAATTATTGGACTCATGAAGCATGGTGCTGATAAAATTATCCAGAACACACCAAGAGGCAAAATATCAAAGGGAGCTTATGAAACATGGAAAACAGAATGAGAAGATTTAACATATCTTTACCCAGAATACCAAAAGGAGAGAAAAGAGAGTAAAAACAGGTAATTTCTGAAGAAATGATTACCAAGAGTTTCTAGAAAGACAAGCATCCAGGGGATGCATGGCACATAGCATGCCAAAAATGTAAACAAAAGAAATCTGCACCTAAATATACTGCTGGAAAACCAAAGGTCAAAGACAAAAAGGCAGCAACAGACAACAACTACATAGGATGGACAGAAGACTTATCATCAGCTGCAATGGAGACAAAAGGCAGTGGAAAAATCAGCTTCCATTAGAAGGGGACGGTGAAAGAGAAGTGAGTGAGGAACCTCAGTAAGCTGTCACAGCACTGTCCAGAGAGACAAAGTAATCAATCAAGGTAAGAAGCACCAAAGTGAACTCTAACATGTCGAGGAAACAGCCCATATGAGAGACAGGTGGCATTTCAGATCAATAAAGAAGAAACAGATTCACAAGTGGGACTTGGTATAGGTAGTTATCAGGAGGGGAAATGAAATTAGATTCTTACAGCACTCCATAAACAGGAATCAATTCCAGATGGACCAAAGACTTCACTGTGTACAGCAAAACTGAAACACTTATAGACTAAGTATAAGGTAATATTATTATCCCTGTGTAGTTAAGGTTTTTTTTTTAAAAGTCATAAAGCTCTAACCATAAAAGTGATAATAGAGAGTTCAAAACAAAGGACTTCCATTCATCAAAAGACACCACACAGAAAGTGAAGATATGAGCCACACATTGGAAGATAGTTTCTATAAACATAACAAAATAGGACCAGTGTTCATATTATACAAAGAACTAAAATAAGAGAAAAAGACAAACAAGTCCATAGTAAAATGACACAAGATATTGATAGGCATTTCAAAGATGAAACATAAAAGGTCAATACATGTGGAAATTTTTAAAACTCATTAATCTAAGAAATGCAAAATAAGAGATCCTATTTTCACCCACATAATTCAGAAAAATTAAAAGTATCTGACAACAGAAAGTGTTCACAAGAATGTGGATAAATGGGAACTCTATACGTTGTTGGCAGGAGTATAACTTGTACAAACACTTTGGAAAACAGGCTTCAACTTGTGAACCTTTTTCTATTCTAAAAATCATCAATTTCACTCCTAGAGATTTACCATGAAGAAAACCCTAAAGATACAGATCTTGTGACACAAGAATGTACACAGATTCAGTTTTCATAATAACAAAACTCTGCAGACATTCCAAATGTTCATCAACAGGAGAATGGTACATTCACAATGGAATATTCTACATCAAAGAAAACTTAGTGAACTAATGCCACATGCCACAAGGTGGATAAATATTAGAAATCCATAATTGAGTGAACAAATCAACAATACCAAGAAACAAGTTCAAAAATGAGGAAAACTAAAGAATATGTTTTTTGGAAATACATATTCAGCAAAACTATAGAGCAAAGCAAGGCAATAAACACAAAGCTAAGATAATCCCACTCTTTAAAGGGAGACGGCAGAGGCGGGGCAAGGAAGGAACTCAGAGGCCAAGGCAACAACACTGCAAATATTCTAGCTCTTAGGCTTAGTGGCAGGTTTGTGGTCATTTATTTCACTGATGAAAATAGAAGATATATATTAAATGGTGTATACATATATATGTATGTATGTAGTATATATGCTAGTATACACCCTTTTTAAAAATAAAGAAGGACTTAATACCTGGTTACCAGGAGGAGTAGGTAGAAGCCGTCTCTTTTTATTTTATAACTTTCTGTGATGTTGGCATTTTCTATTAACATATACTATATGTAAAAAAATTAATAGGGATCCGTGTTTGGTGCAGTGGTTAAAACGCTGCTTGAGATACCTGGATCATATATCACAGTGTCTGGGTTGAAGTCTCAGCTCCACTCCTGATTCCAGCATCCTCCTAATGCAAGCCCTAGGAGGCAGCAAGTGGTGGCTCAAGTACCTGGGTCCCTGCCACCTACATGGGAGACCTGAACTGAATTCCAGGCTGCTGGCTTCAATTTGGTCCAGCCCTGGCTATTCTGTGATTCTGGGGAATGAACCAGCAGATAGAAAATCTCACAGTGTATATGTTTATCTTTCAAATAACATACATTTCTAAAAAATGAAGAGGTTGTCTGTGTGAATGACTTATGGGATAGTTTTTTTTTTTTTAAGATTTATTTTATTTATTTGAAAGACAGAGTTACAGAGAGAGAGAGAGAGACAGAGAGAAAGGTTTTCCATCCACTGGTTCACTCCCCAGATGGCTGCAATGGTCGGAGCTGCGCCGATCCAAAGCCAGGAGCCAGGAGCTTCTTCCAGACTCCCACATGGGTGCAGGGGCCCAAGGACTTAGGCTGTCTTCTACTGCTATCCCAGGCCATAGCAGAGAGCTGGATCGGAAGAGGAGCAGCCAGGACTAGAACCGGTGCCCATATGGGATGCCTGTGCTTCAGGCCAGGGCGTTAACCTACTGCGCCTCAGTGCCAGCCCCTATGGGACAGTTTTTAATTTTCTTCTTTATAAGCTATGTTTACTTTTTAAAAATTAATATAGGGCTGGCATTGTAGCATAGTGGGTTAAACTGCTGCCTGCAATGCTGGCATCCCAAATGAACGCCAGTTCAAGCCCCAGCTGCTCCACTTTCAATCCAGTTCCCTGTTAATGTGCCTGGGAAAGCAGGAGAGAGTGGCCCAAGTACTTGAGGTCTCTACATCCAAGTGGGAGACCCAATGAAGCTCCCAGCTCCTGGCTTCAAGCCTGGCCCAGCCCCGGCTGGTGTGACCATTTGGGGAGTGAACCAGCAGACAGAAGATCTCTGTGTCTGTAACTCTGCCTTTGAATAGTAAATATATAAATCTTTAAAAAAAAGTTTAAAAAGTTCTTAAAACAAAAATGCTATTTTACACTTAAAAAAAAAAGAAAAGAAACCATAACAGATCATTGAGAATACTCACTTATTAAGTAATTCACATCAATGGAAAATACTACCTCAAATGATGTCAGAAATGGGGAATTTAGGAGCTGGTACTGTGGTGCAGTGGATAAAGCTGCTGCCTGCGGAGTTGGCATCTCATATGGGCACCGGTTCGAGTCTCGGCTGCTCCACTTTCAATCCAGCTCCCTGCTACTGTGCCTGGGAAAGCAGTGGAGGATGGCCCAAGTCCCCAGGCTCCTGCTCCTATGTGGGAGCTCCAGATGAAGCTCCTGGCTTCAGCCTGGCCCAGCCCTGGCCATTCAGCCATTTGGGGAGTGAGGCAAGGGAAGGAAGATTGATTTCTCTCCCTCTTTCTTTCTCTGCCTCTGCTCTCCTTCTCAGTAACTCTTTCAAATAAATAAATAAATCTTAAAAAAGAAATAGGGACTATGAATTCAAGTTTTATAGGGAAGAATATCTGCTTAAAAACACACAGTGCCACATATAAACCAGGTGGCAAATTCCATTTTCATGTTAGTTTTTTTCCTATTTTTGTCATGTGGCTGTAATTTTACATAGAGATCAAGCAAAACCATAAAAGATGTCCAGATCATTTGGGCCTGTGACACATCTAAATGGAAAAGGATTTTTTTTCTAAAAAGTCCTCAATAAGTTTATATATGATACAATAATTCACGTTTATTTTTAACGATAAACTGATTTGAAAGGATCTTACTGTTATCGCTTCATGTTCTTTCTTCACGTGTCCTCGCATGTCTTCTGCAGGCTTGGCCTCGGAGCACACGTTCTGCGCCTTCTCTACCTTTTGTCCTAGAGATTTCAGGGCAGGGTGGAAATTGACAGAGGAAATGTTTCCCACAGTAAAATCTGAAAATGACTTTCAGGTACAGGTACCAACTAAACTTATTATATAAAAAGGTACATAAAAAAAAGGAGTTAAGGGTCTGGCAAATTAGTCCACACTTGAGACCTGAATTCTGGCCCCAGAGGGCTCTGAAGAGTGGACTGAATGCTGCTCACACCAGCCAGCAGGTCCACCTAGCACTTTACGTGAGCACAGGGCAGGGGCAAGAAGACCCTCCCTTTGGGCCTTTTTGGAGGACACCTCAGATATCAACCTGGGTAGGCCAGGTGAACCAACAGAAAGATGAGAGCAAGAAGGTAGCTCAGGACTGCTTGAGAAAAAACCCTGATGAGAGAAAGCACAGAGGGTCCAGTGCTGTGGCACAGTGAGCTAGGCCTCTACTTGCGGTGACAGTTTCCTATATGGGCGCTGGTTCTAGTTGCTGCTCCTCTTCTGATCCAGCTCTCTGCTATGGCCTGGGAAAGCAGTGGAAGACGGCCCAAGTCCTTGGGCCCCTGCACCTACGTGGGAGACCCGGAAGAAGCTCCCGGCTCCTGGCTCCGGATCGTCCCAGCTCTGGCTGTTAGGGCCACTTGGGGAGACTTGGGGAGTGAACCAGCAGATGAAAGATCTCTCTCTCTCTCTCTCTCTGTCTTTGCCTCTCTGTAACTCTGCCTTTCAAATAAAATACATTATTTCTGGAGCTGCCGTATCATAGCAGGTCAAGCCACCACCTGCAGTGCCAGCATCCCATTTGGGTACCAGTTTAAGTCCCGGTTGCTCCACTTCCTATCCAGCTCTCTGTTGTGGCCTGGGAAAGCAGCAGAGGATGGTCCAAATCCTTGGGCCCCTGTATTCACATGGGAGACCTGGAAGAAGCTCCTGGCTTTGCCTGCCCAGCTCTGGCCATGGTGGCCATTAGGGGAGTGAACTAGTGGATGGAAGCGCTCTCTTGCTCTCTCTCTTTCTCTCTCTCCTTTCTCTGTAAAACTCAGCATTTCAAATAAATAATCTTTGGGAAAAAAAAGAATAAAATACATAATTTCCATCCACAGCAGCTAATAACCTTTTCCACAGGTCTGGTCAATTCCCACTCATTTTCCACTTTTACAGCCCCTCCACAGCCCCTTCTCCACATCCTCCTCACCCTCTACCTACTTTGCTGCCCTTCCTTACCTTGGCTTGTAACACTGACTGCCCCCTCCCACTATAGCAACTCTGGACTTCTCTCTAGGCCTCAATCATATCAGGCTGCAAAAAAGTGGACGTGGACACTCACACACAAACATATGTATAATTTAAAATTAGGAGCTGGCATTGTGGCACAGTGGGTTCAGTCACTGCTTGCAACTTGGGCATCTCATGAAGGAGTGAAGGTTTGGGTCCTGGCTACTCTGCTTCCAATCCAGCTTCCTTAGCTAGTGTGCCTGGGAAGGCAGCAGAAGATGGCCCAGGTACTTAAGCTCCTGCCACCCATGTTGGGGATCAGGATGGAATTCTTGGCTCCTAGCTTTAGCCTGGCGCTCTTGCAGCCATTCGGGAAGTGAACCAGCAGATAGATTTCTCTCTCTCTGCTTTTCAAATAAATTTATAATTAAAAAAAAATTAAATAATAAAAACATTTTATTGCCAGAAATCCTATCCTTGCAATCAAATTCAAAAGCAGACCCTCTGGAAATATAGAAGACAACATGACAAGCAGTTTTCTCCCTCTAGCCAGAGTCTGTCGCTCCGTACCAGTAACTGAAGACACCACGTACCCTGAGAAGAACCTGAGCTCAGCGGCTCGGCGATGTCAGACGTGCTGCTGCTTCGAAGGACCTGCGTCTGTCCCACTGCGAGCTGACCAGACCCAGCAGTTTCTGACTGCTGACACTCTTCCACCTCTGCGAGCATTAACACAAAACGTGCACCATTTTAAAAGTACTGTCACCGCTTACAACAACTTTAAAAATCAATGTTTGTACATTTTACACATTTAGCAGAAAGATAATCTGCATGAACACAGTCAAGTTTCCTACACTTGACTAATATTCCACCTGAAGTATATATTTTCCTCTTTAGTTTTCAGTCTTTTTGTTTTCAACTAAAGTAAAGGGATAAAAAGGAAGCCATAAACATGGCTGAGAACTTCAAGGGTCGTTTGGAATTTCAAGGGCATACATGCCATGGAAAGAGAGGTCCAGAGACAACAGATAAATACACAACTGTCCCAAATAAAATGTTGTAATTATTTAACACTGTATGTCACCAAATGCAATGTGGAATTAATCACTAAGTACGAAAATGATCCACTGGTATTTTCAGAGAATCAATACACATTTGACATTAAATAGAAAACCGCAGAGGAGTACTGGCCCCTGAATATCTCAGCTAATATGACTACAAATGACTCCCCATGCAGACTGAGCTCTCTCCTAGTTCATTCGTAAACTGCATAGTTCATGTTAATCTGTAAAGACCACCCAAGGCCCGGGAATAATCATCCCACCCTCCAAAGGGCACAGCTCTGGGGTCACATCTTTTGCCCAGGTCACTTTAATAGCCTGCTAACTCATCATTGTCTTCTTGGTGCTCGTCCCCTCCCCCAGGGTCCCCAGAAAGGTCTCTCTAAAAGGTCTCTGCTCTTCTGAAAGTCACATGAGACCTTCCGTCATTACAAGGTCAAACCTGTGCTCATCAAGGTGAATAGAGTGCTCTCGTGGAGCTCACCCCACACACCAGTCTCCTACAAGACGCCCTGCTCACAGCTGGTCTCAAACAGTGCTAACACTTGGCACCTGCTGCTCTTGTTCTCCCACCGACCACTCCCCTTTGCTAACCTCCCCCATCTCCCCCTGGTCCACTATCCCTGCTTCCCATGTTGCCCTGGGAACACCACCCTACAGAACTTGCCACACAGTCCTACATGTCAAGCCCATAGCTATGCTCCTCACAGTCACAACCTTCACACCCACATGACCCTGACTTCATATTTTAAAAAAATTTTGATTAGCTGAAGTTTCACTTTTACTTCTAAGAAGGGACTGACTACACTGCAATGTGTGAGACAGTTCCTCACCTGAAATGGAGACTCGCTGCCAACAGGACACCTCTGTATAACACTTTCATCTGAACCATAAGCCAAAGCGATGGCTTACCCTAACCAAGAAGTTGTATGGAGGAAGATTCCAAATTTCCAAATTCAATACAAAGCATTTCAACAAAGGGCTGCTTCTTGACTTTTTCTAACAAAATGCAATTTCCAGTTGATGGTGAGCTGACACAATTTCAAGGCCTCAGAACTACAAAATGTGCATGATTCTTTATGTGCAATTCAAAGTCCTAGGCCACAGACTAAATGCGGTTGTGGATGGGAAACTGAGCCAGGAGTACAGGCAAAGACAGGCCAAGGCAGCGAGGACAGACAAAATGTCAGAGACTCATCTTCTGCAGCTGCCTTTGCTTCCCTCTTCTCTTGAACAGGAGAGAACTGTCCATCTCACAGAGAAGTACAAGGCATCTGTGCAAGTCTTTTACCTACCTACACTTTCCGAAAGCTCAGAGGAGACTCTGCACAGGTCTACTCTAGTGTCTTCCACACAAGGCACAGAAACCAGGTAACACAGTGGGGCCAGCCCTCTGGCTGTCTTCTTTTATTGTTTATTCTAATTACACAAGATGGTGAATGAAGCCTTCTGGAAAGTCTGTTAACGAACCTACTCGTTCATCCAGTAGCAGTAGAGGGAGCTCAAGAGCTTCCTAATTTCCTAAAAAAAATCATTGGCAAGCGCCTGTTTTTATGGATAGTGGGAAGCGTGGGTTTTATTCTCTTAAGTATGATGCCAAAAACTGGTAGATGTTGGTTTCTGGGCTACAAGCAGAAGCAAATAATAACTGAGCCAACGCTGGCAGAACCTTTCTAAAGATAAAGAACATCGCCATCTGGTGGGATGCATTACAGCCACAGCACCATTGCTTCCAAATTAGAGTGTCCCCACTGGTCCTCAACACAGCAGACGGACCACGAGCCTGCCACCACCAGCTGGCCTGCCTTCCCAACAGACTGGCCTAATGCAGCTTTTAAAGCTCTGTTTTTGTAAAACTGTCAGGAGGGACTTCTCGGATGGAAGAAGCTCAAGACTGTAGAAAGAACGGAAGTGGTGGGAGGAGAGCACTGGTGACTGGAGAGGGAAGGAAAGGGACAGCCACAATGCCAAGAGTGCTGCTATACTGCTGGGGGCCCGAGCTGCTCCCAGAGCTGACTACCAAATGAGACACTGTGAAAACCAGGATTTTCAATTCTCCTTATCCCTCCATCTAAACGCAACTTCCTCATTCACAAGTATACAAGCCTTGGCCTTTTCTCATACTTTGTACTAAGTTTACACTCACTACATGTTTTGTATAATGGACAAATGAGTAACGACATTTTCTCAATACCTTTTCCCGTTTTTAACAGTTCTTGGGCTCCCTCTGCTGGCATTTCATTTCTTTTTTTTTTTTTTTTTTTTTTGACAGGCAGAGTGGACAGTGAGAGAGAGAGACAGAGAGAGAAAGGTCTTCCTTTGCCGCTGGTTCACCCTCCAATGGCCGCCGCTGCAGCCGGCGCACCGCGCTGATCCTGGCAGGAGCCAGGAGCCAGGTGCTTTTCCTGGTCTCCCATGGGGTGCAGGGCCCAAGCACCTGGGCCATCCTCCACTGCACTCCCTGGCCATAGCAGAGAGCTGGCCTGGAAGAGGGGCAACCGGGACAGAATCCGGTGCCCCGACCGGGACTAGAACCCGGTGTGCCGGCGCCGCAAGGTGGAGGATTAGCCTATTGAGCCACGGCGCCGGCTTGGCATTTCATTTCTTAAGAAAGCATTTTATGTTAAAGCTACCTCCATTCTGTGGTGTCAACCGTATGTAGTACCTGCTTTTTCATGAGACATGAAAATCACTTTAACACTAATATGCACATACGAGGATAGAGGACCACCTCATATTCAAAACAGAAGAAGAACCATCTAAATCACATAAGTTGTACTTTAAATCCCAGGAAATCTAATACATCCTATTTTGAATATTACACCATTTCTGTTTTAATCTATTTTGGATTCCCCAAATCATTTATGCTTTCTAATAACCAAATAACTCTTCTAATCTAATCTCAATAATCCAAATTTTTAAAGTATTAACTTGATAGTGTGAATTATGCAATACCATTATAAAACCATTGCTTTCTAAAACACCATTCCAAAAAAAAAAAAAAAGGAAGATCAAATAAGATTCACTTAATTTCATTCATTTTTCCTGAATCAATATGATTAAATCAAATCAAGTGTGGAAGCCCTTTGGTAACTTCTTTCTTTTTCCAGATATCTGACTACTTTTTAAAGCAATTTCACTCATCCTTTAAGACTTTCTTAACTGCTTTTATTAAGTGGAGTAAGGCTCATTCTTCAATAAACAAAATTTGGGGTTCCATTTACTTCTCGTACAGGTTGCATAAGTGAAGTTAACACGGCAGTTCCCTGTTCTTTAAAACAGAGTGCATGATACTGACTTGACCCCATAAAAAGTACAGGTGATGCCATCGTAAGGCTTTCCACAAGGTCAGGCTTTCCAAAGGTCCTGAGAGACAGCACCTGCTGGAAGCCCATGTACAAGTCACAGAAGCTGCTTAGTGAGGCTCTCTTACTGGGTCCTGCTGGTCTTTTCAGAACAAGGGAAGATGGCTGCAGTTACTACTATTATAATATTCCTAAAAGAAAAGCAAAATCTAGCATCTGATAGATAAATACCCAACATAAAAAGCCGATAAAATCACAAATAGCTGGAAGGCACTGTTCTTTTGCCAATTCTCTCTCCCATATATTTCTTTAAGTAGCTATTCAGATTAACATAAACACGTGGTTATGACTTTCCCTAAATATTGCCTCGTATTCTGTTGCTGCCAAGTAAACGATCCAAAAGGATCCCAATAACATATAATAGTGGCTTCAGGTAAGTATTTATTGCTTTTGTTTTTAAGACAATTCTGGTGGTTAACTAATCATGTAGATTAGAAACAAAAACAAGAAATGTTAGCTTGAATAGAAACAACATTAGCAACCATTGATATGGTAAAGAACTTGTGTCCAGAAAGTAAAATTCAAAGTGTCTATACATTCTCCAGCAACAGGTGAAATGGAGCACCAAACGCATACTCTAACGTGCCAAGCAATGGAGAGCATCCAGCCCCTCTGACAAAGGATTACCATCCACTGTCTTGGCCAACGACCTTGGCAGAACCAAAGACAATGGAAATAAATCATCTTGAGGACTGAAGAGCAGACGGAATCAGACCATGCAGGAGCTGGGTAGTTGCCGGAAGAAACACAGAAGAGCACACTGTTCTCAAGGTTACTGTGCCCATACATTCTTTCACTGTTTGTGCTCTGAGACCAGGAACAAGGATGGCAAAAACAGGAAAACACAGACCCAGCCCGACCCTAAATCGGTGTTTCCCAACCTTAGCACTATGGCTACTTTGAGCCAGATAATTCTTGGCTGTGGGGCTCTGAGCTCTGTAGGACGTTGGCTTCCACTAACTGCATACCAGTAGCACCGTCCCACCGTAACAACCAAAACTGTCTCCAGACATTGCCAGAATCCTCCCTGGTGGGGAACTACTGCTCTGAGAAATTTAACTCCTATTGCAACTGTGTACGTATATACAGGAACCAATTTAATGCTGAAGGAGAACAAAGGTTCCAAAATTAAATTACTAATAGGAAGAGATTTTTTTTTGTGAGAACATATTCTGGAAAAACTAGTAAAAAAAAACTTAAGTGAAACAATATGGAAAAAATGGACTGTGAAATATAGTATTTCATCATGGGAAAAAATTCCTTTTGAGTGCGAATCTGCCACACAGGGGGCAAACACTTGAAATACTTTATTTTAACCACCTTGAAGCAGCGGCTTTCTTTGAAAGCCAAATAATCAAGCAGCTGATACTCATCAGTAACCTGACAGGAGACCCTTTCCCACCAATCCTCTTAATTGTTTTTCACCTTCAGTACTGATGAGAGACAAAAGATTTCCTAAACAACATCACAGCCCTGAGTCTCAGGAAAACTCACTTCTTCCCTTATATTCTGTAAGTTAAATAACACAGTCTTTGACATACCCTTCAAAGGACTTAATTTTGTTTTGCTAAACCACAGCATAACATAATTTAGTGCTACAGAAAGCCACAATTAGGCTATCTCCAATATTAAGAACATATTAACCTATAATGCTAGGCTTCTGAAAATAAAAGGAATATGAAAACATCTTAGAATCACTGACAAATAACTAGACACAGAAGTAATTATTCACTGTAGAGTAAAGTACATCCCGGTGGAAAGGTGGCAAAGCCAGAAGTCATTTTTATGCTATAAATCCCAACATATCAGAACAAACGCATGACTAACTCCAATGTCAACCACCTGAAGTCCAAGGACAGTGATTATTTTAGAATTCAGCATTTCTTCACATTTGTCTTGCTTTACTAAACTCTCCATAGTCCATATAAACCTGCCTAAACTGATCACTACTTTAAACATGGATATGACTTACCACCTCCAAGGAAGTCTTGCCTGTGTAATTTTTCTAGCTTATTCATTTTTCAGAAGGTACTACAAACCTTCTGGCATTGACATACTCAACACTTCTGGAAAACTGTATGAAAATTCCCCTACTTTCTACAGGCACTGGACGAGTACAGAAGACTCAAAGGAAGGTAGCACACTTACCCCATTAAAAATTATGGACAAAAAAATCCTTCTATCTTCTTTAATTGTAAATATAAATACCCGCGAGGTTACAGACATTTTCTTGACCATCTAATTGCTACTAAATATCTAACAACATATAAGCAGTTGTTGACAGTTACTGGAACTTAACGGGAGTGCGATTGTCAGGCATGTACGTGGTATGGGGGTTCTGACAAACAAGGCAAGGGCCAGAGGCAGTGGGAGGAGTCCAGGGACACTGATGGGCACGTGAGACAGTGTTACAGTACCTGACAGCCTGTGAGAGCAAGAGGAGTAAGAGAGACCAGGTAAGAGCGCGCCCACGGTGTGGAGGAGGAGCGGCACGCTCTGAGTGCCGGGCAGAGCCTCAGAAAGGCGCACACAGCTGCTGACAGACTGGCTTCGCTTAGCTTCCAGGAGAGATAAAGCAACAGTTACGTCAGAAGACCCCAAGACCTTCCCCTCTTCTGTATCATTAGCTTTCTGGGCTCTGTCTAAACATGCAAAGCAAGTCAGTGCAAACTGTAAAGGAAGGTGGTCGCAGTACTTAACCAGAGTCTCTAAATACAGCCAACTTTCAGTCATTCTGACGAGGCAGGAGGACGGGCAACTCACAAATAATCAATTTTATTCAGAAATACTTTATGCTTAGACTTTCCTTTTCCTGCCATGAATCAGATTCACATTTGGGTTGTTTATTGGTGGACTTTATCATCAACGGACACATACACAAAAAGGCCATGAGGCGGAAATCCAGCCTATAATTTGCAATCTTTTATAAACAATAAATGATTCAGAAATCGATTTACTGAGAGATGACTGTATTCAACAGCAAATCATTTAGTGAATTAAATATCCCAGAAGCTCAAGAACATGTGAGAGTCAAGTGGTACATGCAAAGACTTCACCATTTGACAGAGGTAAAAACCATCATGAAACCATCCCTTTATACCACATTTCATTCTCATTAAACCCAAACTTTCTTAGTGCCAACTTTATCATGTCCTTAAATTTTCTATATACTGTTAAATGAACAGACACAGACAGCATGCCTCAAAAATAAAAAACCACAACCAGTTCCATAAGTTTTGTCCTTAAAACAAAAATCTAAAAATTTACTTATTTTTGTGACTTAATATGAATAAAATAATTAAATTTGTAGTGACATATTTGCAAAAAGTGACATAAACTCTTTAGTTTATTATCCTTTCTCCTATGCTTTGTCTACCAGAATTCCCACTGACAGGACTATCTGCAATGTGATTAGGTTTAATTCACTCATAAATGTAAGACAACAGGTAAACAAAAACAACTTCCACGGAAATCTCCAACTAACCACATCAAGTTTTCTGAAAGATATGTTCATCTTCCAATGATGTCAAGAGACTTTTCCTGTGAGTGTTTTTTTTAAAAGTTACTCTAAATTCAACGGATTGTGTGTTGTTCTCAAAACTGATCACTAGTTATTTTAGAAATAATAAAACACATAATATTTGTGTGGATACTGAGTCAGACTTGCTCTGATCAGTCCTCATTGTAGACACTGAAACTCTTCCCACCCAGGCTCAGGGACACAGCTCGCCTTCACAGCTCTCCATCCCCGCCTTGCCAGGCCTCTTAAGTCACACACTGATGTACCCTGTTAAACTGTCATCTCTCTACAGTGCAGTGCTGATTTTATATTTCCCTGTGCCACCATCAGTGATATTTTCTCTATTTAGGTAAAATCTGTGAGCAAAATCATCATCTGATCATCTTGAACTTTTCTCTTAGTGGGACTGGGGGACGGCAGAAGTTACTGTCAAACGGGCCTTTCATAGGAAGCAACTTATTCTACAAGCAGCAAAAACTAACTTCATGAGCCATTGTACTGTCATCAAAAGGTGGCCTCTGCACAAATCAAACTTTATCATGAAAATATTCAGGGCCTTTTAAAAGAAGAAAAGTTAAGTTATTTCCCAACAGGACTAGGGGCCGGTGCTATGGCATAGCAGGTAAAGCCAAAGCCTGTAGCACCGGCATCGCACATGGGTGCCAGTTTGAGTCCTGGCTGTTCCATTTCTGATCCAACTCCCTGCTAATGTGCCTGGGAAAGCAGTAGAAGATGGCCCAAGTCCTTGGGCCCCTGCACCCACATGGGAGACCCAGAGGAAGCTCCTGGCTCCTGGCTTCGGCCTGGCCCTGCCTTGGCCGTTGCGGGCATTTGGGGAGTGAACCATTTGGATGGAAGACCTCTCTCTCTCTCTTTCTCTCTGCCTCTGCCCCTCTCTGTAACTCTGCCTTTCAAGTAAATAAATATTTTTAAAAAATTAAAACTGGCCGGCGCCGCGGCTCACTAGGCTAATCCTCCGCCTAGTGGCGCCGGCACACCGGGTTCTAGTCCCAGTCGGGGCGCCAGATTCTGTCCCGGTTGCCCCTCTTCCAGGCCAGCCCTCTGCTGTGGCCAGGGAGTGCAGTGGAGGATGGCCCAGGTGCTTGGGCCCTGCACCCCATGGGAGACCAGGAAAAGCACCTGGCTCCTGGCTCCTGCCATTGGATCAGCGCGGTGCGCCGGCCGCAGCGCGCCGGCCGCAGCAACCATTGGAGGGTGAACCAATGGCAAAGGAAGACCTTTCTGTCTCTCTCTCTCACTGTCCACTCTGCCTGTCAAAAAAAGAATATTAAAAAAAATAATAAAAAAATAAAAAAATTAAAACTAACTAAAACCACTAATATTTAATCACTGCAGATTTATTATACAGCATGATATAAAAGAATCTTCAGAGAGGAATGCTTTTGAGATTCATATTATTTCATATTCTTTAAAAACATAAAATATAATAGGAAATATATATCCACATGTGGAACTGTCTACCAGAATAGCTCTCATCTTCATTATATTTCAAAGTTCTCACATTTAAAAATGTAAGGAAGCCTACAAAGACCAGGCCCAGGTTTTGTATTATATGCTGCATAAACACCTTTATATAAAGGCTGTTCTCCCCATGCCGTGGCCTCTCAGATACCTGACGGCTCTGATGAACAAAACCTCACTGGCCTAACTGTGCTGAGCTTCTCCCAAAACATACTGCTGGCTCTACCATCCTGGGGTTTAAAATACGTGCTGAAAATGGCACCTCTGCAATGGCTGTGTTTTGACCAAGTAGAGGCACATGGAATATGTCATGTGCAACAATTTGTTGCTCATTGAAATGTGTGAATAAAACTGAAAGTGTTCAGAATGCCCACTTTTGGAATAATTGTGATCTGAGGCTTGTGAGGGACAGCAGGAAACCTGGGTGGCTCAGACAGGATGCCACCTTTGTTACAAGCTTCTAATCTCTTTCTCTTAAGGATCCAGTGATGGAGGAAAAGACGTTTTAGAAGTCGGAATGGAAAGAAAACCAGTGAATGAGCAAACGTACAAGCTCCTGTCATCAGGAACGGGTTCTCTCCTCAGGAGAGAGAGTAAGCAGAAAGCTGTTAATTACCAACTAGTGCTACAGCAAAAAGCAGGAGGCGTCAGATGTAAGGTGTAACTCATTTGCATAAGAACTTAAATACAAACTTTCTTTCTAGAGATTCTTTTTTTAAAAGTTAAACAGAGCAAAATAATCCATTAACTTGGAGGTCCTTGGTTAAGTTCCCATTAATTTAGATGGACTGCAAAGATAGTATCTATAGGCATGAAAAGCTAAACTTTCCAAAGAAGACAAAAATGAAAATGTCTCCAGCCAGTCTTGAAAACCAGCTGCATCATTCTCTTTGTCCTTGCCAGAGCAGGCTGCTACACTCTTGTAGGAAAAACACTGCTTAATGCGACAATAATGCAACCACTGCTGCCTTTATTGAGAATCTATTTCTTCAAAGTTCAAACAAAACCTCTATTTTGTATAAATGTCTCACTTAATATTAACATCAAGGGGCCAATGCTCTGGTACAGTGGGTTAAAGCCCCAGCCTGTGGCGCCAGCATCACATATGGGCATCGGTTTGAGTCCTGCCTGCCCCATTTCCGAACCAGCTCCCTGCTAGTGGCCTGGGAGGGCAGTGGAAGAAGACCCAGGTCCCTAGGCCCCTGCATCTGCGTGGGAGGCCCAAGAAGAAGCTCCTGGCTCCTGGCTTTGAATTGGCTCAGCTCTGGCCATTGTAGCCATTTGGGGAGTGAAACAGTAGACAGAAGACCTCTCTCATTTCCTTGCTCTCTCCCTCTATCCCTCTCTCTGTGTAACTCTTTCAAATAAATAAAAAAAAATAAACCTTTAAAAAAAATCTCCAGAACTGTAACCTAAATAAAAATTTATTTATAAAATTAAAAAAAAATTAACATCAAACTTTTTTACCACAATGGATAATTTAGAGATGAATAATGAAAACTATGATTTGAATAATAAACTGAATAGAAAGCTAAAAAGATGCAGAGACATTTCATTTCACAAAAGAACTAATATTTAAATTCTGATAACTTTGGAAACATTTTATTCCCATAAGCCATTTTCGATATGAACATGATTTGTTTGGATGAATGCTTACCGGTTGCTTTCTGGCGGACATTATTTCTGGCCTTCTCAGCCCCCGGGGCTCCAGACGTGGTGGCGCTCCGAAATCGCATCGGCTCAGCCACATCCGGGTGGCTCCTCCAGCTCAGAGAAAACGATCTGCCCACGCTGGTTCCTTTCTGGGGGTCTGGAACACAGCCTGATAAAGGGCCCACGGTCAGAAAAACCATCTGAAGGCTAAAGTGATTTCATTCTGTCACCGGTGTTGCTCAGCAAATGGCAGCCCAGCAGTGATACATAATCAGCCAGTTCCTCAGTTGTAAGTTAGGAACGATGTCCCTACAGAATCTACTGCTAAAAATGCGAGGAACTAATTTTTTACCAAGACATAGAACAAAACCAAACAGCTCCCATCTCAAGAATCCAGAACCTCTCCACATTTCCCATGAAGGGGCAGAATTCATCTTCCCAGGGCAGCATCTTGATGTAGTTGGCCATGCCCAGCTTTCATTTCTGGCTTTCCCATTTCTTAACCATGTGACCTTGAGGGAGCCAGTCACTGTAAGGTCTCCGACCCCCAGCTTCTTTGTCTATGATACGGGATGATATCAGTATCTGCTTCACAGAGTTGTCATAAATGTGAGGTGAGGGGATATGTACAAAGCACCAGCCATTATTGCTGTGACTGTCCTTCCTGTTAGTTGACATGACTATGACTAGGAACACTTCCTTTTTATCCATCCTTCTTCCACAGACTCTTCAGAAACCCACCATTCTCATCAAGGGAAGACAGGGATATGAGACACAGCTACCATCATCATAAAAAAACACTGTCAGGACTGGTGTTGCGGCATAGTAGGAAAACCTGTTGCCTATGATGACAGCATCCCCTGTGGGTTCTGGCTCAAGTCCTGGCTGCTCCACTTCTAATCTAGTTCCCTGCCAATGAGCTTGGGAAGGCAGCAGAGGATAGACCAAGTGCTTGGGCCCCTGCACCCATGTGGGAGAGCCAGAACGCTTCTGGCTCCTGGCTTCAGCCTGGCCCAGCCATAGCCATTGTGCCTATTTGGGGAGTGAACCAGCAGGTGGAAACCACCCCCCCCCCCAATCTCTATAACTCTGCCTTTCAAATTAATAAAATAAAATCTTAAAAAAATAAAAAACAACCACCATCTGTGACTGCTTCAGTTCATGATGAACATAACATATATGCACTAATTTCTTGGAAGCAATACACAAATACTGCCTTCTCCCCAACCCCAGACACGTGGTGTGACCCTGGAAGAGTGGGAGCACCTTTGCCTCGTTGCTTCTTTTCCTTTTGTTCACTTAATTTATCCAGAGGTAGGTTTGTCATCTCCACTCCATAAACGGTTCTTGCGAGCACAGCTGTCAAGGAGTCCATGATGTTGGCCCACTCGTGAATGAGCTCTTCCCATTCTGTGAGGGAGGACAGCACCCTGAGGAAGTCGTCCCAGAGCTCCCGAGAGATGAACACGTAGAGATTTGCTCGGATCCAAGCCACGATGAGCGTCTACAATCAACCAACCAACAAGAGAATCCAACAGTCTCCATCTGGAAGGAGTATAACTTTCTCAACAAGTTACTTTAAATTGCTATTCATAAAGCACATTTTAATATAAAAACTAATTTTGGATGTTGTTTTCTTTTAGTTTCTCCAAATTCATTTGAGCAACTATAATCAGGACTGAGCCACTGTGGAGTCAGCTAACATCACAAAGTTTCTGATTCAGTATCATTTTGGAATCTGTGGCTGGCTCTGGGTACAGTTACAGAAAAGACAAAGCCCTCTGACAACGACTCTTCTGTTTCCTGAGACAGATCTGTCCCTCACTCTGCAGTGTGTGGACTCTTCTCTACGTGAACCTTCAACTCATCTCTCTTCCCTGATTTTCTTTTTTTTTTTTTTATTTTTATTTTTTTTTTTATTTTTTTTTTTATTTTTGACAGGCAGAGTGGACAGTGAGAGAGAGAGACAGAGAGAGAAAGGTCTTCCTTTGCCGTTGGTTCACCCTCCAATGGCCGCCGCTGCAGCCGGCGCACCGCACTGATCCGATGGCAGGAGCCAGGATCCAGGTGCTTTTCCTGGTCTCCCATGGGGTGCAGGGCCCAAGCACCTGGGCCATCCTCCACTGCACTCCCTGGCCATAGCAGAGAGCTGGCCTGGAAGAGGGGCAACCGGGACAGAATCCGGTGCCCCGACCGGGACTAGAACCCGGTGTGCCGGCGCCGCAAGGTGGAGGATTAGCCTATTGAGCCACGGCGCCGGCCTCTTCCCTGATTTTCAACAGAGGAACTCACTGCGGACATCAGAGGATGCAACACCCATCAAAGGAGAATCTGCCCAACCTCTGCCCATAAGACCCTCACTTTCACCTGCACCCACCCAGCTCCTCCTCTGCTGGTGGCTGGAACCCATGGGGGCCTCCTACCCTTCCACACGATTCCCCATTCATGCTCTGGACCTTTCCCCAGAGTTTCTGGGCTTCTATCAACCCTGCCTCTCCTTTCAACTGCTCTGGCTCTCTCCCTCCAACACCACTCTGTCGTCGGCCCGGGTTTCGGCCTCCATTCCCTTGATCCAGTTATCCCCTGGATGTTACTGCCTTCCGAATCTCCATAACCAGCCCTGATGTCTGCTCACTTCCTGACCTACCTACCCCTCCGCAGACAGCTCTACTTGGATGTCCCACAGGCACCTGTAATACAGCATAACAGAAGAAGAATCTAACTGTTCCCACGGGATCTGCAAGTTCCTCCACCTGCTCCCTCCCGCTCCTGGCACAACCTGGACATCACATCCTTCAGGAGGGAATCCTGACTTCCCTGCCTTCTCCTCCCAGCCTGGCCCCCAACCTCCAAGAAACATCCCTCAGCTCTCACAGTTCCCTGCACCTCCCCACCAGAGCACCAATCCTTCCTCACCTTGACAGTCTATGTACTTCCCTGTGTCCCTTTACCAGTCCACAGCATTACAGCTGGTCACGTGGGCAACTCCACGAGACAGTTAATTACACTTACATTCTGGGTATATCTTGACCTTGCAATCACCCCGTTTTCTTCCTTCTGCCAAAATATTTCACATCTTTTAAACTTCAAATCAGAATATATCTCTCCTAAAAGAAGTCCCTCAAGGGAGCTAGGTTCATCTCAAATGAGTCCCCAATGTTTCTCTAATCTTATTAAAAAAGAATCAGCTCTCCCAGTCTGTTGTCAAAGACAAATGAACGTGTTAGCACACGTCTCTGCCTACCCCCAGATGCAAACTGCCTCCTAGGCTTGTTGGGAGTTTCACTATATAAGACATGGGAGTGACTAAGCTTTTTAAGCTTTTTCCCTCAAATTATGTATAGTTGGTTTTTAAGACAAAAAAATTTTTTTAACATAGACACGGAAAAACTTCAAAAAACAGAAATCAACACATAATTAGGAAGGCCAGGTCTGACCATTTGAAAAATGTTTAAAATGACTCTTTTAATATACCTATTTTCTGTATTTCATTTCACCTTTACTATACTTTCTAAAAGATAGTATATGGAAAATATTATTTTAAATACTCATTTAAAATACAATACCAGTATAATAAATGCTTTGAAAATTATCAATGTAAAGGAAAAATAATTTTATTATTTTTTACTATCACTTCAACAAATTTACTATGACCAATATGCCAGCTCCTGTCTATTCATTTTTATACTCCCATCTTCAAAATGAGTTTGTGGCCATTACCATAAAGTACATATATACAATAAAATAAATACATGTAAATAAGTAAATATAATAAGTATCATCTTAGCCAAGTAAGGAGAAAGTAGAGACTGGCAACGCCACTGGAGCTCAGCCTCACGTCTGGTGCAACACTGTCTCCCAGACAGAACTTGTGGACTTGCTACAGGAATCTGGCTTCCTTCACCAAGCATAAACCATGGACAGGATGACCTGCTGCAGCTGACAAAACTCATCTCAGCAAATGCCACAAACACAAAGCCCCAATGAATCCTCATCATAGTTCACAACTCACAACACTTGTACACAGAGCAAAATCATAAAATAGAGTTGGAGGATGAGACACGGCTCCTTTGAACATGAAGGCAGGGCACCCTTTTGATCAATGACCCTTTTCTAAATGAAAGAGGGAAAGAGAGCGAGCCCTAGCCTCTTGATTCCATCACTATATTAGCTTGTGACCCGGGACAAGTCATTTGGCCTTTCTGGAGCTGCATTTCTCAACAAAAATCACAGAACCCTAAGAGTCCTGAGTCCTTCAGTGCTGAAAGTCAATGCTTTATTAGCTACAGTACAACACATAACTGGATAAAAAACACCTTAACTCAAAAACCACTCCTCCTCCTAGGTACACTTGCCAACCAAACCCTCCCTACCTCCCTCCACCCAGCATACTTGAGGGCGTTACAGATCCTGACACTTTCAGAGGCTGGAGCTTAGGCCGGTTGGAGCACCCACAATAGATTCAAACACCACTTGGGGCAATCACGGTTATTTTGCAAATATTTAAAATGGAGTCAAATCCAAACATCATTTGAAGTAAGTTTCTAAGATTACCTGGTACTGACAGAGAAAAACACATATTAAAATAAATAAATAAATAAATCAGAGAAAGGGAAAAGGATCGTGGTAACTTAAAAAAATTTTCTGTCCTCTTTAACAACCTTCTTATTAAAAAAATTTTTTTAAACCAAGTAGCAGACCATCGTAGATAGTTTACATGATCAAACAAAAATTAGCATGTCTTATCTGTAGTGAGAGACCAAAGCAAGCCCCACTTGGCAGCCTGCCAACCTGTGCTGGCCCCTTCTCCTTCCTGGAGCTCACAGGGACTTGGGAGGCCAACAGATGACTGTGAATCCCAAGTGAATGCGCTCCAATAACCTTGCAGGGCAGGAAGGAGTCCTCCTCTGATTGTGACTCAGAAAGGTGAAGTGAGGTGGTGGGCTCAGAACCCAGCGTCTGTCCAACTCCACAGAGCTCATCCTCTCTCCACTATTTTACGGTTAGTTCTTACTCTAAGCACCTTTTCTTGATCTAAGTAGTGCCAAAATAATAACAAAGACATCAAAATCACTAATAATCATGGACTCAAAACTGATCTTTAAGGAAACTCTGACAAGACTTCTCCATGAATGGGGCGGTAGGAGCTTTTTCCCAAATGTCAAAACAGAACAAAAAAAACCCCCACAATTCACAACTCTGATGGCTTCTGGCTTAACTGTGTTATAAGTTCTCTCTCTCAATAAAAAAAAAAAGCAGCAGCAGGAGCAGCAGCAGATCAGACAAATGGTGAGGAATGAAACCCAAGTACTGGTCAGCCTGACACTGGCTTCGGTTCATGTCCACCTGGCAGCCCAGTCCTAGCAATGGGAGCATGAGAGGGTGCCAACAGAGAGACTCTACTGAGCGAGCAAACAGAGCACAGTGACTGCAGGTCCAGGTGGAAGGCAAACCAGTGGTCAGAACCACCCTCCAGGCCATAGCAAAAAAGAATGTGCAGGGCCACTTGACAGACCCACTAAGGAGGCAAGGCAATCCGAGGACAAGTGGTGCTATTTAGGAGGCTGTTGAGGACTTACAAATTGCTTCTACAAAGAAGATTAACATTAAATTATGGAACATTAATAGGAACAATTGAGTTCTCTTCATTACAAGGGACATATTTAGCTCTAAAGAAATGATTTCGATTTCTCTTTTTGATTCCTTCACCCACATGTTGTATCTGTATCCTAAATATGCTCTTAATATATATTCTCCAAAACCACCTTCGGGTCATCTGGGGAGGGAAGTTAGTGTCTTCTCCCTGCAACCCTATCTTCCCACTATGCTTTGTCTACTGCATTGTTCCAAGTCAGGCTCACCCATTGTACTAATGCTTTCATTTGCATGGAATATCAGATTTTTCCAGAGACCTTTCACAATGTTCTTGTTCAGAGAGCTTCATACATCTGTGTACCCTACAAATACCAGCAATGTTGCAGTTAGCTGCAGCCCTCAAGGCCCTTTGACACTTCCTCCTCCCCAAGCGGGTCAACGGACATCAGCCTACTCATGCTGACCCTGCTCATCATGTGGCATGTCACAAGCACAGATGTCTCCTTGGCGCTCTCCTGGCACTGAAGGCCAGGCCAGCTTCCCAATACATCTGTGATTTCACATTTGCAATGCTGTCTTCCCTCCTGGGAACATCTACTGGTGAGCAAACACACTTGATTACCACCGACCATAAACCCTGCCCTCCGCACATGGTGCCCACTCCAGCTAGTTCCCCTTTCCTCCTCTGAGCCACATGAGACCTCTGTGAAAGCCTTGTCTCTGTCTGCTGCCCTCCACCACCTGGCTCCCATCTGCTCCCCACCCCCTCCAAGGGGGCCTCGTTCCTCTGGAACGTTCCCAAACACCTACACCTCACCAAAGACAGTGGTCAACTGGCTGCTCTGCTCTTGCCAGGCATCCCCGGTGCACATGTTTCTGGTTGCCCTCCTTCCTCAGCATCTCTGGCTGGCTCCTGCCCACCCATCAAGCAAGGAGGTGACCCTCTTCTCTCTATGGCACCTACGCCCTTCCCAGGTGACCCCAGTCCTGTAATGTTAAGTTCAACTGTCCATCACCATGATTGCTATCATGTGTTTTATCCCATTCCCGAGCTTCGTACCTCACCAAATCTGCCTGGCCCTCCAGCAAGGCCAGCAGTTCCGGTCATCTTCCTAATTGCTACCACTTTCAAGCATATTGAAAGAGGCAGAGTGCAGCAAAGCCTAAAAGCCCACAGCTAATTGTAAAACAAAACAAAACAAAATATCACATCCTTCAAGGACAAAGCTAAGAAGGAAAAATTATAATTAAAATTCTAGAAATTCCAAGTTAGTTTAGTGTTGTTCTTAAAATTTGCAATGATTAAAACTAATTTGCTGTAAAACCTGATTAACTTCTTATATTTCCAGTGTTTTAATAAAAAAGACTTACCCTAAATAGTAACCCTGCCAAGCTCTGGGCAAACAAGTCCTTTATTTGTTTTTCCTTTGGCTTCTGCATGACAGCTTCTGTTATCCTGAGTAGTATTTGCAACATCTGCTCCCTAGGCCACCCAAAACAAAAGCTTATATTAATAACCACATCTCCAAAGCACTTTAACATAATTACAGGTACGAGAAATTCTCTTAAGAATCCAGCATCATTGACAAATCATGTATTGCAATTGTTAAAATCTGAATGCCAATTACATAATGAAAATCCTACTTGTGATTTATGACTATTCTACAAACACCTCCCATGTCCACAGCCACAGGCATGAGAAGACACTCCCAGCTTGATTTTCTCCCCTGGCAAGAGGGAGGCAAAAGATGGTTTTCCCCAGGCATGCTGGCACCTTGAAGGTACCTGGTAAGGCACTCAGTGAAAGGCTGTGCCTCTGAGAATTTTATGTAGCAGTCTTTAATTTCCCCATCCAGTATTTTACTTAACCTGGAAGATCCCCCTACCTAGCTTTGTGAGAAAAAATACAGTGGACCTTCTGGTTTTTATTCTGAGAACAGATGCAGTCCACACATTACAGCGTGGCAGAGCCACACGGTCCTCCCACAGGTCGTGAGTGGACACTGACAGGCGCTGAGCTTGTGCCTGGAGGACACCGGCTCTGCACAGGGCACCGCAGGGAGCAACCAGGACACCTGCAATGTGGGCACACAATGTGCCAGCGCTCCGGTGCTCCTGCAGAGGGGACTTGCTGTGGAAGGTCTCTGGAGATCATAAAACACTCCTGTGCAGAGACAACATCACACTGCTAACCACAGCACTCAGAGTTTTACAACTGAAGGGCGTTCTTTCTTACAGCTAACTTCCAGTCCTCACGTCACAGTGCCTGCTCTCTTGGTCTTTCCCTAGGTTCTGTGGGAACACAGAACATGGTCTCTTTCCTATGTAATGAAGGAAAATCACTCTGCACTTCTGGGGTTGGTATATTCTATTATTCTATTTGTTCATCTTCACTACTCTCTCCATGACCTTGTCATTCTTCAGTGAAAAAGTTGGGAATGGCATGAATTAACCTTGGTTACATCATAAGACGCCTAAATCATAGTTCGCTCATACTTTTCTCAGGTCTCTGCATGGCAGAAGAGCGTTTTGTATGCAATGCTGAATCTCATTAAACTGTTCATGGGAGCGTGACTCTGAGAAGCTCCTGCCTTCTTTGTAGCTGACGCTGTCTGATTTTGGTTGGCATACGCTCTCACTGTACAAATTCCATCTCTTTGCCTGTCCCTATATGCCGCCTGTGGGTTCCACAAGTGTGAAGAGGGAGCATTTTCAAGTGTGGACGGTCTAGGCACATATGCGTGAAGTGGGACAGCAACTCTGAAGAAGAGAATCCGGGAAGACACGGTAGAGGTGGAGACAGCCTGTCACTCACCACAGTCAGGGCACCCATGTCCCTGTCACAAGGAGGGGAGAGCAACACCCAGTTTCACCAATGCCTGCTTATACTAATGATGCATGCAACACCATGACAAACACTTCATCCACACAAGGAGCTGTGCGCCCATCATGCAAATGGGATGAGAATGACAGACAGCCTAAGTTTCACAAAAAATCTTGGTGATAAATTTTATCAAAAAGCGCAAAGGTGACGAAAATAAGGGCTGACAAAAAGAGAGGTAATTCAATTTCTGAATCTATGAATCTTGGGAAGCCAGGAAGTTCCATGCAGAGTCTTCTGCACAAACAGGAAAGTGAGAAAGCCGTCCAGAGTTTGGAAGAATCTCTGCTAACAGGAGAGAGATGCTGGCTTTGGCTGCAGCAGGTTTCTTCCTATTTCGTGCGACACTGACTTTCGGCCCCTCCTACTCACAGACTTCTCTGGGAACGCATGACATTAGGCAGCTAACTGTCGTTGTGTCCAGAGGAGTGAGGGCTTCTGCGTTCCTTACTATTTACCTTACCGCTATGCTCTCACACAGCTGATACGTTTGCGCATCCACCATCCCAGGACCTCTTCTTACCACGGCTCTGGCTACAGCCCAGGCCTGAGCCCTCACCCTCTGTGGCCGTGGACTTGGGGCTTCTCTGTACTATTTCCCACCTGGCAGAGAACTCTGGAGCATGTGCAAGGCAGTGGCCTGTGCCCTCATCATGTTCTGCAAGGCCTGTGTAGCCCAGCTCTGGCCTGCCTGCTTGCAGCTTCCCCTCCCACACTCTCTCTGCTCCTGCCTGAATACACATTCCTTCTCCCTACACCAGGACTTCTTGCACCTGCTGTTCCTTCTACAGGAATGTTCTTCCCCCAGACGACCTCCTGGCTCCTCTCTCCTTCCTTGGGGCTCTGCTGGGAAGGAGCTTCCCTGACACCTGATAAACACAAAGCCCCTGGCCTCCACATTGGGCAACACCCATCCAGCCCAAGACTCCCTGACCCCTTCCCCCACATCACTGCTCTTCCCAGCACTCAGTACCACCTGAAACTGCTTATGAGGCTATTCTAGCAGAACATGGCCTCAGAAGGCTCACTCTCCACTCTAACGGTATAGTGGAGGCTCAGTGGTTATTTTTGGGGGGAAGGAAAGGAGTTAGGGAGGGAGGAGGGGAAGGAGAGACGTGTGTAGGAGTGGAACAAGGGCTCGTCTGGTGCTCACAGACACAAGATCTGTCATAGAAGCAGCTCACATGCCTTTCACTACTCTATGGACTCTTCTTCAGGGAGTATTTTCAGCAATGCCCAGATTTTTTTTTTATTTAATACTTTTACCTGGAAATCTTCCGAATTAGAAAAGAACAGAACTGCTTAATTTTATTTCCTAGAATTTTCAAGAAAATAAAAAGTTACCCCAAAGCACGGAGATACTCATACTGTGGCTACAGTGGCATGCAGAATTCATAGAGGTTTCAAAGGGAGAACCATGAACAATACCACTGATACAACCAGGGTATCGAGGCGCAATATTTCAGTTGAGAGCACACCAGCACTTCTCATTACTGTCAGTATTACTGATGTGGTACTCATGTCTGTTTAGATCGTACTGCGCATCACTGTAATACGCCGAGCCTTAACACCTACTTAGCAAGCAGTGCTACATTTAAAAGTCTGGGGAGGAGGCCACTGGAATGTTCCTGTTGCGTCATCACTTTGTGACTCTTGTATCTGTGTACTTTCTGCAACACAGGGTTCCTCTGGACCCACCGTTTCCCTCTCGCAAATGAAAAGGACTGAACTAGGGAGCCCACAGCCCCAGCTAGCTCCCACATCCCTAGGGGGTATTCCACCAAGTGCAAAGAGACTCTGTGCAAAGCACCCTTTGTGCAGACTCCAGGGCAGCGGGAAGAGAGAGGTAGCGAAGAGGACTCCCCAGGGATGTCCAGGAAGGGAAGGCTGCCACCCGCTGGCCTGAAGTAGAAGAGCACCGAGGAATGTGGATCCCAGCCAGGTGGGCAGGGGCTGGTGGCTGAGCGGCAGGCGCCCACGAAGCACAGGACTTAGAGGCATTTCCAAGACAGGACGGGGAGGCGGCCTTCTCAGCACGTGGGGAAGAGGAAGGAGAGGAGAGTAACTCTGAGGCCTTCTGGTCTGTTGCTGAGAACCACCCAGAATACGAAGCGCACGGTCGGTGCAGGGGAGGGGAGGGAGTGTGGACTCCAACGCATTGTTAACCTTCAGGGATACTATAAAACCAAAAACCAAGATGAAAGGGAAGGAGAAAGCTTTGAACTTTTAATGATGCCACTACATGTCTGACTGTACTATTTGATTAGTCACTTTGATATTTTATCACTTAAAATAATTGTTTTTCCAAAATGAACTTACAACATTAAGTCTGAAGCAATAAAAACCAGTTTACAATGTTTTAGGGAAATTAACAAACTCTCCTGGGCACGGGAAGAATATTATAAGACATCAGTTGCTGCTTTTCCTGAAAACCATGTCTGCTGACAGTTTTGAATGGAAAAATCTACTATTAAGTAACAGGATGACTTATTCTTAGTTCAAGAGCATTTTTCAAGACAATAATGAAAACAAAGGACTATCAAAGCCCTGGGTCCTTACCTTCTTCATAATTCAGAGAAGCTGTCACAAAAGACTGATTAGCATCTTTTTGTTAACTTTGTAAAGCCACGAAGTAAATGGAAACTTTAACTTTTTAATTATGCTCAAAAACCAGAAACATCTGTTTTTCAATGTTAATTAATTTGAAATAAGCTTACCATGTCTTTTTATTCATTGTAAGCTCCATTATCATGCGCCTAAAAATAATTAAAACGGCTTTACAAGCATCAACTTGTTCTTTCAAGAGCATGGGAACTTCAGCACATGGTTCCAACAAAAAGACGTTTGCAGCATTTGTCAAAAACACCTTAAAATCAACAGTTTTGGATTAGAAAGTGTAATTAAATATATACATCTGAACAAATTTTGCCTAAAATAACGATATTAATTTCATTCTACCTATAAATCACCTTTGAGTTATTTCTACACAGATTCTGTTTCAATATAGCAAGTGGTACCAAACACATATTCAAGACTTTTTTAACAGCAGGCATGGTTAAGCCACAGCTTGGGATACCCACATTCCATATCAGAGTGCCTGGTTCCAGTCCCAGCTACTCCATGCTTCCAATCCAGCTTCCTGCTTATGTCAGAGAGGCAGCAGGTGATGGCCAACTACGTAGGTCCCTGCCACCCACATGGGACACCTGGATGGAGTTCCTGGCTCCTGACTTCAGCCTGGTCTAGACCTGGTTTTGCCGGCAGTTGGGGTGTGAACCAATGGATTGAAGATCTCGCCTTTTCTCTCTCCCTCTCTTGTCTTTTTGCCTTTCAAATAACTACATTTTTAAAAAGATTGAAGATCTCGCCTTTTCTCTCTCCCTCTCTTGTCTTTTTGCCTTTCAAATAACTACATTTTTAAAAAGTTTTTTTTTTATCTTAGTTCACCCCTTAGAATCATTTAAATACCAAGATATCGACATGGCCTTTTCCTAAGGAAAAACTGCAACTTTAAAAATTTTATGAGTCAGAAGAGCTTTTTTTTGAGACTTCTTTCTGACAATCAACAAAAAGAAGACGGGGTGTGTGTGTGTGTGTGTGTGTGTGTGTAGATAAGATCATTGTGTTTAGATGAGCAATGCTGGGTGCAGGGAGAGGAGGAGAACAGGAGGAAGGGTCGGATAATGGCCAGACAGAACCACAGGATTCTTGCTGACTCCCCCAGGACATGAACTCCTGATTCCTGACAAGCGTGGCCAGCACCAGACAACAGAGGTGAGGGCCTGGAGGTGCAGCAGTATGCCGGGATGCCGCACAACTCCCAGGAGTGCATGCTTTTATTATGAGAAATGTATTTTTAGAAGAATATAAAATGTGAGCGACTTCTTGCAAAAACTGAGATTCAAAAAAAAAAGTTCAGCTAATCAGTCAACTACTCTCTATGCCCTGGATCAGGCCCGCAGGGTGCAAGTTCCCCGTCCTTGCCAACAGGGGAACCCCAGCAGACAATGTGAAAGGACCTGATCCAGGCGGAAACACAGGAGGCCACTCCGCAGAGTCATGACTCAGGGCTCCATCCACTTCAGACATTCTGTTGTCAATCAGGTCTGAGGCTGGACCTGCTCCAGCTGCCCGGGGTACACTTCCTCATAGTTCTCCTGTGTGCCCAACAGCACACACTCAGAGGATTTGGGAGCAAAGAGAACTTTTCTGGCTCATCTGTGGATGAAATGCATTAACAATCACATCTCAAAATAAATAACCAGCCTGATTGAAATTAATATACTCAAAAGGCAAGGGGGGAACTATAATGTAGACAACCTCTAAGGTTATCTTTTGCAAAATTAAAGAGCAACATGTTGCCGGCGCCGTGGCTCACTAGGCTAATCCTCCGCCTGCGGCGCTGGCACACCGGGTTCTAGTCCCGGTCGGGGCGCTGGATTCTGTCCCGGTTGCCCCTCTTCCAGGCCAGCTCTCTGCTATAGCCCGGGAGTGCAGTGGAGGATGGCCCATGTGCTTGGGCCCTGCACCCCATGGGAGACCAGGAGAAGCACCTGGCTCCTGCCATCGGCTCAGTGCGGTGCGCCAGCCGCGGTGGCCATTGGAGGGTGAACCAACGGCAAAGGAAGACCTTTCTCTCTGTCTCTCTCTCTCACTGTCCACTCTGCCTATCAAAAAAAAAAAAAAAAAAAAAAAAAAAAAAAAAAAAAAGGCAAGCAACATGTCCCAATTTTCTAAGAAGAACCATTAAATAAGCACTGTAACATAGGAGTTGCTAAGTGATGACATAAATCACAAAGAATTTACTAGCTTTCAACTAAGAAAAAAATAACTTTCTGATTAACAAGTGCAGCAGCTGTAGTTTAGTTTTAGTGACTATGTTTTTCTCAACTTTAAAAAAATGTACCTAGCTGAGAGGCGGAGAGACGGAGAGAGCCCACAGCTATCTGCTAGTTCACTACCCAAATGCTACAAGGGCTGGGCCTGGACTGCAGAGAAGTCAGGAGGTGGGAACCTAAGTCACGTCTGGCAGGGACCCAACTGCTGGAGCCATCACTGTTGCCTCTTAGGGTCTACCTGGCAGGAAGCTGCACTCAGGTGCCAGAGGCACGCACTGACCTCAGGTGCTTCCCTGTGGATGCAGGCATCTTAGTTGGCTCCTTAGCCAACAGGGCAAGTGCCCAACCCAGTGGTTGTGTATTTTAAAGAATACCACGTTGCTGATTTTCAATGGAAGATGAGAAAATCATGAATATGGTAAAATGCCAATCGGCTGAAAAAGAAAACGGACCCCATGATCATGAAGACTATCAGATGACAAACACAGCATCATGTAAAACTGTGCAACATGCGCGCTACCCCCTTGCGTCACAGACTCCGCACCTGGCTTCTATGTGGGAGGCCCACCCGATACGGCCAAAGACCTGGATGAAGGGGCAAGGAGAGGGCCGAGGAGCAGGTGATTGAGAAGCACACAGTGTTTTCACTTACACTTCTAATAACCTTCAAGTTGAACAGGGCCTGAGAGGTAACCTCCTAACCCCCATTTTTGAGATAAAATCCTGGGTCCAGGAAGGTTAAGTGATAGGCTGAAGCTGCCCTTTCCAACGATCCCAGGCAATATCAGTTCTCCCATATATTCCTTAAGACAGGTATCTAAAAACTACCTCATTGCTCATTGTCCTCCATAAACACAGGCCATCTGGGGGCGCTTGTGACATGGCACAGTGGTTTAAGCCACGACTTGTGACACCTGTATCCCATATTGGAGTGCCGGTTTGAATCCCGGTAGCTCCATTTCCAATCCAGCTTCCGCTAATGTGGCTGGGAAAGCAGCAGATGATGGCCCAAATACTTGGGCCCCTGCCACCCATGTGAAAGGCTGGGATGGAGTTCCAGGCTCCTGGATTTGGGCCGGTCAAGCCCCAGCCATTGCAGCCATTTGGTGAGTGAACCAAAAGATGGAAGATATCTCTTTGTCCCTCTCTGCCTTTAAATAAATAAATAAATCTTTTTTAAAAAACATGGTTCTTTTTAAAAAAAAAAGATTGACTTACTTGAAAAAGCTATAGAGAGAGAGGAAGAAATAGAGAGAGATATCTTCCATCCATTGGTTTAGTCCCCAGATGGGTGCAACAGCCAGAGCTGAGCCAGGCCAACGCCAGGAGCCAGGAGCTTCATCCAGGTCTCCCACAGGGGTGCAGGGGCCCAAACACTTGGGCCATCTTCTGCTGCTTTCCCAGGCCATAGCAGGGAGCTGGATCAGAAGTGGAACAGCCAGGAAACAAACTGGCACCCATATGGGATGCTGGTCCTGCAGGCAGCAGGTTTTAGCTGCTATACCACAATGCTGGCTCCCAAAACATGCAATTTTTAAGAAAAATATTGTTTATAAGATTATACAAAAGGTCTCCAAAAAGTCTGTGGAAAATAAATATTATGCATGGTTTTCAGAACTTTTTACACCAAAATAAACTTATCTTTTAATTCCATTTTTCTACCAATTTTTGAAATATCCATTTTTTCTAAGGATTTATTTTATTTATCCAAAAGGCAGAGTGACAGAGAGAGAGGAAGGGACATAGGAGAACTTTCATCTGTTGGCTCACACCCCTAAAGGCAGCAACAGTCAGGGCTGGGCCAGGCAGAAGTCAGGAGCCAGGAGCTTCATCCAGGTACCCCACATGGGTGCAGGGCCCCAAGCACTTGAGCTATCTTCTGCTTCCTTCCCAGGTGCATTAGCAGGGAGCTGGATGGGAAGCGGAGCATCCAGGACTCGAACAGGCACTCTGAAATGGGATGCCCATGCTACAGGCTGTGGCTTAACTCTCTGTACCACCATGCCAGCCCCCAGAATACCCATCTGTAATGACTAAGCCATGCAAATCGGTGTCCAAGAGTCCTGGCTAACCACCGGGATATGTTTGGAAAATACTTTTAGATTAAAATGTCAGTTATTTCACAATCACTATGTAATGATTCCTCTCAAAAAACTGCAACCAGTTCTTAAGTCTTCTTTGACTTTAAAACTGGGATGAAAATTTAAGAGTTGTTGGGGCCTGCACTGTGGAGTACAAGGTCCATCCCACACGGATGCCGGTTTGAGTCCCAGCTGCTCCACTTCCAATCCAGCTCCTGCTAATGTGCCTGGGAAGGCAGTGGAAGATGGCCCAAGTGCTTGGGTCCCTGCCACCCACATGGGTGACCTAGAGGAAGACCCTGGCTTCAGCCTGGCGTAGCCCCATCTGTTGTGGCCATTTGGGGAGTGAACCAGCAGATGGAAGATCTCTACATCTCTCTCCTCTTTCTCTGTATCTCTGCCCTTCGAATAAATAAATTAATCAAAAACAAAAGAGAAAGAAAAAGTCAGAGTTGTTTACTGACAGATGGCAAAAATATCATTATGTTTCTCCAACATTATCGTCAATAAACAAAACATTCTCAATGACCGCAGCTCTGGGCAGTCCGCGTGTCACGGCCCGTCACACACCTGCAGCAGAGCCTGGGCCCCGGCTCGCACGTTTGTGTTGTCCTCCTCTGTCACGCACCCTCTGCTCATGGCGCTCGTGAAGGAGTAGCTGCGCCCCCAGCTGGAAGAGCGCTTATGACCCGAACCTTCCGTCGGGGCCTTGGAGAAAGAAGGATGCGGTTAACAGAGACACATTTGCATGTTGGATTCCACGGAGTCACCGAAAAAATGAGTCCAGGAGGGCAAACATCTTCTCTATCATTTCATCACTCTTCCCCTGGTACCTAAAGTCGTGCTTAGCACTTACGGTGTGCTGAAGGAGCGAGTCATGTGTGTCCCGTGACTGACGGGGTATGGAACACGGGCCTTTAAACCAAGTGATGAATTCTGTTTGTGGACCTATTCTTTCCAATCTCATCACTGGAAGGATTTCACCAATACAGAAAATCCAAAATTATGGAACTGATACAGATATTTATGGGTAGGAATTTTTCAACATTCTAAATTAATTTTAAAATAACAAGCCAGAAATACAAATACAACTAAAGTTGCTTTAATGTTTTAGGAAGGTGCTCCACTCCATCATTTTAGATTTATCCAACCTCTGGCTTTATCTGACAGGAGGATGGCACTCAGAGCTGCGGCCAGGCTCATGATGGAGGTAGCCCTGGCCGTGCGGTCACTCCTTCCCAGGGTGCAACACACAACCGCTTCTGACGTAGTCCACTGCATGAGCAAAGTCTGCCAAATTTCATTTCTCCAAAACTCTTCTAATTCAAACAGCTTAGGGAGAAGACAGTCACACTTTTCAGTCTCATGTAGAGATGTGTAAAGTAAGGTGGCTTACTAAACAACTCTTTGGCCACAGTGACTGAGGAAGCTGCAGCGTGCATGTGACCCTAGCGTGGGGGTTAGGAGATAGCTATTCTAGAAGACAGACCAGAAGCCGCCTCTCAGAGGGGCATTGGGCAGGTCAGAAAGAGATCCACTGCCTGAGCAGGTATATTTGCACTTCCAACTCCAGAGACAGCTGATGAAATTACCTCCTTACTATCAGTTTCTGAAAAGCCCAATTTTTCAGTATCTTCTTGGGCAGCATCTTTTGTATCCGGTTCCTCCATGAACACAGGTTTGTCCTGGAGGATCCACTTTCTGTACACTTGAACTACTTTCCTTGTTACAGCTATCTCACAGGAAGGCAGCAGAAATGCCTGAAAGGAAAAGAGAAAACGTCCTGTTAATTGCACACAAACTCAGGTCACTATGGAGCCGTGAGATAGATACTTCCAATGGCCATCCCCGATTTCAGACTTTGAAATATACAGCCTGTAACTATACTATCCAGGGCCACATAGATGGTACACACACAGGTTATCTGAGGAAAAATACACGTGATTGGCCATCCAAAATAATATAGTTTAAAAGTAACTTCTCAGCCGGCACCACGGCTCAATAGGCTAATCCTCCGCCTTGAGGCACCAGCACACAGGGTTCTAGTCCCAGTTGGGGCGCCAGATTCTGTCCCGGTTGCCCCTCTTCCAGGCCAGCTCTCTGCTATAGCCCGGGAGTGCAGTGGAGGATGGCCCATGTGCTTGGGCCCTGCACCCCATGGGAGACCAGGAGAAGCACCTGGCTCCTGCCTTCGGATCAGTGCAGTGCACCGGCCGCGGTGGCCATTGGAGGGTGAACCAACGGCAAAAGGAAGACTTTTCTCTCTGTCTCTCTCTCTCACTGTCCACTCTGCCTGTTAAAAAAAAATAAAAAAAGTAACTTCTCTACTTGAATAATTTTTCCAAAAAATTAACCAATAAATCATGCCTATACTGATATTTTAATTGGCTGCATAAAACAATTATAATTATACCATCTGAAAATTTTCCCAACAAATCAGAAATAGGTGATAGACAACAGACATCACTAAGTTGGCAAATGCTTCAAATCAGGGCTTTATCTGTTCTTTTCTTTTCTGACAGCCAGTTGATCAACCTTAATCAGGACACCACTGAGTACAGCTACCCGTATCAACAGGAGCCACTGTGCATATTTACAGGAACTTTGTTAACGTTAAGGAATTCCCTTACACCTCTGCAAACCAGGATTTTGATTTAAACATAGACAAGAAAACTTAAAGGGAAATGCATTTTCCATTTGCGTTTGCCATTTAACTAAGAACCACTGCTGTATGAAAAGGGAGCAGGAAGGAGAGGTTACCCCAACTCAGCTGCCTGCTTCAACACCAACGTGACAACACCGAGGGGCAGAGCACTGGAGAGCATTTTCTCAAGGTTACAAAGTTAGCTGGACACAAACTCAGGTCTTATCTCAAGCTTCTCAAACTTTTTTTTTTTTTTAACATTATTGTTAAGGATCATGCCATGAGATCCAATTACAGGCAGATTTCAATTTACCAGAGGTTCATGCAATACATAAGTTTCCACGAATGGTGGGCAGATCACACCAAGTTCCAGAACAGAAGAGTCTGTGTTATAACAAGACTACACAGTATCAATGTATCACATAATCTGATATGTAAGCTCAGAAAGATCAACCAAGCAAAAAGTATGACAAGGTATGCCAGTATCCCCATTCTAATTTTCTCTCTCTCTCTGACTCTCCCTCTCTCTCTGCAACTCTGACTTTCAAATGAATAAATAAATCTTCAAAAAAAATTCCAGATTAAAAAAATGAGAAAATCTGTTACCAAGAGAGATGACCTAAGGAAAATACTAAAACTATTCTTTAGGCAGAAAGGAAATTATTCCAGGTCAGAAATGTGGGAGGAATTGACGCTGTGGCGCAGTGGGTTAGACCTCTGCCTGCAGCACTCACATCCCATATGAGTACTGGTTTGAATTCAGGCTGCTCCACTTCCAACCCAACTCCCTGTGAATGTGCCTGGGAAAGCAGTAGAAGATGGCCCAAGTCCTTGGACCCTGCACCCATGTGGGAGAGCTGGAAGAAGCTCCTGGCTCCTGGCTTTGGCCTGGCCCAGCCCCGGCTGATGCAGCCATTTGGGGAGTGAACCAGTGGACAGAAGATCTCTCTCAGTCTTTGTCTCTCCCTCTCTCTGTGTAATTCTGCCTTTCCAATAAAATAAATCATTTTTTAATAAAAGAAATTTAGGAAAGACTAAATGCAACAAAAAGAATTTGGGTAAATCTAAATGAATAAAAAAACTGAATAAAATAATTATAATAGTTCTGAAAGGTAGGATATATTCGTAACCAGAAATTCAAATATATAACAATAGTATATAAACTGAGAATGAGTAAATACAACTAATGTGCATACTAACAGGTAAAATTTGAAATTAATGCTAGATTTTAAATTAGGAATGTATTTTATTAACTAACCACTCAAATATTTATATAAGGGGCTGACATTGGGTTAATCCACTGCTTGCGACACCAGCATCCCCTATCAGAGTGCCAGTTCATGTCCCGGCTGCTCCACTTCTGATTCAGCTCCTTGCTAAAGCACTTGGTCAGGTGATAGATGATGACCCAAGTACTTGGGTCCCTGCCACCCATGTGGGAGACCAGAATGGAGCTGCAGGGTCTTGGCTCTTGGCCTGGCCCAGCCCTGGCTTTTGCAGCCACTTGGGGAGTGAACCAGTAGATGAAGGATCTCTGTCTCTCTCTCTGTCTCTCTTTCTCTCTCTCCATCACCCTGCTTTTCAAATAAGTAAATACTTAAATCTTCATAAAATAATTACAAATGAGTGTGAAACCACTTATCTGACTATAGGAGGAAAATGTGATACTAAAAACAAGTAGCCTGAAAGAAGCCAATACAACTAGAAAGTGAAAAGCAGAACAGTAGACTCAGACCCATTGACAGCAGTTGCTGTGTTACATGCAAATGGAATAGGGCTCCAATCAAAAATGTTCGCATGCAATTTAGGAGAGTATATCTAAAACATAAAGAGTCAGAGAAAGATACAGCACAGAATCTTTGGGGTCTCAGGATGTGCCAGCTCCTCCATGCTGTTCTGGGAAATCTGAGATCCCCTGGGCAAGGAGAACAACCTGAAAACTCTTGTTTCTGAAGGTCACTGAACTCCTTTAGGTCAGTTCAGAGCAGGAATCTGAGATGGGGACACCTGCTGTGCCTATGACAGCTCAGGATACCTCATTTGAAAGAGTTAGGATACTAACTACCTCCTTTACAATTTGACTCCTGGCTGGCCCTTTTGCTGCAAACGTATTGCTTCTGCAAAGCTGGCCGGAGTCAGCATAGTGAGTCCGAAACAAACAAACTCCTCCATGACAAAGGTTGGGGATCTCTAATCTCTATCCCAAAACACTTCACTCATGCCCTGAAAATATCAGCAAGAACTCAAGATCCAGAAAACAGATTCTACTTATGGGAAAACAATCCTCTGAAAAGAAGTTTGGAATCAGCAAAACCTGAGAGTCAGATGGCCTAAGTTTCACAGCTTCTGCCACGGCTCCAGTCCAGAAGAGAAAGAGAAAACTCGATCAATCCTTAAAGAAGCATGGGCATCATAGAAACATCGTAAGAGAAAAAGAAAATGAGAAAGGAGGAGAGAGGGGTGAAAATGGAGGCCTGGTGCCCTCACATCCTTCCTTCCAACGCCTCTCGCACCCTCACCAAGTGAAGAAGATGAGATGGTGGGTAAAGAGCTGGCAGAGGTCAGCACCCAGCACCCATCCCAACAAGGATGGTCAACACTGTCAGCAGGATACAGTCTCCTGGGTGACACATCAGGAATGTCAGCTCCAGCCCTGTAAGCACTCGGTGGCCCGGGCGCCACAGCCCTCTTCCCAGGCAGTACCAAGTGGTGCTTGGCGTCACCACCTCTCTGCCTCGGGCACTTCCTAAGCTGTGTTCACCCGGCCTTCTCAAGCTCTAGGGAATGGGAAAGGACAACAAGCAAGCTGAGGCAGGAGGTGAGGCGAGGGTTCCTAGAGGTGGGCTGCAGAGCGGTCGGAAGCAAGGTGCAGTCTCACCAAAGCCCGCGGCGAGTTGAAATGGATGTGGCCGCTTTCCCTTGTGTTTAGCTTTCTCATTTTCTCACTGCGTCTTTGTTGCTGTTTGTTGAGGTCCTGTCTGCCAAAGAGATACAGGACTGCTTTTACGCTGAGATCCTCAAGGCCCAGGCAAAGTAACTTTAGGGTGTTTAATCTCTGTCCAGTGGTGCAATTATTTCCTCTTCTTTCCCATTAGACTGAAGTGAGATTTACTCTGGAGCAGTGGTTCCCAAAACCCATGTGTATTTCACTCGATTGGTTTAGTTCTCCCTGACTTTCTGGGGATGGAAGCCATACAATTCATCATTAGGGCAGCATCTCCCGATAGCAGCAACACCAGACAAAGACTCCTCATGTCCAACTCCTGTCATCTTCTTTTACCTTTTGCAAGAGATCCATTTTTGCATTTTTCATCTTCAGTACTCTGCTGGAACTCTGACATTTCCATCAGTTAGAACTGCTATCTGTCAATCGCTTCTCGGCCTTTTGGCTAAGATCAAGTGTAGAATTACTGTCAAAGGGGGCCCGGTGCTGTGGTATAGTGGGCTAAACCTCCGCCTGTGGCACCGACATCCCATATGGGCGCCGGTTCATGTCTCAGTTGCTCCACTTCCAATCCAGCTCTCTGCTTTTGGCCTGGGAAGGAAGTGGAAGATGGTCCAAGCACCAAGCACTTGGGCCTCTGCACCCATGTGGAGACCCAGAAGAAGCTCCTAGCTTCGGATTGGCTCAGCTCCTCCCGCTGTGGCCATCTGGGGAGTGAAGTAGCAGATGGAAGATCTGTCTCTCTCTCTCTCTCTAACTCGGCCTCTCAAAAAAATAAATAAATCTTAGAGAAAAAAAAAAAAAGAATTACTGTCAGAGGGGTGGCTGCTGTTGTTCCAGACAGGATACGACTACCACTCCTCTATCCCCAGCTACTGTTTGGCTTCCTTACTGCCACTTGTTCGGGAGACACCTGCTCTTCTTTCTAACGTGGGCCTGTGCCTCTTGCCATCTGCTTTGAAAACACGGTCATACAAGGGAATGTTCCTTCCTTGTCATTCTTTATTCAGACTCTCAAAGAACCCTGTAAAGGAGATAAACACTTTTTGAAAAGTTTAAGATCATTTCATTTCCCCCCTGCTGTCCTGGAATGCTAGGTTAGTCCTCTTCCCAGGATATAAAAATAAGAGTTCCAATTAATCGTTCAACTTCCTTTGAGGGAGTATGTTCAAAGAGTTTAGCAGCTTCCTTGTAGCTTAAATTACCTGTTGTTGTTTCCAACTTGTTCCAGCTTCTCATATAAGAATGAATTCATTCTCATATAGAAATTATAAACAAAAGTTAACCATATTCAAAGCCTCTGCACAAGAGGGAAGCAGTGTACTTTCATCCTTAGCATTGACCTGAGGATGATGACACTAATGTACAAGCGACCAGTATGCTTTTTCTTGTCCTTGCCTGAACAGGGCTTTGTCCTGTTGGAAGAATGTAGCTGGGAAGGGAACAGAACAGTTTTTCAGCTTGGTGGCAAAGACTCTCATAGGTGGTCATAGGTGACCACCATCCTTGAAGAAGGCTATGGCTTGCTAAGTTCTCATATTTGACTTAGAATAACAAGATGTCACACACTCAGTGCTTCCAGTAAAATGGGACACCTTTCTAAAATCAGTCATGTTTTGATAATTTGTTGTCTAAAAAGTGAGGTTTGTTTTTTTTTTTAATAGACATTCAGAGTTACAGAGAGAGGCAGAAACAAAGAGAAAGGGAGAGACGGAGGGAGGGAGGGAAGGAGGGAGACAGAGAGAAATCTTCTGCTGGTTTAACCCCCAGATGGCTGCCAACGGCCAGGACTGGGCCAAATGGAAGCCATGAGCCAGAAGCTTCTTCCAGGTCTCCTACATGATTAGCAAGGACCCAAACACTTGGGCCATCCTCCACTATTTTTCCTAGGCCATTGGCAAGGAACTGGATCAGAAGTGGAACAGCTGGGACATGAACCAGAGCCCATCTGGAATGCTGGCACCACAGGCGGCGGCTTTACCCACTATACCACAATGCTGGCCCTGAGAGTATGAAGTTTTAATTGATCTAATTGACCATTATAAATGGGCTTAAGCCATAACATAAAATTTTAAATCTTCTAAGCTATATCTAAATTTGTGTACATATTTTCTCAATTTACTATACAATAAAATGTACTCTTAGGCAAGGCATGATATATATAAAGTTCCTAGTCATGGAGTCCATTATTAAAAGTTCAAAGGAAGGTATAAATTAATACTGCTATTAATACTTTACTGTTATTATTTTTATCATAAGATATTTTAAGATGAGCTGTTCTATTATAGAAAAAGTATTACTTGGGGCCTAGTTAGCTGTATATCCCCAGCCCTATCTACAATACTCACTTTCATATAAAAGTTATTTACCTCAGGGACAGGCATTGGTGGCACAGCAAATTACGCTGCTGTCTGGGATGTCCACATTCTATGCTGGAATGCTCCTTTGATGCTCCTTTGAGATCCAGCTCTCCACTTCAGATCAGCTCCCAGAAATGTGTCTGGGAAGGCAGCGAAGGATGGGCCCTGCACCCATGTGGGAGACCTGGATGGAGTCCCTGGTTTCTGGCTTTGGCCCTGCACAGCCCCAGCTACTGCAGTCATTTGGGGAGTAAACCTGCAGACAGGAAGGTCTTGTTCTCTCTCTCTCCCTCTCTTTCTGCCATTCTATCTTTTCAAATAAATAAGTAAATAAAACCTTGAAAAAAAGTTATCTACTGCAAACTTAGAACACAGATTTCAGATAAAGAAAACTCTATAAACACTTAGTTCTGAAATTCTTTTGTTCATGTGTCTTGAGCTCTCACTCAAAAACAGTAGAAAGATGTCTGTGTCTCTACTGACACATGAGTAAATGAGAAAGCATATTTATTTTCAGCTTTCAAAACTTGTGTTTGTCTTTATGGTTTAAATTATTAAATGTGATTTATTAATAAAAAAAAAAAAAAGAAAGAAAGAAAAGGAAAGGAAAGGGGCCGGCACTGTGACGCAGTGGGTTAACGCCCTGGCCTGAAGCGCCGGCATCCCATATGGGCGCCGTTTCGAGACCCGGCTGTTCCACTTCAATCCAGCTCTCTGCTATGGCCTGGGAAAGCAGTAGAAGATGGCCCAAGTTCTTGGGCCCCTGCACCCACGTGGGAGACACAGAAGAAGCTCCTGGCTCCTGGCTTCGGATCGGCACAGCTCCAGCCAATGCAGCCAATTGGGGAGTGAACCAGTGGATCGAAGACCTGTCTCTCTCTGCCTCTCCTCTCTCTGTGTAACTCTGACTTTCAAATAAATAAATAAATCTTAAAAAAAAGAAAGAAAGAAAGAAAGAAAAGGAAACAAACACTAACCAGAAGAAAACTGAGAACAATATTAATAGATAAAATAGACTTTGAAGGGAAAAACAAAGCATTAGTAGAGATAAAGAAACGTCCTAATAATAAGTTAATTCAAAGGGACATATAATTCTAAATATGTACAACTAATAATCTTGCAAAAATACAATAAATATTGATAGACTTTCCAGAAAAATATAGGCAAATCCAGTCATAGAAGGATATTCTCAGTAACTAGTAGAAAAAGAAAAAATGAGGAGAGGTGACTCTCTCACTAGAATTCTCTGTATCTCAACTCTAATTCTCCTCTGTGTCTCACTGGTGCGCATTTAGGATAATTTTTTGAGACCTGTGACCCTGATTAGTCTCTCTTCAGAAGCATATAATCTGCTATTAAACTTACTCATCAAGGTTTGCTTTTAATATTTAATTACATTTTTTCCCAATTTTGAAATTCTATTTTCTTCTTGTTCAAACCTGCACTTGTCATCTGTTATGGTTCCTTACTTACTGCACACATTTCCGAACTTGTGTTTCATTCCCTTCAGCATGGTAAGCCAGGGCTTACCTGGCACAGCAGCTAAGATGCCGCTTGGGACATTCACGTCCCACTTCCCACAAGTGCCCCGTTCAAGTCCTGGCTCTGTCTCTGAGTCCAGCTTTCTACTAAGGCAGGAGGTCATGGGCCAAGTACTGGACACCTGCCACCCCCATGGGAGACCCAGATTGAGTTCCGGGCTCCTAGATGTGGCCGGACTAGACTCAGACGTTGTGGCTATTTGAGGGATGGACCGGTGGACAGAAGAGATCGCTCTCTCCCTGCTGTCCAAATAAATAAAAAATAACTTTTTAAAAAATTAAGAAAAAAATAAGTAAACGTTGTAAGCTCATTCTGAAGTCTCAACTGTGTAACTGAAGGCCTTGTGAGGTTTTCCTCCTTCTGATTTGTTTGTCTAGAGAAGTTCTGACTCACAAGTTCCCAAGTGGAATAAACAGTGATCTGAGATTATTATACCCAGATAAACTCCTGTGCTCATGACAAGGCAAAAGGAAAACATTTCCCTTCATAAAAGGTCTCAAGGACACCTTGAAAATACTCAATGAGAAAACAAGACCAACCAAGTTAGTCAAAGCAAACAATTTAGGAACATGGAACCAAGAACGTACCTGTGAAATACCAAAACCCAAGACCAAACAACTCGTGCATGCGTTATGATTCCAAAATCAACTACAAACGATGATATATTTATAATATAAATTTATAATGCGATGCAATTAGCAGATGGAGAGAGGAGGCTGAAGAAAATACAAGGCTGCTAGTTCTTTCCTATTTCATAACAGGAAGTCAATCACACAATTTAAAATTGTGACATGCAACTAACTGATTGTATAATATACATATATTATTATATATTATATTACAATATAATCTTCATTATAGGCAAATGTTTTAGCAACTAATATAAGGAATATTTATTTGAATTTCAACAATTCCTTCAGTTTTGCTTTCTTTTCTTTGGGTAAATTCAAGTAAAATAAAATTCAGAACTGTTCATTGAAACAATGCATTGAACTTTTACCTACTTCCCCCACCCCACCTTGATCTCTGTCTGGTTCACCTTCAGCTGCCCGTGCCCAGGGCTGCCTGCCCATCTCCATCTCTGCCGAGCTGTCCATCTTTACTTGCCTGCATATTCCTGTCTCTGTCTGCCTATCTCCTATCTGCACCTGCCTACCTGTCCATCTATGTCTGCCTGCTTACTTCCATCTCTGCCAGCTGGCCTATCTGCGCCCATCTGTCATTCTATGCCTGGCTGCCAGTCTGTTTATGTCTATCAGCTCATCTGAAATCCTCCTGTCTGCCTGCCAGCCTGCTTACGTCGTCTCTTATCCATCTCCTCCCTGCGGGTCTCTCTTCTGTCTGGCCAGCAGCCACGTGTAAACATTTAGAAATATCAAGAATGGTGCCCTTCTGACGTTAACAGTTATCACCTAGATGGTAGTGTTTTGAGCAATTTGCTTTTGCTTTCTCCTTTCTAATTATATACAGAGATTGTGATCATATAACGAGCATACATTTAATAAATTTTTTCTTTAAAATAAAGGCAACAAATAGAACAACCTGATTAACAAACAACCTTACATCAGTGTTTCAAACTCTTCAGACCATAGCCTGAGTAAAACATGTTAAAGGATATCCACAGTATTTTAATAAATAAATCATGAGTTCATAAAGAAAGACTAATCCTTACATCAACTGCACTATAACATGGTTTAATCTGTTTTATTGCTTTATTATTCAAATATAATAATAATAATGAGTTTTGACTCATAAAGTTGATCGGATGATCTAGGAATGAGTCACAGCAGGTAGACTAAAGCATTCCACAAAGACAAATTTCCAGTGGAGGGAGCTGGTCATCCGAATGGCCCTACATAAAGCACTCTTACCACCTGGCCTTCCCGCTGTGGGCAGCAGCAGACAGAGGCTGCCCTGAGCCTTGCCAGCCCTGGTCTTCCTTTAGGCACTGTCTACTTCCACTACCTCCAACTTGCCCAATCTGCAGTCCAAGGTGACTTGCTCCACCTTGTCCTCGCCCCTGCCACGTGCCTCCCTGGCCTGCTTGCCCATAGGCCTTTGTTCCCACATCACGTACAGATACCTGTATGGCGCTCTGTAGCATATGTACACATTCTATCTCCCCACAGAGAACGCGCAGTTCTTTTTCTTTTTCCCCCAAAGAAACTTTTTATTTAAGGAGTAAAAATTTCATAAGTACAACTTTAGGAATACAGTGATTCTTCTCACCATACCTGCCCTCCCACCCCACCTCCTCCTCTCTCTCCCATTCCCAGTCCCATTCTCCATTAACATTCATTTTCAATTAACTTTATACACAAAAAACCAACTCCATATGAAGTAAAGATTTCAACAATTAATGTGCAGTTCATGAATGCGCACCTTATACTTTAATAGCCTGTAGGGTTAACAGTCCCTGAATATCTTAATATTGAAAAACAAAGTATGATGAAAGAAGTTACATGTTATCTTCCATAAAATAAATATTCATCATTGACCAAGAGAGGGCACTAAAATTCAGCTGTTCCCTATAGGTTAGTTCCTCCACTGCAGCACTACTGACAAGGTGAGCCAGAAAGTTCTTAGCCATGGTGCAGATTAAGCTGCGGGCCATTCCGTGTGCTGCAGGATGTTAGAGAAAAAAATCCCTGGCTGCTGCCCACCACAGGTCAGTAACATCCCCTCCCCGGCTGTGATGACCAAAACTGTGTCCAGACCTTGCTCAGTGTCCCCCGAGGGGCAGGGTCAGCCCCCACTATAACCCAGTGATGCCGTTTATGGCTATCAATCCTGGCCACCACGTCTGCTCTTGTCTAGCTCCCTGCCTGATCAAGCCTCTTGTTCACACCGCTGCTCTTCCCAGCCCCTTTCCACCTACTGTCTTCTCCACTGCAGGTCTATGATTTCAACGTCTCCACGCGAGATCCTTTTTCTCCCTTGATTCCCCTCTCACCTCCTTTTCTCTCTTACGTCATAAATACTTGCACTGTATGCGCACCACACACCTTTGCAGGAAACGAACACCTTGTGGAGGTCCTCAGCTTGTGAGACAGCCCCAAGGCCCTGGGAATGATGCTGCCTCTCTGCTAGGCGCAACTGTTGCTGAGTGGTCACAAACAGCTTTCTTCCCACCTACCTCTGGGTTGAGTTTGTTATGGAAACGTGAAAGTTCTGCCGGATCATTTTGTACAGAGTTTTCCAAAAACAAAATTAAAAAATCACACACACACACACACACACACACAACCAGAATCACAACAATGCACAGGAGTAGAGGGATTATGATTTATTCACTTCCATAACTTAGCCCAACTCATCAACAGGATTTCTTGGTGTGTATGAGTAACAGAATAAGAACAGAAATCTCTTCAGTTTCACGAACGTGTAACACACTCAAATACTAACCTGACGAAATACTTCATTCACAAAGTTGACATAGCCTCGCGTTGACAAGAGAATCCGCTGCACCATCTCATACACCAGGCGGTGCTCCTCCTCGACGCTACAAAGGCTGCAGTTGCTGAGTCTTCGGTCAGACAAGGTGCTGCTGTTCGAGTGGTTTCTGTCCTGCTCTGGGGGTCCGCCACCGTCTGCCTCTGCTGCCCTGTCCTGCACAGCACCACCACCGACGGTCTGGAAGACACCATCGCACTCCTCAGTACCCTTTTCTAAAGGACTCTGGGTGCTCAGGGTTAAGCTGGAAACCAGTCACTGCTTGAAGTGTAACAGGCTCCAGAACCTGTCCTTACCAATTTTCCAATTAACCAACAAAGTGCTTCCCAACTAACTTATTTAAATCTTAGCAACCTATAATGTTTAATTTGCATTTGTGAAACTGAAGAATAAATCAGCATATCAATGCACTTGTACTGCCCACACTAAAGCGCCACACTTCAGCATGTACTGTGTCATAGCAGATACCTGAAAACAGGGGCGATTTCTTTTTACAGCAACATCATTAATTCCTAAGACTAAATGGCATCTTGATGGTGGAGTGCCACGATCTTCAGAGGGTCTTTCAGGAGAAGAATTTTAAATTTTATTCTCAGAATCTCAGATTAAACTTAGTTAAAATATTTACAAAATTGTAAATATTTGTAAGACTTTAGGAGTGCAAAAAAAAAAAAGTTCACGCTATGACTAACAAAGTGCAACACTGATGTCTGCTCTCATTTCCCCATAGAATTAAAAGTTTCCTCTAAATAGATATATACTTTTGCTTCAATTTTGTAACCTCCATTGTTACTTAAACATTAAAATATGCCACTAAAATGGCCTTAAAATTTTACCCATTGTATTTTTTACAAGAAGTGATAAGTCAGGAGCAGTACAGAGCATAATTTCAGTAACTACCAATGAGAGTGTGAAAATTAAAACATAAATCTAACAGTAATCTCTATGGAAAGTTAATGAAAAATCACATCTATAATAATTTTTCTCTTTCTGCCTTGGTTGCTAAAGCCTATGTGGCTTATCAAAGTCCCTGTCACACTGTGAAATGTGCTACCTTATAGAAATTATTTTGTCTTTTTGATGAATTTACTATCTTCTTCAGGAAAGTAAAATTTTATTCATTTTATTCTTTTTTAATCTGTGGATTCAGTAGAAGTGACTTAAGATGGGATGAGTATGGCACAGGAAGCCAGGCCCAAAGTCAGTATGAGAAGACCTGCCCTTATGTATCTCTAGCTGTGAGACAAGTCGCTTCACTCACTCGGATTGCTATGGGAGTACAGAGGAGCCCAGTCTTCCAGCCGCCCCCACCAAAGTAACAGTCGTGTGAATGAAGTCATCTTGGACCCTCTGGACGACCAACCAACAGCTGAAGACTGCAGTCCAGTGAGTCCTTAAAGCCACATGAAGCACACACGAATTGCCCAACCAAATCCAGCTCCAATCCTGGACCCAAGAGTGAAATATGACAATATTACAAAAAGAGGGCGTGGGCACTGAGCCTGGTGGTTAGAGCGCCTGTGCCCCACATCAGAGTGCCTCGGGTCAGGACATGCTCTGGCTCCCGACTCCAGCTTCCCGCTAAGGCAGGCTCTGAGAGATGGCAGTTGATGGCTTAAGCAGTGGGGTTCCTGCCACCCAAGCAGGAGTCCTAGATCGAGTTCCCAGATCCTGGTTTCAGCCTGAGCCCAGCCCTGGTCACTGCAGGCATTTGGGGGATGAACCAGGGATGGGAGCTCTTTGCAGGTCTGTTTCTCTCTGTCTCTCTCTTTCTCAACCTATGCCTCTCAAGTTTAAAAAAAAAAAAATTAAGAAAGGCTGCTGCTTTAAGTCCCTAAGTTTTGAGGTGGCTTGTAACACAGCAAATAGATAACTTAAATAATAAAAATGAAAATTTGTGTTTAAAGGCACTAAGTCATATAAAAATAAGATCTGGGCTGGCGCTGTGACGTAGCAGGTTAAGCCTCCACCTGCAAGGACAGCATATCGGTGCAGGTTCAAGACCCAGATGCTCCACTTCTGATCCTGCTCCCTGCTGATGCACCTGGGAAAGCAGTGGAAGATGGTCCAAGTGCTTGGGCCCCTACACCCATGTGGGAGACCCAGAAGAAGCTTCAGGCTCCTGGTTTCGTCCTGGCCCAGCCCCAGCTGTTGTAGCCAGTTGGGGGGCAAATCAGTGAATGGAAGATCAATCCCTCCCTCCCTCCCTCTCTGTCTCTCCCTCTCTCTCCTTCCCTCCCTCTCCTCCTCTCTGCCTTTCAAATAAATCTTTAAAAAAAGATAAATAAGCTCTGTCAAATAGAGCATGATGGTACCATAAATGGATTTCACTTCATGCCATAAAATGAAAATGTTTTAACAAGATGATGCTTGATTAAACATTCTTCCTATAAAAGGCTATTTCCCAAAAACATCTGTACATTTTGGAAAACATTTATAATTATAATAAGTGGTGAGACTTAGAATAAATGAAACTAACAAGTCTATATATAGCAAGAACACAAATAAGCACCCCAGAGAGAGGTCCATTTTCTACCCACTAGAATCAAGCTGGAATTTCCAACTATTGTTATTAGTGAACTCAAGTGGTCAATGCTAAGATGACATTTATTTTTCTCTGGCATGTGAAGAAGACTGAATCATTGACACATCTGCTTGGAACAGGTCAGCCTTGCCAGAGCCCAGGAAACTGCCCTGTACTCCTTCCCTGAACCTCCCTACTCCCTAAGGTCCTCTCCGCCTCACAGGACACACTTCTCCTGTTCTCTCTGCAGTAAGGGTCAATAAGGACACCCACAAAGCAGGTGTTAAAGAAGAGTTGATGCCTGGTGCCACTCAATTCTGTCATGAGTTCCTGGCATGGTTAAGGGCAGCCTGTGTTTGTCTTTGTAGTTTAAGAATGAGAGGGGACGAGAGTAGTAGTCAAAAAATAAATGAGTGTATGACACAAACACTGCAGGGTTATCAGCTTGTGTGATTCATTTTTTCTATCTCTTTAATTTTAATTGTTATTTTTTAAATGACATTGTTATATCAGTTTTGGTCCATTAAGTTTGTGGTAATTTGTTTCAGTTGCAAGAGAAAACTAAAACAACAGGGTCGGTGTTGCGGTGTAGCCGGTGAGGCCGCCGCCGCCCACCACTCCTTCATCCCATACTGAAGCATCAGCACTTGTCCCAGCTGCTCTGCTCCCGATCCAGCTCCCTGCTGATGCACCTGGGACAGCATCGAACACAGCCAAGTCTCCCATGTGGGAGATCCAGATGGCTCCTGGCTTCAGCCTGGCCAAGCCCAGCCCTAGCCAGGGCAGCAATTTGTATAGTGAACCAGCAGATAGGAGGTTTCTTTCTGTCTCTCTTGCTCTCTGTTATTCTTTCAAATACATAAAAATAAATGCCAAAAAAAAAAAAACAACAACAACTTACTATGACGCACTAGCAGCCTCTACCGTGGCAGTGGCCATCTCTAGGCACAGCCATCTGCACAGCAGGCATGGCAGGCTATCTGGCTGGCACCCACTCCCCTCCCTAACAGAACCTCTGGGCTGTTCATCCTCCATCCACACAGCCCAGCTGACAAACAGGAAGCTGGCCTTACCCACAGGACCAGGGGAGAGTCTGTTTAATGGAAGCCAACTATGGAACCTCCTGGGCCACTCACACATCCAGCCTTAAGCCATCAGAGCTTTGCTATGGTTCCAGGGGTGGGATGGTAACCTAAGTTGTTGCACTCAGACAAAAGAGAACGGTTTTAGATTCCTGGACTGCTTCTGAAATAAACAAGGAAAGCAGTGCCCCAGCTGCTGGCAGGCATCTTGCAATCAAGGTGGAAGCTGCAACAAAACAGCGAGAGAGGGGGGCCGGGTAAAGCCGCCACCTGTGACCCCGGCATCCCACATGGGTGCTGGTTGGTGTCCTGGTTGCTCCACTTCCGGTCCAGCTCCCTAATGGCCTGGGAAAAGCAGAGGAAGGTGGTTCAAGTGTTTGGGTCCTGCCACCTAAGTGGGAGATCCAGAGGAAGTAAACAGCTCTGGCTGGTGTGGCCATCTAGGGAGTGAACCACTGGATGGAAGATTCTCTCTCTCTCACTGTCTATCCCTCTCTTTCTGTAAAGGAAGTCTTTTATGTTCTCACTGTAATTGTATCTCCCATGGACGTCTGGAAAACCTCCCTCCCTCTAGCCCCGTAGTGAGTTCTCTTCTGTGCGCCACACGCTCTAGTCTCTGTATGGCGTTTCTCCTTCACGATCCTATGACCAAAGTGCCCGGGCCACCTTTCTTCCTCCTCAGTGTCTGCCAGCTCAGGCCTACATCATGCTTCTGTGACTCCTGTGACTCCAGGCACCGGCAAACCTGCAGTTAGTGCACCTCACTTCTGTCTGTTCTTGGGCACCATGCGCACAAAACCACACAAGGCCACAAGCTTCCGTCCCCCAGTGAAGTGGCTGCTCTCTGACCTCCACCTGTGGTGGTGTTCTACCAAGTGCAGAGATGCCGAGCCACTCGGCCTGGTGGGAAGGCCCCCATTTTGTGTCTGACCACAGCCAAGAGACAGAGCACAGTAGGCCCCACACAAGGGGCTTCACAGAGAGGCAGCCTGCTCTTCTAGGGACCTCATTTTTGAGCTCCACAAGCGGCCGGAATTCTGAACCACTGATCTACTTCCTCGCTAAGATGCCAGAAGGCATGGCAGCCCTGTGGGTCCTGGCCAGGGGCCACCTGCATGCTTCCCAAGGGCCTGCCTGTGCTCATGCTCAGGGGTCACTGGCAACGGAGTGAGAGTGTGAAGGACGGGACCAGGAGTGGCACACAGCAGCCACTTTCTCAGAACACCACCGCACCGCCCCCTCCCCCAACACTGCCTCACAGTAGCACCTCCTGCTGCAATCCCTCTGCAACCTCAGTGTTATGGACAGGGTGGGCCAACACTTGCAAAATGTATTCCCAGGGCTGGCGTTGTGACGCAGGGGGTCAAGTCTCTGCCTGAGATGTCAGCATCCCATACAGGAGCAGGTTCCTGTCCCAGCTGTTCCACTTCTGATCCAGCTCCCTGCTAATGCACCTGGGAAAGCAGTGGAAGATGGCCCAAGTTCTTGGGCCCCTACACTCACATGAGAGACCCAGATGAAGCTCCTGGCTCCTGGCTTTGGTCTGGCCCAGTCCCTGCTGTTGCAGCCATTTGGAAGAGTGAATCAGTGGATGGAAGAGCTCTCTGTCTCTCCCTCTCTCTCCGTAACTCTGCCTTCCAAATAAATAAAATAAATCTTTAAAATAACAAATGATTCCCTATAAACAGATTCCCTATAACCAACAACCTGTAAGAACTCACTCACTTTGTATTTTTTACATAAGCACTAAGAGATGAAAAATGATGAATCACTTACCTGGATGATTTTAGGCAACACATCAACTCCATTTTTAGTGTTTTGTGTTGTAGTTAGATACTTTTTCTCCAAAAAGAAAGTTACAATCCACTTAATAAAAACAACACGAGCTGCCATGTAGGGGATTTTTGTACTGTAAATGTTTTCATTGTCTCGAGTTGTAGTAATGTACGCTGGCTTGGATCTCAAATGGGGGATGTCTGGCAGAAAAAGAACACAGGACTAGATTAGTGCGACTTCAGACTGTGTGGCCCACACAAGTGTTTCAGCTTTCAATGAAATGAACAGACATCTGGTTGTTTAACAGTGACTAAGAATGAAGAACCAGGAAGGACTATAAATGGTATCTCCTGGAAGGTGTGCTTCCATTTCTGCCCTGCATGTGACCAAGAAAGGCTGGTTCTCAGCAGCCCTGTCTTCATCCAGCGATGGTGAACAGCTATGGGAAAACTAAACCAGCAGCTCCTACTGATGCTGAGAGATTACATGAGACTAAGAGAGATTCTGAGAACATGAGACTTTTCATACATGATACACCCAATCTAATTTCTGGCTGGAACAAATGTCAAAGCATATATGAACTTTTAAAAAAATCATTTTAGGGGACTGGTGTTGTGGTACAGTGGGTTAAGCTGTCACCTATAGTGCTGGCGTCCCATATGGGCACCAGTTGGAGTCTTAGCTACTCCAATTCCGATCCAGCTCCCTGCTAATGTTCCTGGGAAAGCAGCTCTTGGGCCCCCACACCCACGTGGGAGAGCTAGAATGGCTCCTGGCTTCGGTCTGGTGAAGCCCTGGCCATTTTAGCCATTTGGGAAGGGAACCAGAGGATGAAAAAGTCTCTCTCTCTGTCTCTCTTCTTTCTGTAATTCTGCCTTTCAAATAAATAAATCTTTAAAAAAATATTTTAGGCGTTTTAACATCTAACTGCACTAGTTAAATCCACTGAACCTTAATTTTACATCTTTTTCCCTTTAGATGAACCCAAGGAAACAGAATCAACATAACGTACTTTATGTCTCAAAGAATTCAGAAAGTCGCATTTCATCTTTGGTATATCAGACACTACGTTTTCCAAAAAACGAATTAAGAAGTCGATTTTCCATTATTTAAATTCCATAGCAATTCAAAAATTACACGGTTCTGGACTTGAGAGAATACTTGCCACAGACCACTCCCTGTCTTAACGAGTTTTTGTACATGTTTAGGTAAATGGGGCAAAAAAGTTCTACACAGAACCTTTTAATCTAGAACTACTAACAACACACTGTTGGATTTGTTTGTGGTTTGTTTGTTTACAATGAATATGAACTACATATAAAATCAGAAACCAGTTTGGAAAAAATATCCACACATACACAGCTAACAAAGTACACATCCTAGTCCCACTAACAGTCAGAACTCCAGGACTTCTACACGTCTTGCAACTCCCCTAGCTTCAGCAGCTCTCTCCTTGCCCACCGGCAGGTGTGTTTGTGTCAAGGGCTATGTGTACACACATAAACACATGTAGCACACACAGACAACTGAATGCCAGCCCTGTTCCCCAAGTGGACAAATATCCCTGATGATCTCCACACGCTCAAAATGGTTCTTGTTATTTATTCGAACACCACCTGTTTTAATAATCGGGAACAGACACTTTGCACCCCACCTTCGCTAAGCTAGAGGCTACTTCTGCTCCATGAGCCCTCCTTTCCTACACAAGGAAAACCTTAAGAGATAAACGAGAAATTCCTGCATGTTTCCTCCCCTCTGGGCCTGCTGTGCACACACACAAACATCTGTCCTTTATATGCAGCTAGCAGTAGTAGCTGCTGATCACAAAGCCAGCATGAAAGAGAGGGCACAGGGTGGGCAGCTGTGCCCTCCCTCACTAGGCAAGGCCAGGCGTCAGCACATCCTACTCCTCCTAACAGCAGACTTCGGGAAGTGTGGGATTTTTCACACTAGAAAATGGTAAATATAATTACACCAAAAATAATACACCTCAAGTTACTTCTGAGCATAGAAGCCACGATTTCCCTTTACTGCTCTCGTTCAGGTACACATTGGTGCAAACAGTAAAGATCACTTATTAGGAAACTCTAACACATCTTACAATAAAGTTACCATTCAACACAAGAATATAATGGCTGTTCTGCTTTAAAACAATGAAAGATCACATTGAGGGAAAGACTGCACCGGTTTCTCAGTGGATGTCCTCTAGCCAAAAGTACTTACCAAGTACAGGTTTGTAGATGTTTGTTAGCTTAGTAAATGATGGAAACAAATGAGGAAGATAATACTTTCGAAACAATGTAAAAAGAAATTTAAAACCAGTATCTTGATTCTCTTTATTCTTCCACTCCAAGCTTGCAGCCTTTGGATAATATGAGGAAAAGAACATAGGAATATTTATATTTCAAATTCACATGTACTGAACTGAACTGTTATTAAAATTCCTACTGTAAATGAAGAAAAATTGACAACCATATAATGAAATCATCTTAAAAGAGGACAGGAATCAATACTTCAAAACTAAACAATAACTATGGGGCCAGTGCTGTGGTGCACTGGATAAAGCCACCGCGGGTTCTAGTCCTGGCTGCTCCACTTCCGATCCAGCTTTCTGCTATGGCCTGGGAAAGCAGTGGAGGATGGCCCAAGTCCCTGGGCCCCTGCACCCATATGGGAGACCCAGAAAAAGCTCCTGGCTCCTGGCCTCAGATCAGAGCAACTCCAGCCGTTGCAATCATCTGGGGAGTGAACCAGCAGATGGAAGACCTCTCTCTCTCTCTGCATTTCTCTCTCTCTGTAACTCTGCCTTTCAAATAAATAAATAAATCTTAAAAAAAAGTAACTATATTATCAGCAATATTTTTTCTGAATATTAAAAAATAAATCACCCAATAGTGTCATCTTTTCAAACTTATCTACCACATCATGCCCATAGTTTTTCCCACATATTCTTTCATTGTGCCTTTAAAAAATTTAGTTGGAGTTGCCCCTCTTCCAGGCCAGCTCTCTGCTGTGGCCCAGGAGTTCAGTGGAGGATGGCCCAAGTGCTTGGGCCCTGCACCCCATGGGAGACCAGGATAAGTACCTGGCTCCTGCCATCGGATCAGCGCGGTGCGCCGGCCGCAGCATGCCGACCGCGGCGGCCATTGGAGGGTGAACCAACGGCAAAGGAAGCCCTTTCTCTCTGTCTCTCTCTCTCTCACTGTCCACTGCCTGTCAAAAAAAAAAAAATTTAGTTGGAAATAATCAGGTACTTTTTTGTTCTAAACTCAAAAGAAAAAAAAAAAAACAGGAGTTAAAACACTAGTCCCTCTCATGGATTTCATCCACTGTTACCCACAAGCAAAATCAGCATTGAAAGACAGAAGCTATGGAATCTCGCAAAGTTCATTCTCCCTATTAAAACAATTCACAGGGCTGGCCTTGTGCCACAGTGGGTGACACTACCGTCTATGATGCATGCAAGCTATCTGGGCACCAGCTCCAGTCCCAGCTGCTCCACTTCCAATATAGCTCCCTGCTAATGCACCTGGAAAGCAGCAGAAGTTGGCCCCACACATGTGGGAGACCCAGATGGAGTTCCAAGGCTCCTGGCTTTGGCCTGGCCCTGTTCCAGATATTGCAGCCATTTGGGGAGTGAACCAGCAGATGGAAGATTCATTCTCTCTCTCTCTCTCTTTCTCTCTCTGACTCTCCCTCAATCTGTATATTTGTCTTTCAAATAAATAAATCTTTAAAAAATATGTAACAGTTCCCAGGCTAAGATAAAACAAGCCTCTTGGCCCAGCTATGGGTTAAGTTAAAAGCTTTCAAAGTACTGAGATAATATTCTCCCCCTCAAAACCACGATGCAGTGCATGCACAGCGTGGACCCTCTCAAAACCCCCACTCGGTGTGTGCACGATGTGAGCAGTCCTAACAGTTTGGCAGCTGGTCACCCAGGAACTGAAGGCTACCTGGCTACCACAGTGCTATCATCCCATGCCACATGGGACGTAAGATGCAGAGCGGACCTTAGAGAAGACCTGTCAATGGCCCCCAATACAGAGTAAGCCAAAGCAGAGCTTCCCATCTCCTTTCATAGCATGCTCACAGCCCCAGAGGCAAAAAGATGGGTCCTCTGGCTGCCCCAGGGGCTGAGGGGTTGGCATCCTTAACCTGGAGGAAGCGCTGCTCTCAGAACTCACCCCACAGACTGGAGGGAGGCACATCCAAACCAAATTCTGCACATAATTACAGAGGGCAGAGCCTACATACAAACCTCTGCCCTGTGTCCATGTCATCCCCTTGTAATGGGGCCCCTACAGACTACATGACGTACCCAAGATAACACAACTCACTCGTGACACACCTAGAAGGAGAACCCAGGGCCCCAACACACCCATGTTCTGCATACTCTATTCTCCCTGGACAAACAGAATGCCCAACCCCTTCTGAACAGGCGGCACCTGAAATTTACGTAGAATGGGCTCAAATTTGGAGCTTCCAGAGACGACAGGATGTCCCAGTCATGCTCTTGGGACCCTTGTACTTCTTGGGTCCTTGTACTTCGGGGCTGGCTGAAGGAAACGGGGGAGGAAAGGGGCCAGGACTGTCCAGCAAAGTTGAGTCAGAGAAGGGCAGCCACATACGCAAGCTCAAAGAACAGCAGAGAAAAGCACAGAGCCCTAAGGAAAACTGTGAAGAAGAGAGACATGGAGGGAAAGGGCCAGAAGAAAACATCACAAGTGGAGAGAGCCTCACGCAGAAGGGGCAGTCACCATCCCGTCGCCTCAAGGTACCAGCAGGGCAAACAGAGGGGTGCCCTCCCTCTGCAGTGCCCACTAGAGCCACCTGGTGGCCTGGGGCCTGACGTCTCAGCAGTCACAGCAGAAGGCAGGAAACAGAGGGCGTCCATGAAGTTAAGTGTGAGATGTCAGCTGTGTTCACATAGACCAAGAGACACAAATCACCTACTAAAATCCTACGCTAAGGATTTCAGTTCTATACTCAGTGGGTGACTGGAAGGAAAAGAAAGAGGGGACCCAGAGTAGGCTGGTGCTGATGGGACAATGAGATCATCCCATACTCTGCCCATTCCTGGTCCATTGGCTCAGCCTCTGGCCCTGCCTCCTCCTCCAGCTGGTCTTGCTAGTACAGGGATCGGGGCAGGGAAGGGATAAAGAAGGAAAAATAGTCTCAAAGCACTCACACAACATAGTATGTTTGCTCAGTCTTGCTGAGATGACCCAACACTGGCACATATTCTATTTAGTGAATGGTCACATAAAATCACATCAAAGAACAGAAAGAATACACATGGACACGCAGAGAAAGAAGAGGTAGAACTGTCTCCTTCCTACTGAGAATAAGCCCATCACTGAAATAGCGATGACTTCTCTCTGACCTGAATAACCATGTACTTCAACAGTATTTGCAGGAAAAAACAGGTTTGGTCCTCAGCGATCTTCTCCCCTGATACGGCTGGCAGGAGTGGAGTGATTTCTTCTGGATATATCTTTGCTGCAGGTTGGAAAACAATGAGAGCTCTTTCACCAAAGTTAAATTTTAAACAGGGCCAAGGGTTTTAAAATGTGGTCTCCATTAAAATCAATCCAGCCAGCCACTGGCACTGCTCACAACCAGCTCCAAGCCAAGGTGCACAAAGCACTCATGAACACAGCACACACTGTCTGCAAAGCCAAATCTCCCCCTGGACCATGTTTTTTTCCTTTTTAAAACTCTTCTTTGGGGCAGACATTTAGTACAGTGGCTAAGATAGTGCTTGAGACACCTGGATCCCCTATCACAGTGCCTGGATTCAAGTCCTGGCTCCACTTCTGATTCTAGCCTCCTGCTAATGTGCACCCTGAGAGGCAGTGAGCGATGATGGCTCAAGTACTTGAGTGCCTGCCACACATGAGGAGACCAAGCCTGAGTTCCAGGCTCCTAGCTGCAGCCCAGCCAACCTCCAGCTCTTGTAGGTATTTGGGAAGTGAAGCAGTAGATATCTCTTTTTGTCTGTCTCTGTCTGCCCTGCCCGCCCCCCACCTTTCAAATAAAATGAAAATAGATTAAAAGTTAAACATATGGTTAAAGTATTACCCCACGTTCTTCCCTTAGTGACAAATAAGCATGGATGCTGCCAATACTGCATGAGGATTAAAATGAGACTAGATTAAAACAATAACAATAACAACTCTGGCTTGGCCAACCCAAGATCAAATGCCAGAGACTGGGCACTAAAGTGACACACAGTTATAAACCAATAGGATGACATCCTTAAAAATTCACAGGACAAAAATGGCTAACGCCAGTGGTTCCCTGAGGCCACTGCTGTCCTTCCATAAACACTGCGTGAAAATTCACAGCTGGCAAAATACTATCTGGCTGAGCAGATGAATGCTCACTTATGAGATTACAGTGATGAGGACAATAGACAGTAGTTTTGAGTGGTGGATTTAAATCTCATTAACTGCAACACACATACTCCAGACATACCGTATGTCTCTGCTTCCTGTCACTGCCAACAGCTGTCCTCTCTCTTCCATTTCTGCTCTCCTACCACTTTGACACATTTCTCTTGTCATCATTTCTACAAAGTAGGTTCCAAGTCTTTTGATTCTAATGTTTGTAAGGACCTACTGTGACCATGCACAGGGAGTAGTAACTCCTCTTCAGACCTCAAGATTTCTAGTGAAGAAAATGAAAACACAAGGAATACCCCAAAGTAAGTTCAAGAGCAGGGTCAACTCTCAGGACCTGCCTCCAATGCTTACCATCAGCTGCGCTAGGGCCAGGACTGATGAGCGTCTCTAGTGTGCAGGGTCCCCTGGAAGACGGGACCGCTGGGAAACCAGGCACGAGGCAAGCAAACAGCAGCACCTGCTCTTCTGCACAGTTTGTCTGAAGGGCTTGCAGCCACAAAAGAAACAGCCTGATTCCTTCACATCTTATCTAAAAACAAAATTACAATCAGTGAAAAGGAAATGCTTACATGTATCTGGAGAAATGCATTGTGATGCAGCGTCAGTCTTGGGAAAGAAAAAGGAGAAGTGAAAGTATGGTTGAAGTATTACACTGAGTTCTTCCCTTAGTGACAAATTAGTACGACACCATGACACAGCACAAGCATTAAGAGCTTGGGTTCTGGAGCCAGCCTGGGTCCAAATGCAGGCTCTGTCGCTTTTCAGCTCTGACCCCAGAAGAACCAATCAACCCTCTGTAACACAGGGATAGCAACAGTTTTTAACTACAAAAGATTACTACAGGGATTGAGTAACCCACATAAAAGGACTGCCTGGCTCACGTTTAGCATTATGTATTTCCCACTAACAGCAGAAGTATTGCATTCCCTAAGGCCCACATCAGCAACACTCCACTATCCATGAAAACAATAGCAAAGATAATCTCCCTCCAGATTCATACTGTGCTCTGGATAGAATGTTTAACATGAACTGTACTATGCACATGGTTATGACGTTCTTGACAATCACAACTATTACAAGTAAATAAGATCCTGGGGACCTGGCTCAATGAGATAGAGCAGCTCTCTGGCTTCCTGCCTATGTCCCTCCTCCTCTCTCTCCAACACCTTCACCATGCTCTGAATGGCTGGCTTCACCTGGTAGGAAATACTGACAGAGGTAGACGTGTCCTATTTCCCTCTCCATACTTACTTCCAACTTCATTCTATTCCTAGAATCAAAAGCATGCATCCCTCCATTTTTGTTTCCCTAAATTGCTAAAAAGATGATGTCATTAGAAGTTAAATAAGCAAAGGAGAGGGTGCAGATTCCAGTCCCAGCTGCTCCACTTCTGAGCCAGCTCCCCGCTAGTGCACCTGGAAAAAAAGCAGAAGATGGCCCAAGTTCCTGGGCCCTCGAAACCACTTGGGAGGCTTGGAAGAAGCCTCCTGGCTCCTGGCTTCAGCCTGGCCCAGGCCTGGTCATTGCAGGCATTTGGGGAATGAACCAGCAGACAGAAGATCTCTCTCTGATCTGTCCTCTGCCTTTCAAATAAATAAATAAATCTTAAAAAAAAAAAGCAAAGGAGAACGAAAAATGCATTGAATGCAGCCAAAAGATGTACTGAGCTCCAAACGCAGTGACTTCCTGCTCTGCTTCCAACTGACCCAAATGAGCGCAGGCTCCTTTGCATCAAGGGTGCTATAAGCCACACACAGGGCTCTGCAGAGAAACCAAAAGGGCGAGAAGTGCAGAAACAACGTGTGTGTGTGTGGCTGCGTATGTGTGCACCTGTATGCTCGCGGGCCTGTGTGCATTCAACTGTGGAGACAGACACAGACTCCCAACAAACCCTACATGCACCAGTGCCACCTCATCAACCACATGGATTCTCAGCACACTTCCAGACACCTGGATTCCACCACTGCTCTGAACAAATCTCCATGACCACTCACACCTGCCCCCTGTCCACAAGCAGACAAAACAAGTGATATCAATGGATACAAAATATTATTCAGCAGCCAGGCAAAAAATGACATAGCTCTGTGTATAGCTAATCAAAGTATATTAAGAGGAGGAAAATTTCTATGAAATTCTATGTCTTTTTATGTTGACTATATTTAAGGCAACAAAATATAAATAAGACTAAGAATAAATAGGAGATAACAATCTGACAGAATTTAACTGTAAGATTAGTCGTTTAAAATAGGAGGGAGGAAATATGGAATCTATAGTCAGGCCAGGAATAGCTCACTCCTTTTCTCCCCAACATGGAGCAGTTGACATATCAAGTTGTAATTGGCTATGCTTCTTTAAAATGATATAAAACCAAAAATGCATTAGCTTGTTAAAGGGACTTGCATAACCTAATTGGCTACAAGTGAATTATCTTCCCTAAAATATTCACAAACCAACCTGGCTTCTTTCTACTGCTTATGATTTAGGATCATCATATCCCAGCATCAAATGGTATATGCTATTCATTTTAAAATAAGCTGGTTTTAACCTAAATTCCAAGATTGGCTGCAAATAGACTGTAATTCAAGAGTGAGGTCCTGCAATAGTTCTCACAATAGTTCTCAAAATTAGCAAAATTAATTCAGAGACAACTGTAATTTTACCTAGGTCCCTGAGGTGGACAGAATCAGGCATTTTAGTTCTGAAGACTGGAAAGGAACTGCTCTTCCTTTATCTCAAGATAAAACTGGAGCTGTTAGGGGCTTGCCCAGGGTCCTTGCTACACCCAACAGAATCAAGAACTCATAACTCCAAACGCTGAACTGCAAACTACTTTCTCTTAAGATATTTAAAATGTCTCTCACAACATGTTATTATGTAAGAACAAAAATGCTAACAATATTTATCATATAATTTCTTGGTCAAAAACAAAAACTAAGAATCAAGTAGGGATGGGCATTCAACCTAGCAGTTAGGATGCTGCTGAGAATGCCCGTGTTCCACACTGGGACACCTGGGGTCAATATCCAGGTCCAGCTTCTGGCTCCAGCTTCCTGCAAATGTGCGCCCTGGGAGGCAGCAGGGAATGGCTCAAGTACTTGGGTCCCTGCTACTCACGTGGGAGACCTGGATGGAGTTCCCAGTTCCCAGCTTCAGCCAGCCCAGCCCCAGATGTTGCAGACATTTGTGAAGTAAACCAGCAGACCAAAGCGTTCTCATTTTCTCTCCCTCTCCCCTCATCTCTTCCCTCCCTGAGTTCTCAAAGAAATAAATTTTTAAAAATTTTTTTAAAAAAACCTAGGTCAACTGATTTTTAAAGACTGTATTTTTCAAAATGGCTTATCTAAAATAAATACCTTAATAGAATTTCCAGTGTGTAGAAGCTTCTTTAAAGTTGAGCCTGAAAGTTTAAAACAAGGATTAGAAATGGAGTATTTGAATGCACATTTAAGATCTATTTTTAATTTAGAAAGGAAAAAATAAATGCTTTTGGAAAAAAACGTTATTTTTAAAAAATTAAAGGAAGAGGGCCGGCGCCGCGGCTCACTAGGCTAATCCTCCGCCTAGCGGCGCCGGCACACCGGGTTCTAGTCCCGGTCGGGGCGCCGGATTCTGTCCCGGTTGCCCCTCTTCCAGGCCAGCTCTCTGCTGTGGCCAGGGAGTGCAGTGGAGGATGGCCCAGGTGTTTGGGCCCTGCACCCCATGGGAGACCAGGAAAAGCACCTGGCTCCTGGCTCCTGCCATCGGATCAGCGCGGTGCGCAGGCCGCAGCGCGCCGGCCGCGGCGGCCATTGGAGGGTGAACCAACGGCAAAGGAAGACTTTTCTCTCTGTCTCTCTCTCTCACTGTCCACTCTGCCTGTCAAAAAAAAAAAAAAAAAAAATTAAAGGAAGAAAGTTAACTTTCTGATGCAAAGTAATGTCACAGAGGGAAACTTTTTTTTTTTTTTTTTTGGACAGGCAGAGTGGACAGTGAGACAGAAAGGTCTTCCTTTGCCGTTTTTTAAGATAAAAAGCTTTAAGTATGTACTGCTTAAAAATTCTGCTAAGAGTTAAAATGATGGATATTAAGGTAACCCAAATGCCCACAGTGGATTACATGCAAATGTCTCTTGTCCTGCATAAAACAAATGATCTTTTAAACCTCTAAAGGTAAAAATAATATAAACTACTGCTCACAAAACATTTTTACGAGAACATGTCACAGATAGTCAGGATGGCGTGACTCTTCCCGGCAATGGCAACCACATTTATAGGGCTTGGCCCATTAGTAAAACCTCTAGAAGAGCACACTGGTCACTGTCAAGGAGACGGGACCAAGATTTACTCAGAACTGCACCTTGGGCGCTGTAGCCCGAGGGTGGAGGAAGATCCCGATACTCCACTGTTCAAGCCAACAGCACAGAGATGGCCTGGCAACCCCATTAAAATTTCATATGTAACCTCTAAACTGGGATCTTAATCTCAAAAAAGGAGATAGTTGGGGTGGGCTTTTGGCACAGTTGTTCAAATGCCCCCGGGACACCTACATTCCCATACTGAAGTGCATGGACCCAGCTCTGCTCCCCGTTCCAGCGTCCTGCTAACACAAACCCCGGAAGGGAGCAGGGTTGAGTCCCTGTCACCTATGTGGGAGACCCAGATTGACTTTCTGACTCCTGCCTTTGGCTTCACCCAGTCCCAGCTGTTACAGCTATCTGGACAGTGAACCAGCAAACATCAGCACACTCTCAGCATGTTTTCTATCTCTCTCTCTCTCTCTTCAAATAAAATAAAGTAAGAAATAAATACCCTTTTAAAATAGAAAAATCGTGGATGTCATAAGCAACAGAACTTTTTATCAAATTGCATATCTTAAAAAAAATTAGGGGGCTGGCATGGTGGTGTAGCAGGATAAGCTGCCACCTGTTGATGCCAGCATCCCATACAGACACTGGTTGGTGTCTTACCTGCTCTATTGCTGATCCAGCTCTCTCTGCTAATAGCCTGAGAAAAGCAGCAGAGGATGACCCGGGTGCTTGGGCCCCTGCCATCCATGTGGGAGACCCAGATGAAGCATCTGCCTCCTGGCTTCAGCCTGGCCCAGCCCTGCCCATTGCAGCCCTCTGGAGAGTGAACCAATGGATGGAAGATATCTCTGTCTCTCTGTCTTCTCCCTCTTGCTTTCTGTATATCTGCCTTTCAAATAACTAAATCTTTACAAAACACGTACACACACACACACACACACACACCCCAAAGAGAACCAACACAGTGCTTTTTCCCTCTAAAATGTTTCAAGAGAGAGCTCGCATTGTTGGGTAGTGAGTAAGCCTCCACCTGCAACCTTTATACCTGCATCCTTATGGGATGCTGGTGTAAATCCTGACTGCTCTACTTTAAAAAAAAAAAGATTTATTTTTTTATTTGAAAGGCGAAGTTACACAGAGGCAGAGAGTGAAAGAAGGAGAGGGAGAGGGAGAGGGAGAGAGGGAGAGGGAGAGGGAGAGGGGGAGGGAGGGAGGGGGAGAGAGAGAGAGAGAGAGAGTGTCTTCCATCCATCTCCATAGCAGAGAGCTGGATTGGAACTGGAGCAGCCGGGACTCAAACCGCTGGTTGCTTTACTTCTGATCCAGTTCCCTGCTAATGCACCTGGGAAAGCAGTGGGGAATGGCTCAAGTTCTTGGACCCCTGCACCCACATGGGAGACCCAGAAGAAGCTCCTGGCTCCTGGCATCAGACCAGCCCAGCTCTGGCCATTGTGGCCAATTAGGGAGAGAACCAGCAGATGTAAGATTTTTCTCTTTCCTATAACTGTGCCTTTAAAATAAATAAATAAATCTTTTAAAAAAAGTTATAAGAGAAATAAAATGTCTCCTCTGCAAGCAAAGCAAAATAACATAAGAAATAGACTACAAGCACTGTGGTAGTTGATGTTTCAAATTATTTTCTTCCTTCTCAGGATAAAACGTGGCTATCCAGCAGGTCTGAGGGCTTTTGAGGGTTGTAGAATGTAGGAGTCCCTCTTATTTTAGATTCTGCTGCTTAGGGACACTGCCATTTATAGTTTGGGACAGGAGCATACCACATCAGTGGTGCATGGAACAAAACCTCAAGGTTCTAACTCAACCATACAGAACACCATGTCCCCTGGGAGCTGCCAATACTGTTTCATTAAGAACTCTGCAGGGGGCCAGTGCCTTGGCTCACTTGGTTAATCCTCCGCCTTGCAGTGCCAGCATCAGTGGGTGCCAGTTCTAGTTCTGGCTGCTCCTCTTCCAGTCCAGCTCTCTGCTGTGGCCCAGGAGGGCACTGGAGGATGGCCCAAGTGCTTGGGCCCCTGCAACCACATGGGAGACCAGGAGGAAGCACCTGGCTCCTGGCTTCGGATCGGCGCAGCACTGTCCATGGTGGCCATTTGGGGGGTGAATCAACGGAGGGAAGACATTTCTCTCTGTCTCTCTCACTGTCTATAACTCTACCTGTCAAATAAATAATTAAAAAAAAAAGGTCTGTAGCAGGGGCTGGCAATGTGGCATAGTGGGTAAAGCTGCTGCCTGGAGTGCTGGCATCCATATGGCCGCTGGTTCTAGTCCCAGCTGCTCCGCTTCTGATCCAGCTCTCTGCTATGGCCCGGGAAAGCAGTAGAAGATGGCCCAAGTGCTTGGACCCCTGCACCCGCGCAGGAGACCCGGAAGAAGCTCCTGGCTCCTGGCTTTGGATCGGTGAAGCTCTGGCCATTGCAGCCAATTGGGGAATGAATCCATGGATGGAAGACCACCCGCCCCCCCCGCCTCCCCTTCTTTCTCTGTGTAACTTTCAAATAAATAAATAAATCTTTTTTTTTTAAAAAAAAGAAGAAATCTGTAGCAGCATTCTTATTAGATACAAATCTAAGTAAACTAGAAAGAATGCAAGAAGCGTAGTGAGGTATATTAAACAAAAGCCTATAATTACAAATCCACAATCTCTCATTGGCAATTTCTAAATCCAAAATGCCACGAAAACAGAAGCTTTGCCATTAGCGGACAGTATATGTTCTGAATTCTTATGCTACCAACACCTGACTAAGGCGATTTCAGGTTCAGTTATTTCACTGATGGTAAATATTTAAGCCACAGAAATAACAGTTGGGGTGTCACACACAGACACCAGCAATGTGTTGTGAGGTTCTCAGCTGTTTGCTTTACTGTGCGTCCCTGCACCACGGTGTTGCTCTAAATTCTGAAGTCTGGTTTCAAAGGTGCACCTAGCACAAAGATCACTGTAAAAGAGATGTGGATTGGAATAAACACCATTTTCTAATCTGGCTATTTGTGCAAAAATATATTTATCTGAAAAGAGCTTCATTGATTCAAACATTAAGAATTTAAACATCAATAATGCATACGGATGATTTTAAATGCAAATGCTCATACTTTCGCGTTCTGAAATAAGATGCGGTCTGACTACTTCCTGGAGATAGCTGCGTCTATGCAACAGATAAACAGCAATTACTGTTAACGTGATGGCTCAAGAGACCTAATACTTTGCAATCTCAACCAAGGCGGCTGAGGCATCCAGTCACTATTCCCGCTAAGAGGCTACCAAACTGGGCAAAAAGCTGCTTGTATCAGCAATTTTCACCTGTTTTTGTCGTATTAGGCAGACTTAAAAGTTAATACCACACACTGCCTAGTGGATGCATGAAGTTACACAACACAAATGCAAATCAAGTTTCTCGCATAGTTCTAATAAGTTTATTCATGCTGAGGGGGCCTACTAATCTTCAGACATTCTAAAGAGCTATCTGAGGAAAATGAGTGTGGTTTTCATGCAAAAGATACAAGCAAAATTAAAGAAGGATTATATCTAGCACAGATAACGAATGCTGAGAGCAGTCATTTCCCACTGTCAGCCTTTTCTACTATGCCAGGGAGCGTCACAACTCCCCAGGAAGTCTCTGCAGCTTACACTTCGCATTAAAAAAAATTTACTTTAATTTAAACAATCTCAAAGCTCCAATTAGGCAGAATGCTATGGACAACTCTCCAAGACATAAAGCAGGGGTGGGGAACGTCCAGCTCACGGGCTGTGTGAGGCCCATGAAATTGCTTGGTCTGGCCCTGCTAAAGCAGCTGCAACCAGGAATCGAAACCCAGTCCATCCCTGCCAGGCTAATTTTTAAGTTGACAATTTTGTGTGGCCCATGGTTGACATTATCAGTATCCAAATGGTCCCTGGCAGAAAGAGGGTTCCCTCAGTGATTTAAAGGAAAAACTTTCCTGTGTATTTCAAAGATTTAAATGTGAAGATACTATCTAAAAGTAATGATGCAGTCATTCAGTTTAATATACACACTTGCTACAGAAACTTTACTATCTTTAAACTTATTAGTATAACTTGAAATAACTCAGTTTCTGTAAGAGTCAGTTACTCCTCACATATATAAGCCTAAAGACCAGGCCATATTCTCTCAGGTTCCACGACTCTGCACACACTGACCTACCTGCTCAACTTCCAGAGCTCAACTCACAATTGCCTGTTTTGAAGGCTCTTCCAGTTCCGCTAAATAGAATCACTCAACTTCTCCCCCTTGCTCCCATCACACTTGTGTGCTGGCAACAATGACACTGCAATTACTCTTCTCTCCTGTCCCTCCACTGGGCAACAGGCCTAGTGACGGGATGCTCAGACAGTCTTCGTTTCTGTTCCCAAACTTTGCACACAAACATGTCTCCCACAATAAATGAGCAGAGCTGGATTCCGTAATAAGGTCATGCCCTCCTCCAACATGATCACCCAGTAAGGTAGAAAAACAGTAGGAAATGCCAGCCTTTTGTAAGACAGAAAGACTGAAGCAGACACTCTGTCCACCACCCTCCCCCTCAAACCTTTTATTTAATAAGTACAAATTTCATAGGTTCAACTTTAGGAATATAGTGATTCTTCCCACCATACCCACCTTCCCACCCACACTCCCACCCCACTTCTTCCTCCTTCTTCCATTCCCTGTTCTATTCTCCATTGAGACCCATTTTCAATTATCTTTACACACAGAAGACCAACTCTGTACTAAGTAAAGATTTCAACAATTTGCACACACACACACAAAGAACAAGTTTTATAGTTAATTCTCATAGTACAACTTATTAAGGACAGAGGTCCTGCATGGAGAGTTAGTGCACTGTGATTCCTGTTGTTAATTTAACAATTAACACTCTTATGTATGAAGTCAAGTGATCACCCCAGGCTCCTGACATGAGCTGCCAAGGCTGTGGAAGCCTTTTGTGACCACAGACTCTGTCAGTATTTGGACAAGGCCATAAGCAAAGTGGAAGTTCTCTCCTCCCTTCAGAGAAAAGCACATCCTTCTTTGATGGCCCCTTCTTTCCACTGGGGTCTCACTCACAGAGATCCCTCATGTAGGACATTTTTTTGAAGCAGACACTCTTTAAAACAGAAAGCAGAATTCACAACCAATATCGCAGTTAATCCAGCTGTGCTGGGCACATAGAGACAAGATACTGTTAAGTGTTTCGAGCTGGACAGAAAGGCAGCTGTGGTAATTTGCTTTATTTCAAGTTTCCTCTCACTGCCTTATCCTAAAGCTTTCAAACATAGTTCATTCTGAGTCAAAGACCTAGGCATAAAGAACTAGCTACTTTTGTGAGGAAAAATATACAGTTATTTCAGAAAATACTCTAGCTCAATGTTTCTCAAGATTCATGCACACAAGAATTCCCTCACAGCTCTTGTCAAAAATAAAGGTGCTGGGGCCAGCATTGTGGCATAACACCTTAAGCCATCAACTATGATGCCAGCATCCCATCTGGGCTCCAGTTCAAGTCCCCGCTGCTCCTCTTCTGATTCAGCCGCCTGCTAATGTGCCTGGTAAAGCAGCAGCAGATGGTACAAGTAAGCTCCTGGCTTCAGCCCAGCCCTAGCTGTTGCAGCCATCTGAGGAATTAACTAGCAGATGAAGTGCGCGCGCGCGCTCTCTCTCTCTCTCTCTCTCTCTCTCTGTCACTCCTCCTCTCTCTGAACTTTTTCAAATAAATAAATAAACCTTTGAAAAGTTAAACAGATCCATGACTGGATGGGTCTGGCTGGGGCCAGACAATCTGTCTGTTTAGCAAGGTCCCAGATGGGGCTGATGCTGCTGGTCTATGAGCCACACTTTAGCACTTTTACAACAAGCAACAGATACATTCTCTTCCAAAATCCAGGTTGTACTTTTCTTGGTTTTAATTATCATACCCTTAATAATCTTGTTATAAACTGTCCTGATGGTGCTAATTATATAAGGCATTACGGAAAATTCAATTGCAAAAAAGCTATATTACTAAAAAAATTGTTTTTATTTGGTCTTACCTATACTCTGGTAATGCCATCGGAAAAAGATTCGTTCAGGTAGAAACTGTAGTATTTTCTAGAAAGCAAATAAAAAATAACAGTAAGATATAAAGAAAACAGACAAGTGCTATTACATATTTTCATGATAGGCCATATTGCCTGCTATATGTAAGTTTCAGAAAAGAAAAAATTATTTGTAGCAACATAAACACTACAGCTTATACAGCATTATACAATACGGTTTATACAGCAGTTACACAGTCTTCCAGGGGATTGTTGTTGTTTTCTTTTAATTTGCCCAGGCAAATCCCACCCCTCCACCCCCGTATGTTTTAAAGAAATGACTGTCCCAAGTTTAATTCCCCCCAAAAGAAAACAAGAGAAAAAAACCTAAAATGATCATTTTATCTTAATCAAGTAACAAACATTACAGTTGTAAGTGCTTCTATCAGTAGATAAAGAACCACTTTGTAACAGACAGGAGTATTTAGCTAGTGAAAATAGCTCCCCTCACCCCACTCCCCAAAACCAAGGAGAATGACTTTTATTTTTCTCACTCTAGAACAAATTAATCTTGGTTAATAATATTACTTTACTTGATCTATAACCACCCTCTTAAAAATGCAGAAAATCCAGAACTCACCAAAATAATTTTCTTGGTATTAATAATACATTACTACTTTACAATGAAAATCCTCACTCTAGGTTTAGCCTGCCTAATATTCTTTTTTTTAGCCTAAAAGTCTAATATTTTAAAAAACTAAAATAGGGGTCAGCACTATGGCATGGGAGTAAAGCTGTCACCTGCAGTGCAGGCGTCCATAGGGGGAATGGTTCCAGTCCTGGCTGCTCCACTTCTGACCCAGCTCTCTGCTATGGCCTGGCAAAGTAGTAGAAGATGGCCCAAATCCTTGGGCCCCTGCACCCGTGTGGGAGACCCGGAAGAAGCTCCTGGCTTCGATCAGTCCAGCTTTGGCTGTAGCAGTCATTTAGGGAGTGAACTAGATGGAAGCGCGCTCTCTCTCTCTCTCTCTCACTTTCTCTCTCTCTCTCTCTCTGCCTCTCTGTAACTCTGCCTTTCAAATAAATAAAAAAATCTTTTTAAAAAACTAGAATAATTTTTTTATTGAGGGGCCAGCACTATGACACAGAGGAATAAGGCACCATTCATAATGCCGGCATACCATTCGAGAGTACCAGTTCAAGTCCTGATTGTGCCACTTTCAATCCAGCTCCCTGCTAATGCACCTTGGAAGGCATTGGACCCCTGCCACCCATGTGGGAGACTTTGGATAGAGTTCCTGCCTCCTGGCTTCACCCTGGCCCAGACTTGGTTATTGCAGCCATTTGGTGAGTGAACAGTAGATAAAAAATTTCTCTCTCCTTCCCTCCCTTCCAAACACATACATACATACATACATACATACATGAATCTATCTTTTTAAAAAATGTTCATTATGGTGTAGCAGTGTGCTATATTGGAGAGCCAGTTCAAGTCCCAACTCTGCTTCTGATCTATCTTCCTGATAACACACTGGCAAAGGCAGCACATGATGGCCCAAGTACTTGGGTCCCTGCCATCCATGTGGGAGACCAGAAGAGAGTTCCTGGCTCCTCACTTCAGCCTGGCTCAGTCTTAGCTGGTGTAGCCATCTGGGGAGTGAAACAGCAGATGGAAGATCTCTCTCGCTCTCTTGGTCTCTCCCTCTCTCACTCTGCCTTTCAAGTAAGCAAGTAAATAAATAAGTAAAGCTTTAACTGGTTTTATAGTCAGATCTCCAGGAAGCTGAAGAACTGCCTCCTTCCTCTGAACAGTTTGGACTTTTTTTGCTCTCTTCTAACACACGCATTATTATTACTTCATTTGTTCCCACTGGACAGCAAAGGAATGTGTGGAAACTCCTCCTGGGAAACACCACAACAGGCAGACTTCCATTAAATCCAAGTGACTTCAGGCGGTAGGGACTTTTCTCTCAGCCTGCCCTGCTCTTCCACCAACCACCCCACACAGGTGGCATCACCTTGCCATCCAAGTCTCACTTCAAATGCTACCTCCTCGCAGAAGCCTTTGTGAGCACTCTGTCTAAATGAGCCTGGCTCTTTTCCCACTCCCCTGTGCCTCTGCCCTGAGCTGGCCTGTCCTCAGCAGAGTCCTCCCTAGCTGCAAGGATCTTGCTATTACCAGCTTTGAGACCACGCACCCTCCACCAGAGTACAATAAGTCCCAGGAGACCAACACTTCTTGCTCCCTGAAGCATCTCCAGCACCTACAGGATCCCTGGCACACAGTGACTGCTCAGTGAATACTCAGTAAGTGAATTCTGAATGATTTTTATTTGTAAAATGTACAGGCAACCAACCATGATCTTTGCTATGGCCTTATGTTCACAGTAACATAAGATGTAGCCTGTCTTTCCTTAAATGTCATTGGATTGATAATGAGACAGAGATCAAGATTTCAACTGCTGGCTCAATCCCAAAAGCCTACATCAGCCAGGAGTGAACCACATCAAAGCCGGGAACGAGGAACTTAATCCAAGTCTCCCACATGAGTAGCAGGGACCCAAGAACCTGAACCATCATCTGCAGTTGGTACACATTAGCAGGAAGATGGAATCAGAAGTAGAGTGAGAACTGAAACCTGCACACTTCAATATAGGACACAGAAGTCCCAAATAACATTTTTACTACCTTGCCAAATGCCTGCCTCTACTTGCATTTTGAAATTAAAATTTTATTGATAAATAATAACTATTTATTTATGGGATGCAAAGGGATGTTTTGATGTATGAATAACTCCTGGAATAATTACGTCAAGTTAATTAACAAAACTGCCACTTCATATATTTAGCTTTTTAAATGAGAACTTTTAAAATATATTCCCTTAGTAATCATGAAATTTAAAATGCATTTTTATTATCTATGGAGACCACACTAATACAATAGATTTGGAAAACTTATTCCTTCTGCTTAACATCTTCCCCTTCCCCTTTCTCCCCTCCTCTCCAGTCTCTGGCAACCACCACTGCAGTCTCTACTCCTCTACGTTTTGACTTTTTCAGATTCCACATGTACTTGCGATGCAGCAGTATCTGTCCCTCTGTGCCTGGCTTATCTGAGCATAATGTCCTCCAGGTCCATCCGTGTTGCCGCAAATAACAGCACTTCCTTCTCTTTAAGGCTGAGCGGTATTCCACTGTGTAACTGTAATACATTTCATTTCTCTCTTCATCCATTGATGAGCACTAAGCTATTTTCCATATCTTGGCTACTGTGAACATTGCTGCCGTGAGCATTACAGTGGAGATATCTCTGCAACATACTGATTTTGATTCATTCCTGGATCTTGTGGTCATTCTACAAGCATTTTTAGTTTCTTGAGGAACCTCCATATTATTCTCTATGATGGCTGTACTAATTTACATTCCCACCAACAGTGCACATGGCTTCTCTTTTCTCTACACCCTAGCTAACAATTATTATCTTTCATCTTTCTGATAATAGCAATTCTAACAGGTGTGAGGTGATATCTCATTGTGATTTTAATTTGCATTTCCCTGGGGATTAGTAAGGTGTTGGCCATTTCTGCTTCTTTTGAGAAAAGTCTATTCAGGATATCTGTCATGTTACAAGCCCCTGCCTCTAAAGAGTATACCGTTTCCTGTGTTAGTATGTGATAATGCTGACATAAACAGATCCAACACACATCCCAAACTTCATTAGGTGAAAGGTACCTGCACTTAGGACAAGAAGAAGGCAGGCGGGGAGAGAATGCTGGAGGAAATAGCAGTAAGGGGAAGAGAGAGAAAGGAGAGAGCAAAGCCCCTGTCAGAAGTCTGCAGGAGGGACCAAGACATGAGAGCAGAGTGCCTCATCTCAGCAGGGGCTTCCTGGGATGCTTCCTTGAAAAGGAAGTGGAGAGGCAGGTAAGCCGGGGGCAATGTGCTTTTGGAAACAGAAAAGGAACTAAATGGCCTGGACCAAAGTCTACAGGGTAAAGAGGATAAACAAAGCGTAGTTAAGAGATGAAATAGTCAGGATGGGCAGGTAGAGCAGCTGTGGCACACGGAAGACTCAGTGACTCCAGTGGCTTAAGAGATGCCAGTGCTTTTACAGGAGACATCAAATCCACACACAATCTTTGACATGAGGAGAAGAGGAATACCAGCTCTGGTTCTGCACATCCTGGAACTTGAATTAGCAATGGATTATCTCAGTGGAGACGTACTTCCAGGCAACTGGGTATATGACTCTGGGGTGCAGGAGTGGGACTTGGGTGGTAACAGGAGACAGGCAGCAGCTGAAGCTGTGTGTCCACGAGAAGGCAAGACGCAGCCCTGGGGGTGTCAGTGCGTTGGGGAAGGGCTGCGAAGAAATTAAAAGCAGAGGCTGGAGAGCAAGGTGCATAGAACAGACGCGAAATCTTCAATGCTCTGTTTGTACCCTTATTTATTTTAAAGATCCGAAATGCTTAAGACCATTTAGATGCACAATTTTGTTAGAAAAAGTTAGAGATGCTAGAAAAATGTGGGGAAATGGATGTTAATTATTTATTTGAGAGGCAGAGTTAAAGAGAGAGAGAAGGAGGCAGAGAGAGAGAGACAAAGAGAGATTCCATACACTGATTCCCTTCTCAAATGCCCACAATGGGCAGAGCTGGGCTAGGCTGAAGTCAGAAGCCTGGAGCTCCATCTGGGTCTCCCACATGGGTGGGAGAGGCCCAAGTACTTGGGCCATCTTCCAGTGCTTTCCCAGGCACCTTAGCAGGGAGCTGGATTGGAAGTGGAGCAGTCAGGACTAGAACTGGCACCAATATAGGACACCAGCATCACAGCTTAACCGACTGTGCTACAACATTGGCCCCATTATTATCTCTTGCCTGGGAATCTAACAACCTTTGTCATGCAGACATCAAAGGTCAGGCATGATCTCACTAGTCAAAGTGATCAGTTTCAGTTCACAATTGAACATAATGATAGGACTAAGAGTCAAAGGGATCACATAAACAAGACTAGAGTCTGCTAATACTGATAGAATTAAAAAGGAGAGAACGATCCAACATGGGAAGTGGGATACACACCAGACTCATAGAATGGCAGATGTCCTAAACAGGACTCTGGCCTCAAATCAGCCCTTAAGGCATTCAGATGTGGCTGAAGAGCCCATGAGAGTATTTTAGGCATGGAACGCCAAGACACTCTAAGGGAAAAAAAAAAAAAAAAAAAAAAAAGCTAAATGAAAGATCTCTGCGAGTGAGATCCCAGTTGAAAGAATGGGCCATCAAAGAAGGAGGTACCTTTCTCTGAAGGGAGGTGAGAACTTCCACTTTGACTATGACCTTGTCTAAATAAGATTGGAATCGGCGAACTCAAAAGGCTTCCATAGCCTTGGAAACTCATGACAAGAGCCTAGGGGGATTACTGACACCATAAACAAGAGTGTCAATTTGTTGTGCACTTACTCCTCATGTAGGATCTCTGTCCTTAATGTGTTGTACAATGTGAATTAATGCTATAACTAGTACTCAAACAGTACTTTACACTTAGCATTTCTGTGTGGGTGCAAACTGTTGAAATCTTTACTTAATATATACTAAATTGATCTTCTGTATATAGATATTTGAAAATAAAATAAAAAGGTCATGCATGAGAGCCTCATCTATGAACTATGCAGAGGCAAATGGTTGAGGTGGAGATGAGAGGATCAAAACAGATTTTCACCCTGCAATATATACCACCATGAATTTTAGATGAATAACACAGAATAGAGCTAAATGTAAAAATTGGGTTATTGTACTTTATTAAGTTCTGTTACATTACAAGGAGAGTGAAAAAGTTTAAAAATCTGCTTTCTAGGCTGGTGCCATGCTTCACTTGGTTAATCCTCCATCTGCAGCACCAGCATCCCATAGTTCTAGTCCCAGGTTCTAGTCCCGGTTGCTCCTCTTCCACTCCAACTCTCTGCTGTGGCCCAGGAAGGCAGCGGAGGATGGCCCAAGTGCTTGAGTCCTTGCACCCTCATGGGAGACCAGGAGGAAGCACCTGGCTCCTGGCTTCAGATCGGCATAGCTCTGGCTGTAGCAGCCATTTGGGGGGTGAACCAACGGAAGGAAGACCTTTCTCTCTGTCTCTCTCTCACTGTCTAATTCTGCCTGTCAAATTAAAAAAAAAAAATCTCCTCTATATAAATAGCTGAATAAGAACTCGGCTGGCACCACGGCTCACTAGGCTAATCCTCCGCCTTGCGGCGCCGGCACACCAGGTTCTAGTCCCGGTCGGGGCGCCAGATTCTTTCCCGGTTGCCCCTCTTCCAGGCCAGCTCTCTGCTGTGGCCAGGGAGTGCAGTGGAGGATGGCCCAAGTGCTTGGTCCCTGCACCCCATGGGAGACCAGGATAAGTACCTGGCACCTGCATTCAGATCAGCGCGGTGTGCCGGCCGCAGCACTTTCTCTCTGTCTCTCTCTCTCTCTCTCTCACTGTCCACTGTGCCTGTCAAAAAACAAAAACAAAAAACAAAAAAACCACTCATATGACAATGATTTTATCAACAGACCACACACTTAAATTTTCCCATGAGCTGTAGAATGACATACATGCAAAGATGAACCCACAGAGCTAGCCACAGCCTACAGGAAGACATCACAAGCAAAGGTGTTGAACGAGAAATCCAGTGACTCTGGAACTGAGAATGAGGGCAAGGGTCTCTATCAGCTGTTTGCCAGGCCCAACAAGCAATTTCAGATTCACAAATAAACACACATGCACAGTTTGAGGATCTCCAATATGAGAGACAGACAGAGAGAAAGATTTTTTTTTAATTTTATGACAGCATTCAAAATTTATGATTAACTCATATTTTCTCTTCACTGAAAAATTACTATAGAATCTAGTTTGGAATCTTTAATAATAAATTAGTAATAATCTTTGCAAGCTGACTTCGCTGGGGTATAGACACTGTGATGTAGTTGGGAGTACAAATGGAGTTAACACCTGTGAAAGAGAACAGGCCACAGTGTACATGGCAGGGAGCCTGTGACCATGATGCAGAGCTGACAAACCCCTAGTAGCCTAGGGGGCGCTCTAGAGCAAGCAGCAGAAGAGTCCAGACATAGCCAGGCCCTTATATTGCCGCCCCCTAGTCACTGGCTGTGGCCATGAAGAGAAAGCATGACCCAGGCTGGAAACTGAAGGCTGGAAGCCATCAGCTATCACCACTCATTGTGGGTGACAAAATCCTGCTTGAAAGGACACCTGAGCAGCACATCTATATATGTGCCACCTTAACCTTCAAAATTATTCATTAGCCTATTCTCTTATTAAAGGTGAAGCACTAGAAATGCACCCTACTTCAGGGACATGAGCTGTGTGTTGGCATTGTTTCTCATCAGCTGGCTGCCCCTCACTTTGATGGAAGCCTGGTCTCACTGGGTCCTTCCTGCACTGTTGCTGCCCCCTTTCCTGCAAAAGGGCACAGCAAGGACTCCACGCCCTGCCTTCTCATGCGCTCTCCTTCAGGGGATTCAGTACCACAGATCATCTTGTGAGCCCATCTTGCCACTGAATTTAAAACTGTTGTGTAGCAGGTGCTGGGAAAATTAAAGACTCATGACAGATCTTACCTTGGACTACATGAACATGTGTTGACACATCCACTGTTCTTTTTTTTTTTTTTTTTAAGATTTATTTGTTTATTTGAAAGTCAGAGTTACAGAGAGAAAGAAGTAAAGGCAGAGAGACAGAGGTCTTCCATCTGCTGGTTCACTAGCAGACGGCTGGATCAGAAGTGGAGCAGCTGGGTCTCGAACTGGTGCCCATGTGGGATGCCGGCACTGTAGGCAGTGGCTTAACCCTGTATGCCACAGCGGCAGCCCCACCACATCCACTGTTCTTCATCTCTTCAACTTAGGAAACCAACCTGGTACTGAACTGAGCTTTTTATTTTTCCCAAATACATATTAGTTCCCTTCACTTAGTTTCCTTTTGTTAGTATACAACAGAAAAATCAGACCACAGCAAGACAACACTTTTTATAGATTCCTGAATATGGTCAATATGCCAGAAAAGTAGTCTCCAACTCATTCTGAGGTCAGGCCTAACATCTCACCACTTCTGGGTGGAAGCTTTCAGATTTACAAAATGGGTGTACTTTAAAGATAACTCAAAAACAAACACAACAAGGGTTGGATATGAAACATCATGCCCAATTTCTGAGCTACTAAGAATATTCTCAAATGGACAGAATCTTACAAACAATTCAAAGGCTGATAAAACGTTACCCACATTGATGCTTCTTTTTGTACCCAAATATAGCAAGGGCTTCTTTTCATACATTAAAGTCTATGAGGTCAACTGCAACAACAAAAAGCCCAATACAAACCATCTATGTCTACATCCTAAGCCCGTCCCCCAGAAAGTCCCCGATGGAGTCCACCTTTACAATCTGGCATTTCTTCTACTGCAGCTGATATTCTAAGCTACACTGCCGAGAATGCCACATAAGCTATTGACATCGTTTGTAGTTTCACTGGAGAGTAAAATAAAAAAAAAATTCCAGAAAGCCACACAGTGTGAATAAATATTACTTTTCTGAAAAACACATGGCTCTGTTTAATGCTCGGTGCTCAGCTGCATCTATATGGTAATCCATTATAGCACACTCGAAATAGAAATTAGGTATTACTACTGATCAGCACATCAGGGAATCTGTCATTCTTTTAACTGATTATCCATAGTTCTTTTTTCTCCAGAACCTACTGCATGACCAGGAATAATGTGAAATGTAAGCTGGAGTTTATACAAGATGCTACAGTGTACTTTAAAACTACTGGTCTTCATTTAATTTGTATGATAAATCTTTTTTTTTCCCGAATTATTACCAGATGATTGCAACATATCCCAGTGGATTCACGCTTGATTTCAATTCCACTTAGAAAGGTAGGACAGCAAAGAATGAGGAAAATATTACATACCAGCTCACGTAAGGGAATCTACTGAAGCAAAGACCAACTCTACACCTGCACTGTCTGCCAGCAGAGACAGTGGGAGGCAGCCCCTCCCCACCCCCGCTGTGTGACACAGAGAATGGTGATCAGAGCGGAATGTGTTTCAAAGAACACAAGTCTTAGCTGCTCCATTTTTTTTAGTAATAAATGTCCAGAAAACTTGGGATGAGAACTGGATAGTTCAATTCAAAGATAGCAATCTGTGAATGTCTGTGTTATTTTGGTTTCAGAAGGACCTATGTGTGTAGGGCCTGGTGGCATTCACACCTTGAGGCAGACCTACAAAACAAGCAACTTGTTTTTCTACTGTCTTGGGCCTGTCGACTCACCTCTTACTAAAAATGACTCAATTCTTTGATGCAGACAGAACATTCTCACTGAACTCTGAGTGTCAACATTTGTTTGGAACCTCAAAATTAAAATGAAATGCAGCTGAATGAAGATAATATTAAAAGTAAAAGCAATAATGCTCTTCTTCTTACCTAGGCCATTCCTTGCAGTACAACACACTAGGTATACTCCTTAGCCATGCTGTTTTGGGGTAAGGAAAGCAGAGCTCCATTTTGACACATCCTTTTCAGACTTGAAGATCAAACTCAAACATGGCTTTGTGTGAGAAGCCCACTCAACCAGACCCTTCAGCAGGATGCTCCCCGGCCTGAAAGGCCCAAGGCCCACTCCACCACGAGGCAGACTGTGGATTCTTTGAGAGAAAGGGCCTCACTATCAGTATTCCCAACATCAGGAACAGTGCCTGGTACACAATGTTTCCTAATAAACACTGCATGTGCAAATAGAGTAGGGGAAAAAAAAGGCAAAAAGAAATAAAATTCTGGTTTACATGTAGAGGCGTGAAAAAAAAAAAAAGGAAATGTTAATGCATTTGGTAGATGTTCCCACTCTAACATGAGAGCAACAGAGCCCCAGGAGAGCAGGCACTTGATAGAGATGCCTGAGAATGAAAAAGTGTTTCCAAACATCCAACAAAGCTCAATGTTTGATCAGATTATCACTTGAGAGGCAATACTTTTCTTGGCTAACAAGGAGATGAGTAAAAACATTTCAAAAATTAGATTTAAAACACAAGGCAAAAAAAAAAAAACTAAAGGAAAAATAAAAAAGAAGAAGTATCTAATTTCTCCTTCATAAATGTCAGAAATCAACCAATTTTAAAATATTGGAAAACCTGATTAAGCAGGTTTAGATTAGAAAAGCATGAAGGATCTTATATACTAATAAAACACTTAGAGAAATTTGTACTTAAACAAAGCACAGATGAATCTATAAAGGGGCACAGTGGGGCAGGGCAGGGGTTGCCTTATAATATCTGTCTTCATGAAAGTAGAACATTCCTAGAATCATGGGTCAGCAAAGGAGACTGTCAAAAAGAGGGATGGCAATTCCTCCTTCTGAAATAGATTTAGTGAAAAACATAGGGTCATTTTTTAGACCTTCTGATTCATGTCCTTAAAAGATTCAAGAGGACACTTGGATCCTTTTTACGCAAACCATATGCTATGGTTGGACTAGGATATGGCTTCCATACTCATGCAGTCAAGTCCCAAGGTCGTGGACTGACGGCACAAAGAGGGTGGAGGTATGATTCAGTAACGGTATTTAGGAAGAGGGCCTGGGGATGGACTCACAAGAGCGCATATTAAAGCCTGAGTCGATACTCTCTCTGCTTCCTGGTTCACCACGTGATCTGCATACCTTCCCAGATACAAACCTATGAGCTCACTTGATCTTGGACTGTGAACCACCAAAACCATGATCCAAAACAAACCTCCTTCCTTCATAAGTAACCTGTCTTAGCTATCTTGTTATAGTGACAGAAAGTTGACCAATACACTATGAGTCAAAAATTATAGTCAACTAAAGGTTTGAAATCAAAAGGTATTCTAGAGTTAGAAGTACATCAGGCACACATCTCCCTTCCTCAACATACTACATGTTCCACACTGCAGCAAATACAGATTTTAATTAAAATAAACAGTACAAAAATAAGGCTGTGGGCATATAAACACTGTGACAGTAAGCTGTATGTACATAATTGGAGTTAATATGGTTATAAATAATGGAGTAGGGGTGGGCATTCGGACTAACGCTTAAGATTCCTTTATTCCTATCCGAGTTTCTGGATTTGATTCCCAGCTCTGGATTCCATTTTCTGCAGATAAAGTCTTTGGGAAGCAGTAGATGATGGTTTAAGTAGTTGGGTCCCTGCCACCCATGTTAGAGACCTGGTTTCAGTTTCTGGCTCCTGGCTCCTGGCTCCAGGTGAGCCCAGGCCTGGGAATGAGCCAGAAGATGGGAGGTGGATATTTCTCTGCCCACTCTCTCTCTCTCTCTGCCTCTCAAATAAATAATCTTTAAAGAAAATTAGTACGGCAATGCTTATTTTTAAAAAAATAGAGCAAATTCCCCAAATAATTATCATAAGAGAAACAACATCCTAAGAACATTATATTAAAATTATATGAGTGTAAACTATTTACAATAGCTGAGAAATGAGAATACAAAAGATAAACAGTGTTAAAGTAAAAGCGTGAGACTTCAAATATTGCTTTATTCTTTTTGTTTCTTATTCAACAGGTAGAGTTACAGACAATGAGAGAGAGAGACAGAGAGAAAGGTCTTCCTTCCGTTGGTTCACTCCCCTAATGGCCGCAATAGCCGGCACAGCGCTGATCCGAAACCAGGAGCCAGGTGCTTCCTGCTGGTCTCCCATGCAGGTGCAGGGCTCAAGGACTTGGGCCATCCTCCACTATCATCCCAGGCCACAGCAGAGAGCTGGACTGGAAGAGGAACAACCGGGACTAGAACCGGTGCCCATATGGGATGCCGGCACCGCAGGCGGAGGATTAACCAAGTGAGCCACTTTATTCTTAATACACATAATTAGAAGAAAAATGGTTGAAATCATATTTTGTTTATTTAAACTTTAAAGATAACTATTGAAATGAAAGAAAATAGAAAGCATAATTCCTGGCTGGCACCGTGGCTCACTTGGCTAATCCTCCGCCTGCAGTGTTGGTACCCCAGGTTCTAGTCCCATTTGGGGTGCTGGATTCTGTCCCAGTTGCTCCTCTTCCAGTCCAGCTCTCTGCTGTGGCCCGGGAAGGCAGTGGAGGACGGCCCGGTTGCTTGGACCCTGCACCAGCATGGGAGACCAGGAGGAAGCACCTGGCTCCTGGCTTCGGATCGGCGCAGCGTGCCGGCTGTGGCGGCCATATGGGGGGTAAACCAACGGAAGGAAGACCTCTCTCTCTCTCTCTCTCTAACTGCCTGTCAAAAAAAAAAAAAAAAAAAAAAGGCACAATTCCAAATTGCAAAGCATATTGTATAAGTTAAAAAGCAGTGACCTCTTCCCCACAAATGAAGTTAAAAGCCAAAAATGTTGGTTACTGGACTGGCACTGTGGCACTGCAGCTTAAGCTGGCACCTGCAATGCCAGCATCCTATATGAGCACCTGGTGGAATCCCGGCTGCTGCACTTCGCATCCAGTCCCCCGCTAATGCACTTGGTAAAGCAGCAGGAAATGGCTTCAGTTCTTGAGCCCCTGCCACTCACATGGGAGACCCAGATGGGGTTACAGGCTCCTGGCTTCCTCCTAGCCCAGCCCTGGCCATTGTGACCATCTGGGGAGTGAACCAGCAGATTCAAGACTTCTCCCACCATCCCCCAAACCCATCTCTGCTTACTCTGCCTTTCAAATAAATACATCTTTTTTTAATATTGATTATCATATTTAAACAGCACATATATAAACAAGTCAGATTCTTCTACCAAAGACCATGTCTATCAGAACTGGCTTTCAAACAGAAAGACTGACAAAATTTTTCTATTACTTGGGAAATTTTTAAATACTCTTCTGAACAATATCCAAGCTTAAAAAAGAAAACTAGGTTTTTAGGTTAAATATAATCAACAATGTGAATCATATGTAACAAAAACTGGTCAAAGCTAAAAAAAGAGGTAAATCTATAAACTTGAATTCTCTGTAACACAAGCAAGAAATAAAACTTGGGGGCCAGCACTGTGCTGTAGCAGGTTAGTAGTGCCAGCATATCATGTGGGTGCCAATTTGAGTCCGAGCTCCTCCACTTCAGATCCAGCTCCCTGCTAATGTGCTGGGGAAAGCAGCAGAGGATGATCCAAGTCCTTAAGCCCCTGCACCCACATGAGAGACCCAGAAGAAGCTCCTAGTTCCTGGCTTTGGATCAGCTCAGCTCTGGCCACTGCAGGCATTTGGAGAGTGAACCAGCAGATGGAAGACCTCTCTTTCTTTCTCTGTCTCTACCTCTCTCTGTAACTATCTTTCAAATAAATAAAATAAATATTTTTTAAAAAGGAAATAAAGGTTTTAAACTCACAAAGTCAAAATACGGCATTTTTAAGAGAGAAATCAATAAAAGCAAAAATTATTTCTTTTTTTTAGGTTTATTTATTTATTTGAAAATCAGAGTTACACAGAGAGAGAAGGAGAGGCACAGAGAGAGAGAGAGAGAGAGAAGGAGGGAGAGAGAGAGAGAAAGGTCTTCCATCTACTGGTTCACTCCCCAATTGGCTGCAACGGTCGAAGCTGCATCATTCTGAATCCAGGAGCCAGGAGTCTCCTCTGGGTCTCCCATGTGGGTGCAGGGGCCCAAGCACTTGGGCCATCCTCTATTGTTTTCCCAGGCCATAACAGAGAGCTGGATTAGAAATGGAGCAGACAGGACTTGAACTGGCACCCAACAAATGGGATGCCGGCACTGCAGGCGGAGACTTCACCCACTACGCCACAGCGCCAGCCCTGCAAAAATGATTTCTAATACCGAAATCATCTCCAAGCACTGCTAACTACTAAGGTATTGATGGGGTTCTAAACTGGTGGTAACACAGGTGAATAAAGCAAATATCCTCCAAATCAACCACTTATTTAATTCATCAATAAATGCTCTCGTTCTTTGCCAGGTACCACACAAAAAACCAGAAACAAAGAGATAAAAGACACTGTTCCTGCTCTAAAAGATACAGCTCTAAAGGGTTTTGGGAAAGGCAAGGAAATCGGGAGTGTTGGCGTATGCACAGCAAGGGAGATCAGAGAGGGCCTGCTTCCGCAGAACAGCCTGGGAGACAGCCTGGAGGGTACAGAGGTGAGCCGGGCGGAGAAGGGCATCGCACACAGGCTGGACAGCAGTAAATATGCCCTGCTGCTTACCTGGGGGCCTTCACGGGGATGCCTGTGGGCACAGAAGTAAGACAGGTGATGGGGAGAGGAGGAGGAGGCAGGGGCCAGGTCAGAAAGGGCCTTGAATGCCATGCTGCAGAGCTGGATCTGTGTCATAAAAGCAATGGGAATGAGGGAGACAGAAAGGACAGAGGAACACAGGCCAAAGAGCAGCTGGCAGGACCCTCCCGCAGGAGGGCACTGAGGCTGTGCACATAGGCTAAGATTTCAGGCAGCAGGGAGCATCCAGGAGCGGTACAGAGCCACGGAGTGGAGAAAATACTACCAACATGGAACAAGACAGACAGGGCAGTGTAATCAAGTACTAAAATGAAATATTCAACACTTCTTAGTAGGTATCAAAGTGCAATATTCGGGAAATTGGAAACATAGGCACTTGATAGTCTATAAGAGGTTATTTTCTCAGTTTGCTTAAGATCATGCAAAGGTCTAATCTCTTTTTTAAAGAAAATCAAATTGCACTAGACTCTTCACTTTTAATGAGAACATCCAGTGACCTTCACAAATCCCCAAATTAGTAGCATATAATTCTACCCACAGTATGTGAGTTTTGCCCTGAACAGAGCACTCACTACAACTGATTCCCGTGGAGTTTGCTTTCCACACAAGGGCTGCACATAGGAGATCTCAGCCACAGCCTGATCTGCCATGCAAGTCTCTGGCTTCTGGCTGAAACAGCTTTAGCTCTCAAGTCTCTTTAATTTTCTAACTAGTGCAACTAGTTGGTGGACTTTTCTAGGCCATTTTCTATAAAACAAATCAACAAAACCTGGAAAACACTTCAGAGAGTTGCCAAGTTGAGTGACCAATAGAGAAATAACTAAGCTCCAGCAAGATGCTACACTTGGTTCCCACACTGACACAGAGCGCTGAAACGCCACAGTCAGACGTCATCCAAGGCCTGCGGGTTCACGCGGGACTGACCACCCCGTCAGGCTCCCTCAGTCAATGCCCAGGGTTCTGCAGCAATTGCCAGCATGCGTGCTTCCAGGTCAGACTCTTCCCTTCCAACCTGCCCAGTGTCACAAGCACATCCAACACTAGATGTCGCTCTCTAACAGCTCGCACAGGACACATCCACGTGGACAACAAATGACAGAACTTGTACAACTCTCTCCGAAATGTATATACATATATCTAAGAAGAACCCAACTCCTCCAACTTGTGTTACTACATTAACTTCAATCAACACAAAAAGAGAAAAAAACTTTACACATCTCCCGCTACCCTAATAATAAATACAACAGGCTTGGGTTCTACTGGGATCATTCTAATGTATTTAGCCTGCCGACAGTGTCTACCATCTGCCCGTAGAGGATCCTCAAGAGCACTGACTGGTGCTGCCTTCTATAGGAGCTCCTCTTGAGGGTGTCGGTCACCCACAAGTCAGGGGGAACACACCGTGAGGGGCCAGCATGCCAGGAAGCTTAGGGCGCCTGGACTGCAACATAACCACAAGAATGTAATTTCAGACTTCCACAAACACCTTATCTTCAGTTTCCCTTCTCCCAAGGTGAACTGAGTAATTCAGTATGTCCTGTTGGGTGACTCCCAAGTTTCTCACCTGTAAGTCTCAATGCCTAAGGAAGAGAGCAGTCTTAAACACTAAACTGGAAGTCAAACAGCCCAAGGAGAATGGCTCCTCTCAACTCAACATCTGCAACCCAATTCAAACAACCAACTGTAATGAGATGGAGTTTCAGACTCCTGGCTTCCACCTGGCCTATCCCTAGCCATTGTAGCCACTGGGGAGTGGACGATTTGGGGAGTGGAAGATACCTCTGTCTACCTTTCTATACCCCCCATCCCATCCTACGTAGTTCTGCCCTTCACATAAAATTTTTTGGGAAAAAAAAAGCTTTCATTAAATAAGCACATAAAAGACCTAGGCCCTGGGTTTTATTATTTCCCTGGTATCCAGTACAGACTATAGGGAACACATGAGACATGTGACAAAAGACATAAGACAAGGGGCGTCAGATTCTGACCTGGTTGCTCCTCTTCCAGTCCAGCTCTCTGCTATGGCCCGGGAGTGCAGTGGAGGATGGCCCAAGTGCTTGGGCTCTGCACCCACATGGGAGACCAGGAGGAAGCACCTGGCTCCTGGCTTCGGATTGGCGCGGCACACCGGCCGCAGTGTGCCAGCTGTAGCGGCCATTTGGGGGGTGAACCAACAGAAAAAGGAAGACCTTTCTCTCTGTCTCTCTAACTCTGCCTGTCCAAAAATAAAAAATAAAAAATAAAGACATAGACAGATCACACTACACCATAACAATAATGCTGTCATTTGTAGTTGTTCCCGAACAAGGGTTCAACACCAAAAAAAACAAAATATGACTGACATTATAGAGAAAGTGAGGATCATACACCTCTATTATCATGTTAAAATACTTTCAGTGTGCTATAACATATACTTCTCATGTCATAACTGTGACCCAATATTCTGATGTGATATCCAGTGGCATTCGCTTCCTGGCCAATAGGAACTCATCATGACTTTGGGGATGGGAGATGGATGTGTGGGTTGACTTGGCTCATTTTGAAATATTCTCCAGGATATTTGCACTGATACTGGCTTTCTCCTAACTGGAATCCATCATTCAGAATTATGACAGTGACCTAGAAGCTGCATTCAAAATTGGATTTATTCTTTGCAAAGAAAAAAAGAACTAAAGTATTCAAATATTTGAAATCCCCAATAAGAACTTAAATTCCAAGGACTGGAGGAGAATCACCTTTTCTTGTTTATTTTATTTCCTCTTGTCCCTCTTCTACTCGATAATAGTTAAGTGGTCCTTCCGAGAAAAAGAAATAAAAAGCAGTAACTGTCTGAGAGGTTTGCAAAGGGAAGTCCTTCACCTGGGTGTGGGAAGCAGGGTACTGCACAGCAGCACACAGCCTGCAAGAAGCAGTGACCGACAAAGCAAGGAGAGCCGGGACTGGGGAAACCAGGTAAGTGGACAACACGACTCCAGCATCTTGCTATGTATTATTCACTTGTAGGAGAAGGCTCTGACCATCACAGAAACCAACAGAAGAGACTGTTCTATAATCCCTGAAGACACGCTGCCTGAATGTCTTGTCTAGCATTCAGCCCAGCCTTTTTGTTTGTTTGTTTGTTTTGACAGGCAGAGCTAGTGAGAGAGACAGACAGAGAGAAAGGTCTTCCTTTTTCCGTTGGTTCACCCCGCAAGTGGCAGCTACGGCCTGTGTGTTGTGACCAGCGCGCTGTGCGGATCCAAAGCCAGGAGCCAGGTGCTTCTCCTGGTCTCCCATGCGGGTGCAGGGCCCAAGCACTTGGGCCATCCTCCACTGCACTCCCAGGCTACAGCAGAGAGCTGGACTGGAAGAGGAGCAACGGGGACAGAATCTAGCGCCCCGACTGGGACTAGAACCCGGTGTGCCAGCGCCGCAGGCGGAGGATTAGCCTGGTGAGCCACGGCACCGGCCAAGCCCAGGCTTTTTCACTGAACATGCACTTGAGTTTCCAGTTTATTTTCAAAGGGTTACAAAAGATGCAGTCCAAACCAAAGAAGACAGAGGGAGAACAGGGAAGGCAGGGTAGCAGGAGGAGGATGGGATCCAATTGTACACATAAACCTAGCTTTCTCAGGCGATTCAGTATTAACATCTGAAGCAGAACAGTGCTTTTAAATTGAAAAGTTCTAAACAAACAAGCACTTAAGTTAGTGGACTGCATAAGCAAGCAAAGGTACAGAGTGAAAAACAGCCATTTGTTATACCTTCTTTTGTACAGCTGAGAGCATCCAGTTGTGTTACTATTAACAGGGAAGTTATTTAAAAGTCCTTTTCACATACATCGAGGAAAAGAATTAGAGGCTACAGCCGCTACCTTTATTGTCTGACTTGGAGCAATGAAAAAGACAGGCAATGTTAAATTCCACTAAAGTAAGACACAGATTCCACGACAGCTCTAGAGTCACTAGTGGTCAAATTATGACTCCCACCCCTAACTCTACCCAGCGAGACTGTGCACAGAGAGGCCTGTCACTCCATCCAGCATCGCCACCACACTGCAGGGAGGAGTGGGAGTCAGCAAGTAGGGGGCCTGGAGAAAATCTCAAACAATCCAATTGGCGTATTCAGTCATAAAGGGAAAACATAGGCTAGGGGCCATGCTATTGCTTCCCTTCCTCTGTACGCCCTGTAAGAGGCCACCTCCTACATCAATGTTTCCCAAAGCAGCAGCTGTTCCCAAGAGAGGAGGGACACAGAGACACAGCGGTTTGTCTTGGAATGACACCACAGCTGTTTTCTTTATCTTGCACGCAGGTGGGTGGCAAAAGGTAGATGGTGAAGTACTAAATATCTGGTAATTATTTCCATCTCCAAACAAGCATGAAACTGGCAGAATACAATTGAGCATTGCTCTTCCCCTTGGTGTGTGCAAAAGGCCACTTTAGAGGGCTGCTTCCTCCACCCATGGAGGAAAACGCTCCCAGCCTTCAGCCAAGGGCACTTGGGTAATAACAAGAAGCCCAGAGATGGCTGGCACTGTGGCTCAATAGGCTAATCCTCCGCCTGCGGCGCCGGCACACTGGGTTCTAGTCCTGGTCAGGGCGCCGGATTCTGTCCCGGTTGCTCCGCTTCCAGTCCAGCTCTCTGCTGTGGCCCGGGAGTGCAGTGGAGGATGGCCCAAGTGCTTGGGCCCTGCACCCGCATGGGAGACCAGGAAAAGCACCTGGCTCCTGGCTTCGAATCAGCGTGGTGCGCTGGCCGCAATGCGGCGGCTGCAGTGGCCATTGGAAGGTGAACCAACGGCAAAGGAAGACCTTTCTCTCTCTCTCTCTCTCTCTCTCTCTCTCACTGTCCACTCAGAAGCCCAGAGAAACCATTCCAGTAGGGCTCTTAAAGTGCCCGGTCCTAGAAGGACACAGGTGTGCAACATGCTGAGGACCTCACCAAGTGTTCAACATAGAGGAACAGTCTTTGAAATGACTTGAATAAAGCCTCTACTGGAGGGCTCAGAGCTACCCTAACATGGGAGCCACCGGCCCCATGAGGCTACTGAAGTTTAAATCAACCAAAATGACTTGCAATTAAATCCTTCAAGTATACCAGCTTGTTTGCAAGCTCTTAATCCCCCCCAATCCCACCCCCACCCCCACCCCCGGTAGGTAGTGATTATCCAATTGGACAGTGTAGTTAACGAGCTCCAACCACTGGCAAAAGTTGTACTGGACAGCACTGCTCTAGAAATGAAGCAACTGAGATATTTGGAAATTCAAAGGTTAATCAGCGTTGACACAATTTAATATTTAAAACTCAATGAAAGGGGGCTGGCGCTGTGGTGTAGTGGGTAAAGCTGCCACCTGCAGTGCCGGCTTCCCATATGGGCGCTGCTTAGAGTTCCAGCTGCTCCACTTCCGATCCAGCTCTCTACTATAGCCTGGGAAAGCAGTGGAAGATGGCCCAAGTTCGTGCACCTGCATGGGAGACCAGGAAGAAGCTCCTGGCTCCTCACTTCAGATCAGCGAAGCTCTGGGCATTGCAGCCATCTGAGGAGTGAATCAGCGGATGGAAGACCTCTCTCTGTCTCTCTGCCCCTCCTTCTCTCTCTTTGTAACTCTGACTTTCAAATAAATAAATATTAAAAAAAAAAAAACCTTAATGAAAGCATACAACTAAATTTCATGCCAAAAAGACTACACACACACACACACACACACACACCCGCCCCGCCCCATGAAGTTCTTGTTCGGAGAACAAGGCTGCATCTGTAGGATCATAGGCTCACAGATGTGGAAGAGACGCCAGAGGTCAGCTTGTCCACACTCTCACTTTACAGACATGGAAGCCAAGGTCAAGAAAGACTAAGTGCCTCCATCAAGCTTGTTAGTGTGAAAGTCTGATCTCAATCTAGACAGTTCTTCTGACACCTTTTTCCAATAGCTTTTATCCAGCTTCAGGTAAGAAAACAAAGTGTTTTTAACACTAGGGCAATAAAAATAATTCCGTGGGAGACAAGTGGAGAAGTTAAGAGACTTTCATCCAGCAATAAACACTAACATACAAGTCACCGTAAGGGTACAAAGGATTGTAACAGTTGCTGGTCTCAGGAACCGTATCCTCTAGTTAAAGGCGAAGATGGGACAGATGCTGTGGTACAGTGGGTGAAGCCGCCAGGTTGGGATGCCCGCATTCCATGTCACAGTGCCACTCCGAGTCCTGGCTGCTTCCTGTTTCTAGTCCAAGTCCTACTATTGCACCTGGGAAGGCAGGAGATGGCCCAAGTCCTTGGATTCCTGTCATGCACGTGGGAGACCTGGATGGAGTTCCTGGCTCCTAGCTTCGGCCTGGCCCAGCCCTCGCTGTTGTAGGCATTTGGGGAGTGATAGAAGATCAATGGGTACAAGATCTCGCTTTCTGTCTTTCCCTTTCTGTCACCCTGCCTTTTAAATAAATAAGCAAATCTTTAAAAAGGAAAAGAAAAAGGCAGTCTTTAGACCTAGCCACCCTGGGGACTAAGAACATGCAGCTATCATCACATGGTAGCACATGCAGTATGCGGCATTATCATGAGTTCATGGGAGAAAATGAGCTTCTAGCTGGAGCTGACAGAAGAAGTAATGGGTTTGAACACAACCCAAAAGGATGGGTCAGATGGGGAGAAGAGCAAAGGGCAAGTCCCTGAAAAGCGAATTGCATACACCAAGGGGCAGAAGTAAAACGATGCCAGAAGAGGTCAAGAGGCAAAGCAGCTTGAGCCTGGCAGGGCGCTTCCATGGGATACGGCAACAACACGGGAACGTGACAGGGACCACACTGGGGCAGGGAGAGGACAAGGAGCAGTAGACCAGCTTGGGCCCCACCTGGCAGATTACAGAGCACCCATTCGGGCCTCTAGGAAGGATAATGGTGACATAAAAATGCTTAATCTGGCAGGGTAATTTGGATAAAACTTAGAGTAAGAAATATATAAATCAAATGTCCTCTTTCCCTGCTATTTCAAATTCTGTGATGTTTGAAAAACAGAAACAAAACACACACACAGAAACAAATGAGAAGCATTTCGATGCTAGAACACACGTCTATTTTGAACTTAAACTTCTTTTCAGTGTGTTTTTAATTGAAATGTGGACAGGCAAGGAAATATTTTGCTAACAAATTCTAGAAACTTTAAATCCAACTATTCCATTTCTCTACTAAAAAGAAGATAACATACACCACGGCGGACTTGGGGCCACCAAGCCTACAGCCCAGCTCTCTTTATATTCTCTTCTTTCATGCCTTAAGTATCTTGCCTCTTTTCTTTCTTCTAATCCATTCCTTATTTATAAAGTATCCCTACCCAGGATCCACTTTGTGATTTCACACATCTTCATAATTCCACCTCTCCTAAAGGAAGCCTTTCCCAATTATTTACACATGCGGAAGTACTCACCCCGAAATCCTCATAAAGCATCTCTTTATACGGCACTAACGTAGAAAGCAGCAATGAAGTCACTCAGTACTCAGGACAAACCACAGAATTACAACCTACCTTCTAAAGCCAGAGACAGAGTGAGAATGCGGCATAAACAAAAGTGATGCAGGTTTATTATCCATTCATATTCACTATGCAAAATGAAAGTTTCATGAAGCTTTGAATAATATATATTTGTTCTACTATGTAGGAGACTAATCCCCTGCACCCCCCTCAGTCTAGAATTTCTAGGCATCACGGGAAGGTATCAAAACTTCCTCAGTGGAAGGCACAGGACTAGGGTCTCTGAAGGGCTTTCCTGCTACAGAACGAGTCCTAAGATCAACCATAACACATGTAATTCTTGAAAACAGGGGGTAAAGCAGCCGTTTACAGTGCTGCCTTCACATATGGGTGCCGGTTCCAGTATCAGCTGGTCTACCTCCAATCCAGCTCTCTGCTGTGGCCTGGGAAAGCACTAGAAGATGGCCCAAGTGCTTGGGCTTCTGCATCCTCATGGAAGACCCGGAAGAAGCTCCTGGCTCCTGGCTTTGGATTGGCCCAGCTCCAGCCATTTCGGCCATTTGAGGAGTGAACCAGCGGATGGAAAACCTCTCTGTTCCTCTCTTCCTCCCGCCCTCCCTTCCTCCCTCCCTCCCTCCCTCCCTCCCTCTGCCTCTGCCTCTCTGTAACTCTGCCTTTCAAATAAATAAACCTTTAAAGAAAAGAAAGCACTTTAAAGAAAAGAAAGCACTACTGGGCTTTGGAGCACATACAGAAACTAACTAGAGGTGTAAAACACAGTAGGGGACGAAGAAGCAGTGAAGAGGGAAGGAGGCAGACGTGAGACAAAATCTGACCCATGAGCAATGCCAGGGTGCCAGGGATCGAAAGTTAATACCAGCACTACAACTACAGATGTCTGTTTTTTCCAGTCCCTATACCCCTCTGCGTGGTGACTTTGGAGGACTGAACCTGAAATTTCATTAATATGCCAGGTCCTCAAATGGAGCTAAAGTGAACCCAGTAAGACAATTCCCAGACTCCTAGAAAAAGCAAATACAAGCCCTCTAAAAGAAACCAGTATTAAATTTGTGTTCAATTGACACAGATCTCAAAGTCAAAGCACAGACAGAACTAATGGATTCTAGCAATCCACAGCGCAGTGCAGTGACTACAGACCACAAGAATATATTATACACTTTATGAAGAAGCGGAGGAGAGGAGCTGGGAGGCTGACAACAGGAGGAAGGGCGGGGAGGCGGGAATGCTAACGGTCCCATGTGTTCTGTTTACTCTGCACACATGTGCTGAAATATTGAACTGTGCCCCATAAAGATATACAAGGAACAGACATTTAGTGCAACCATTAAGTGGCATTAAGATGCCACTTGGGACTCCCACATCCCATAACAGACAAGTGCCTGGGTTCAAGTCTCAGCTTCACTACAGATTCCAGCTTTCTGCTAATGCGCACCCTGGGAGACAGCAGGTGATGACTCAAGTATTTGGGTCATTGCCACCCACATAGTGGTGGCACATCACTATGCCACACTGCCACAGTCCCAGACTGAGTACCTGGCTCCTGGCTTCAGATTGGCCCAGCCCTGGCTATAGCAGGCAAATGGGGAGCAAACCAGTAGATGAGAGATCAATTTCTATCTCCATCTCTTTCTCTTTCTCTCTCTTTCCCCCTGTTTTTCAAATAATATTAATTCAATTAATTTGAAAACAAAGATACACAAGAATTACATGTTAATCAAAACAATTTTAGGGCCAGCGTGGTGGCACAGAAAGCTAAAGCCAATGCTTATAACACAGGCATCCCACATGGGAGTGCCACTTTGACTCCTGGCTACTCCAGCTTCAATCCAGCTCCCTGCTACTCTGCTTAGGAAGGCAGCAGGTGATGAGCCACTTTTGTGGGAGATCTGGATGGAGGTCCTGGCTCCTGGCCTCGGCCTGGCCCACATGCAGCTGCTGTCCTCATCTGGAGGGTCAACCAACAGACGGAGATCGCACTTTGTCTAGCTCTGTGTCACTATGTCTTTTTTTTTTTTCAGGCAGAGTGGACAGTGAGAGAGAGAGACAGAGAAAGGTCTTCCTTTGCCGTTGGTTCACCCTCCAATGGCCGCCGCGGCCAGCGCGCTGCGGCCGGCGCACCGCGCTGACCCGATGGCAGGAGCCAGGTACTTCTCCTGGTCTCCCACGGGGTGCAGGGCCCAAGCACTTGGGCCATCCTCCACTGCACTCCCTGGCCACAGCAGAGAGCGGGCCTGGAAGAGGGGCAACCAGGACAGAATCCGGCGTCCCGACCGGGACTAGAACCCTGTGTGCCGGCGCCGCAAGGCAGAGGATTAGTCTAGTGAGCCGCGGCGCCGGCTACTATGTCTTTCAAATAAATAAATCTTTAAAAAAAAAAACTTTGATAAAATGAAGAGTGAGGTTTTTGTCCAGGAAAAAAAAAAGTATATAACAAAAGATGCAAGAAAAGAAGCCACTGAAACTACCAACAGGTTTAGACAACTAAAGACTTGAAACAATAGAATTATCAGATATAAAATATGAAATATATAGTAAGTGGCTAAGAAAATAAACTGTCTACAAATGAGCAAGGATCAAGAGATTATTGAGGGGCCAGCACTGTAGCACAGCAGATTAAAACCCCAGCCCACAGAACCAGCATCCCATATGGGTGCCGGTTCTAGTCCCAGCTGCTCTACTTCCAATCTAGCTCTCTGCTATGGCCTGGGAAAGCAATAGAAGATGGCCCAAGTCCTCAAAGACTAAGAAAAAGACCTTAAAAAATACATGTAAAGAAACGATTATCCTGAATACAGAGCTTAATATTGTTACAATGGCAACTAGCAGAGAGAAAACACACAACACAAATAATAATATACCTAACATCAATAACAAGGTGTGAAGGCACTGAAGAGCGACTTAAGGCAGATGAAACTTACAGGGTCATGACCTGAGCCTCCAGAGAAGAGAAGCTTCTTTGTGCCCATGAGATTTAAAACTCTGATGGTAAGAACAAATTGTGAGAATGCTTCAAATTCTTAGAAAAAAATACAACTACCTAACCAGAATCAAGAAAAACAGATGGCCTGAATAATTCTAAAACTATTAAAAAATCTGAATGAGTGGTTAAAATCTTCCTACAGACCGTGGCTCAATAGGCTAATCCTCCGCCTGCGGCACCGGCACACAGGGTTCTAGTCCCCATCAGGGCGCTGGATTCTGTCCTGGTTGCCCCTCTTCCAGGCCAGTTCTCTGCTGTGGCCAAGGAGTGCAGTGGAGGATGGCCCAAGTGCTTGGGCCCTGCACCTGCATGGGAGACCAGGATAAGCACCTGGCTCCTGCCTTTGGATCAGCGCGGTGCGCCAGCCACAGCGCGCCGGCCGCGGTGGCCATTGGAGAGTGAACAACAGCAAAGGAAGACCTTTCTCTCTCCTCTCTCTCACTGTCCACTCTGCCTGTCCAAAAAAAAAAAAAAAACAACAACAACAACAACAAAAAAAACTTCCTATAGACCAAAAAAAAAAAAGTTTCAGGATTTTTTTTAAATAGGAAAGACTTAACAATAGTCCAGCAACAGATCAGTCCAATCTTAGAGAAACTGTTTTATGTAATAGAAAAGGAGAAACACTTGAAAATACGTTCTACAACCTTTATGTAATGGGACCAATCATAAATAATATAAGGGGTGGGTATTTGGCCTAGTGATTTTTAAAAAGCTCATTAAGACGGACATCCCATATCTGAGTGCCTAGGATCAAGTCCTAACTCTGCTCCTGATTCCAGTGTCTTATTAATATGCACCCCAGGCAGTGATGCCTCAAGTAGTTGGGACCCTATCACTCACATGGGAGATCTAGATGGAGTTCCCATCTCCTGGCTTCAGACTGGCCCAGCACTGGCTGTTGCGGGCATTCAGGACTGAGCCAGCAGATGGGAGTTCTCTCTTGGTCTGTCTGTCTGTCTCTCTCTCTCTCTCTCTCTCTGTCTCACTGTAACTCTGCCTTGCAAATATATAATTTTTAAAAATACTGCGAGGGGAAATTTTAGCCAACCTCCCTCAGTTGTGAATCTAAAATCATAAATTCAAAACTGCAAACAAAATATTTGCTCATTGAAAAATCTAGAATTGTAATTTACTATCTTAACACTCATAAGATGATCCCAATCACTGCAGAAAAAAATTTGAAAACTTCAAAATTCATATATGACTTTTTTTTTTGGTAAATCTTACCAAACTGGGAATAGCAACATCTTTAATTTAATTTGATAGACTACTTGCAAAAATTTTATAAAGACATTCTTAATGGTGATATATTAACAAAGCTCTATTTAGATGAGTAACAGAATGGCCAGTTTTATTCCTTTTATTTACAATGTACTGGAGGGCTGAGAAAGAGTAGTAAGACAAGAACAGACTGACTAGTAAGCCTGTCCACTCATTATTCATAAACAATCTGACACTTTACCAAGCAAACAAACCAAAAAAAAAAAAAAAACTATAAACAAAATGTAGGAACTAAATAAATAATTATATTCATTTAATCCAGCAGTGGGAGTGAAAACATTAGAGCTAAATTTAAAAACATGGTTGGGAGCCGCCACCTGCAGCACCAGCATTTCATATGGGCACCAGTTAGAGTCCCAGCTGCTCCACTTCCAGTCCAGCTCCCTGCTATGGCCTAGGAAAGCAGCGGAAGATGGTCCAAGTGCTTGGGCCCCTGCTGCACCCACATGAAAGACCAGAAGTTCCTGCCTCTTGACTTCAGCCTGGCCCAGCTCTGGCCACTGTAGCCATTTAGGGAGTGAACCAGCGGATGGAAATCTCTCGCTGTCTCCTTTCTCTCTCGGTAACCCTGACTTTCAAATAAATCAATAAAAATCTTTTTAAAAAATGGATGAATCTTAGGAATACTGAGTAAAAAAGCAAGTCACAGATGACTATTACTATATGAGATCATTTCTGTTACACTGGAAACCACATAAAACTACATAATGAATTATTTAAGGATACAAATGCAAATGGCCAAACCACTGTTTTTTTACAAGGAGAATGATAAGAACACAGGGGCCAGGGGTAAGAAAGGATGGCATCAAAGAACAGCACCTAAGTAAATTCTAGTTCTTCAAATGGGCAGGGGGAAAATGTCAGGAGTGTGGGCTTTATTACTCTGTTTCATAACAGCCATGTACATTAGATACTTTGGCAAATGCATCAACCATTATATAACTAACACAATCTAAGTGAATGGAGTAGTACAAACTGTGGTCAGCAGATACATAGGAGTATCTGGGCCTTTAAATAATAATTCCTCTGCACAGGTTTCATTCCCGGGGTAGCGGCACAGGAAACACAATGAGCACCATGAAATACGGGGTTAGGAAAGGGGAGCCAAGGTGATGGAGTGCCCGCCACGGGCCACGTCCTGGGCGAGAGGTTTCTCATACTTGTTTTCTCCCTTAAACCTAGAGAGACCCTCACCAAATACTCAGGGGGAGCTTTCTCTGCAGTGAGTGCACATCAGGCCTTTTCTTTCCAGCCATAAAGGTTTAGCCTCTCACGCTTACCTAAGCATACATCTCTTCAAACCAGTAATGATTTCTAGGAAACGAAGATCATTTCTAGAAAATTAACTTGCAAAGTTTATAATTCATTCCTGAGTGTAGTTCTCCAGGTATCCGAAATGTGGCCACCAGTCTAATATATTTGGGCAAGAAAGACTTTAAGCTTAATAGAGCAAAAACTGCATCCCAACAGTTTCAACTTTAAAAAGAATATATGCCAAGCACAGAGACAAGAACACGGCCCCTCTCTAGTAGCCAGAAAAATATATATTAGAAACAATGAGTTCTGCATGTCAGATTTGCAAATCTGAAAAAGACAAATAAATTATCTTCAGTGTCAGCTACAACACAGGAAATTTATATAAGACTTATATGATCTTTACAGTAAGCAATCTAGTAATATCTACTAGCATTTAAAATGTGCGTATTTGTACTCTTCTATCTAGTAATTTTACATCTAGGAGAAATTCTCCCCACTTTTCAACAACAACAACAACAAAAAGAAAATCACAACATTCTTTGCAACTTTATTAACAGGGAAGGAAGGAGTGAAGGGGAGGGGAGAGAGGTAGGAAGGGGAGGAGGATACATGTCCATCAACAGCCACCTTTACCTGACTTGAAATACAATTGAAAACCTAAAATACCTTATTTTCAATAATCATCTTTAAAAACTGAAAGATTTAATAAAAACTTACTTCAAAAAGAAAGAGGATGGAGTCCAGCTCCTCCCTTTGGGATTTATTATTCCCTGGAACATAAGAAAATATATGCAGGTATTATGACAATGTTTAAAATTTAGGATATTAGAGATTATGTTTAAAGGCATTTTAAAACATTTAAGCCTCAACATAAATACATTAAACTAAAAAATACCTAGAAGCCATATAGTGCACACAATAGGACAACATGGCCAGTCTGCCTAAGCCCACATCTTGCAGAGCTACCCCTTGCTAGCTATTTAAACAAATGTTCCATGTTTCCCAAGTTGTTACCAACCTATGGCAGGTAATCTATTCATTTCCCAAGGATTTACTTATAAATTCAAATTATGGCAGAATGTACAGCAAAAACAAGGAGTTGTACTTGGCCTAGACAGGGGCAAAGAACAAGTAGTAACTGTAGCATCCCAAGTAGCATTTCCTTGGGAAACTGCACACTCCCTTCTGGTAACAACAACAATAACAACAACTCAACACCTGCAGCACCAGTCCACTCTCCATGTACCAGGCAGGGTGCTAAGGGCTTGGTTTACATCAGCTGACTTAGCAGCCAGTAGAGCTTTTCTATAAAGGACTACATAATAAACATTTGAGGAGTTTTCAGATCTTTCTTGTAACCACTTGAATCTGCTATTTATAATACAAAAATCGTCACAGACAATTCATTTGTGAATAGGTAAGGCTGTGTTCAATAAAACTTTATTGGGGATGACATGTGGTATAGCAGGTTAAAGCTGCAGCATGTGACACCCACATCCTATATTAGAGTGCCAGTTTGAGTCCTAGCTGCTCCATTTAAGATACAGCTACCTGCTAATGAGGCTGAGAAGGCAATGGAAGATGGTTCAAAGTGCCTGGGCCCTTGCCACCCATGTGGGAGATCTGGAATGGAGCTCCTGGTTCCTAGACTTGGACTGATCTAGCCTTAGATGTTGTGGCCATTTGGGGAGGAAACCAGCAGATGGAAGATATCTCCTCCCCGCCCCACAACTCTGCCTTTCAAATAAATAAATCGGGCCAGCACTGCCACACAGTGGGTTAAGCTGCTATTTGCCATGCCAGCATCCATATCAGAGCACCAGTTTGAGTCACAGCTGCTCTGCTTCCCATCCAGCTCCCTGCTTGTGTGCCCGGGAAGGCAGTGGAAGATGGCCCAAATGCTTGGGTCCCTGCACCCATGTGGGAGATCTGGATGGAGGTCCTGGCTCCTGGCTTCAGCCTGGACCAGCCCCAGCCATTGCAGCCATTTAGGGAGGGAACTAGTGGCTGGACGATCTCTCTCTTTTTCTCTCTCTCTCTCCCCCTTCCTCCTTCCCTCCTCCCATCCCCCATCACTTTGCATTCAAATAAAGAAATAAATAAATCTTCAAAAATAAATAAACAAAACTTTATTTATAAAGTCAGGCAGTGAGCTGTAAGTTTCAGGCCCCTGAGCCACATGAATTGCCATTGCTCTGCAAGCAGATTCACTCCTTCATGGAGAAGCACTGAAGAATGTGTCTAAGTCAGGTCCTAAGGACACAGCAGTGAACAAAAGCCACAACAAGCCCTGCTCTGAAGAAGTTTATATTCTGGCAAGAGGAGGTATTCTACAAATAAGCAATAAAAACCAAGAGTGAGGACAGATGGGGAAGCTAAAAAAGGGTGGTGCACAGTTTTGACAAGGACTTCAGGGAACACCTTGCTGATAAGCTAACATCTGAGCAGAGATCTGACAGGAAAGAAAGCAAGTCATGTGGAAATTTGGGGGAGACAGGTACCAGGCAGAGGGAGTGGGCAAAGCCCCGGGGCTGACATACTTGACCTGGAGGAAACACCCAGAGGCCCTGAAGGCTGGGGCCATTGACCAAGGGGTGGGGGACAGTGTAGCAGCTGCGGTTGAAGAGAAGGTAGGAAAGGAAGGCAGCCACTGTTTAGAACCCTGGGAATGAAAGGCCATGTGAGAGGCTGGAGCAAGAGAAGTAAGATTTGGCTCATATTTTTGAAGCACAGCTGCAGCTGTTCTTGGGTGTGGAAGCAGGGAGACCATTTCTGAGACTACTGCAATACTCCAGGGTTACTGGTACAGACAAGGAGAAGCCGACAGGCGTATTTTGAAGAGAGAGCCTGCAACTCCAAGGAGTTAGCCTGAATATATCTGGAAGGCTGAATATTTTTTAAAATTTAAATTTTTAAAATTTATTATCCTGGGATAATAAAATGATCAGTTCTTCATTCTCCCACCAAAACACATCTATGTCTCTATGCTTTGAATCTGGGATAGCTTCAACTCACTATGGCCAGGTGACATTAGCAAATAAATGTGAGGCAAGCACAAGCTTGAAAAGCCTTACACACTTGCTACCTGGGACTTGGAGCAGCGGGTGGAGAACAAGCCTGCTAGATGGAGAACAAGAGACCACACGGAAGAGGGATAAGGTTTTGAAGTCCACAGCTTGATGACCACAAGACATGTGAAGGAGGGCATTTACCACCAGCTGACCACAGGGGCATGAGCCGGTCTAAACCAGAGCTGCCTGAAGACCCAGAAAATCCTAAACTAAATGGTTGTTTTAAGGCATTCGGTTTTGGGGCGGTCTGTTAGGCAGCACAAGCTAACTGATACAGCCTTGAGCAGGGCCTCGTTTTTTAAAAAGGACTGACAGAGGAACAGGGAAAAGAGGGAAGCCGGCAGAAAGAGAAAACAGGCGAAAGAGGGCTTTCTGTTAAGATCTGGAGCTTCAGTTTTTTCTTTGCTATCCGGATTGCACACAATTCCACGCTTTTCTCCTCCACACACCTGTGAAAAGTAAATGAACTGGAGCAAGGCTAGGATGCCAGATAAATATTGAGATTTTTCTTATTTTAAATATCTATCACTTTAGCAAAAAAAAAAAATTAAATTCAAAATTTATTCCAAGTTGTAAGTCACAGGTGGAAACTGAGCAATCCATTAAAGAAAATACTGCATTAGCACCCTGGGTAGAAGCCATGCATGGCTTGGTGGCCTGCTACAGCCTGGAACATTCCATGAGGCTCCAAACCATCTGCTCTATGCCAGAGCCCTCCACAGTACCTCACCCAAACCACTTCCCTCCCTGCTTGACATCTGTCTCTGTTTTATAGGAGCAATCAGAGCATTCAACAGGAAGTCCTCCTGTTTTTCCTCTCTACCACAAAACGTCTGCTTATCTACACTCAATCCTCTTCCCTTTTCCTCTTTACCTGCAGAGGTCACCTTGAACACTCCTTTCCGTATCTCTTCTTTTCACCTGACCTTGTCTCAACTCAGCAGCAACACCTGTACCATCAGTCATTACCCCGTCTGGCTGATCCTCTCCTAGGTTGGCCAGTGCTCAGCTGGAGACAGACCCTCTGTCGTCACATGGAGCTCCCTAAAAGGGTGCTCTCTCTGCTGGCCTTCGTGGGCCCATGGGCCCATTGTCTGGCTTCTGACCTCTCTTATCTAGAACTTTCCCAGAGCTCTCACTTTCTGGTCCTGCGGCTCCTTTCCTTCCTGATGAGACCAGCTCTCACTGCTGGTCTTTCATGACTTGATCTTGAACTCTCACTGCCCTGAGCTTCTATGACAAAAACACTTCCTGGCACCCCTTCTACTACTGCATCTCTTTCCTCTTTCTCTGCCCAGTAAAGGAAGGAATTAGCCCCATGTCTGACCATCACTTTCTTTCTTTAATATACTTCCTGGGACAGCTGTTGTGGTTCAGCCCACATCCCATATGAGAGTGCCTGGGATTGCAACCCACTCCACTTCGGATCCAGCTTCCTGCTAACGCATCCAGGAGGCAAAAAATGATGGCCCAAGTACTTGGCTCCTTGCCACCCACATGGGAGATCAGGATGGAACTCCTAGCTCCTGGCATCAGCCTAAGCCAGCTCATGCTACTGTGGGCATTTGGGGGTGAACCAGCAAATGGAAGATCTCTCTCTCTCTCTCTCTCTCTCTCTCTCTCTTGTGTTTATGTGTGTGTGCACGCGCACTCTCCATCTTTATCTCACTGTCACTCTGTTTTTCAAATAAATATATACATAAACATGTTCCTATATCTCTGTGTGTGTATGCATAAATATATATAAAACCTTCCCCTTTGGTAATAGTGTCATTTCACCTCTCCCCTCTCAAGCTCCAGTCCCTTCTATTTTTACTGCCCAGCTAATACCTGCACCTGGGTATACCACAGAGAGCCTCTTACTTCCCAAACCTGGCTGCCCTCCAGGGTTCCAACTGCTGCAATGGCACTTCACAAATTAGACTCAACATCCTAGAAGCATCTTGACTTCTCTCTTTGCCTTACATTCAATTCTCAAGAATGGTGCACCCACTGAGACATAGAACTTTCTGTGCCCTTAACTACCACCTCCCAGATCAGGCATCACCAGCTCTCCTGTCTCATGGGCAAGCAGCTCTCATATGGACAGCTCAGGTCTCCCCTCATTGGCCTTCCTACCTTTTGTAAGATATATGACTTAGTAGCAAATAGTTTCAAGTGTTCCCATCTAAAGGATGAAGTCCAAACTCCTTAGTCTAGAATTCAAAGCTCCTTGCAGCATAATCTCATTTCCTACAAATCTCTTTAACATCCCTTATGCTGTAAGGAAAAAAAAAACGTATTTCCCACACATGTCCTACGAACAGCCTCCCGGCCTTGGCTTAGGTTCTATCCTCCATCTACAGTGCTGTTCTCCACCATTTGAAGTCCCACATCTCTTTCAGTGTCTCTCCACAAAGCCACCTCTTCCCCAATGCGTCATTCATCACTCAACAGGAAGCCACTTCTCCCTCCCATCAACCACAAAATGGTGTCTGTATCTTTCCCACAGCACATCTGATTTTCAAACTTACTGCTGATTCTCAGGCCAGGCCACAGACCTGCTCCCTTCCCTGTAAAGCATGTTCACATATATATCTGATATATTTCTGGATTCTTCATAGAAACGTAACAGAGTGCCTTGCACACTTATCATTCACATACTGGATGGGTGAGCACAAGAAGGGTTAAGCAGAAGAGAGACAGAGCTGCCTGAGCTAAAGGCCCCTGAGAAGCACCAGCACTGGAGCTGGTCCAGAATACTAAGCACTTGGCTAAAGTACTGACCCTCTCCTGTGTAGGTGAGCAACACAGGGGGCTGGCTACAGAGATGGTGTTTCAACGTCTGTCTATTCATCTAGAATCAGTATTATTTTTAAGGGGGGGCATCATGAACTAGAACCACAATTCTCAAACACAAGGGCATACTGTATCCTCTGGAGGGTTTGCTAAGACACAGACTGCTGACTTCCATCCAGAGAGTTTCTCAATCAGGAAGCTTCATGAGTTCACCAGCGACAGCCACGCTGCTGCTTCTAGAACCACAGTTTGAGAAACACTGGAACAAAAGAAGGAGCTCTGACCGAACATCAAGAGACATGCTGGCAATTCTGACCGTGCAACTAATTAAGTAACCTGCAGGACCTTAGGTCAGTAATGCAACCTTTTTCAGCTCTGAAATGTGGGCTGTGGACAACAGTCTCTTGAGCCCCTCCAGCCTGAAAGCTCTGTGACCCTGACCCAGGCACTCAGAAGTCAACTCTTCAGACCTCTGACATTCCCATCCTATGCAGCACTATGTGATTGCTTAAAACTGAAGAAGAAATATACGTACTAACAGGGAACAATTTCTCAAGCAGATGACACAGAAAACAAAAGAAAATGTGACAGCAGCAAAGGCTTACTGATCACATGCTCTGTGCCAAAATGTCGCAAAATCCTAGGACTCCTGTTACCTGTTTAATGCTGACAGGAGGGAGCCAAGTCAGAGCTAGAGTCGGGGGCCAGGACCCAAACCCAGACTGGCTCCACAGACTACCGCATCCTGCCCCTAAATGCAGAGCAGCATATGCAATATGGCCTTGTTTTCATTTTCAAAGGATATTCTATTCATGGGAATTAACCATAAATATATGAGAGCACTTCAGGTCCGGTGCCATGGCACAGTAGGTTAATCCTCTGCCTGTGGTGCCAGCATCCCATATGGGCGCCAGTTGTAGTCCCGGCTGCTCCTCTTCCAATCTGGCTCTCTGCTGTAGCCTGGGAGAGCAGTGGAAGATGGCCCAAGTCCTTGGGCCCCTGCACCCACATGGGAGACCAGGAGGAAGCACCTGGCTCCTGGCTTCGGATCAGCACAGCTCTGGCCGTAGCGGCTATTTGGGGAGTGAACCAACGGATGGAAGACCTTTCTCTCTGTCTCTCCCTCTCACTGTCTATAACTCTGTCTCTCAAATAAATAAATAAAATCTTTAAAAAAAATGAGAGCACTTCAAAAAGTCTGCAGAAAAATAGAATTTAAAGATAAGTCTATTTTGTTGCAAAAACTTTTTAAATCCATGCAGTTTTTTGATAATGCATATTTTCTGTGAGCATTATACATATGGATTTCAAATTTTTTGCACCAAAATAAACTTGTCTTCAAACTCCATATTCTCATGAACTCTCTGATGTATCCTCATACATAAACACATACATGACTAAGCCAAATGGAAAAGAGACACAGGGTATCTTTCAAAGTGGCTGCTGCTGCAGAGCAGGCCTGAGGTCTGGGCAAAGCAGACACTTCACTTTCGTTTCACACCCTTTAGTGGAATATGGATCTTTTCACAGTGTGCACGTACTACTTTCCTTTCTTTTCTTTTTAAAGTAAGTGATTCCTCTGAAACTCATGCCTTCTGCAGGTCCCTTCCATTTTCCGTTCCGTTGGCACCTGTGTAAGTGAAAGTTCAAGGGGAACACAGATGTCAACCAGCCCACTGTGACTTCACAGCTTTGCTGAAGACTTAACAAGAAAGAAAGCTTAAGGCGTAGAATTTGTGGCTCGTGATATATTCAACGTCTAAACTTTCCTGAATACTTAAAAAAAAAAAATTGTAGAAATGCTTACCTTTTAATTTCAAACTATTTTCCAGTGTTATAAAATTTTCATAGAAGATGAAATATATCTGAGAATAGTTGGTCTCAAAAAACTGCTTAAGATCACCTGCATCCACATTATCTGAAAAGAAAAAGTTTCCATTTATTAAAAAATATTCTTAAAACTATCAGAATTCTGAAAGTTTTTTTTTTTTTAGGAATGAAGGAAAGTGGAACCAGTTTTATTCACTTATAAGGCAGAAAAAAACCAGCATTCCTGTTTGTTGATTCTCCACCTCAGAGAGTTCTGAATTACACCTGAGACGCCAACCTCCACAGACAGTGCAGGAGACTGCAGGGCCAGTTCAGGGTCAGAGCACTGACAGACCGGACAGAAGGTTCCTGCAGGAGTCAGCTTTTGATACAGGCTGTGAGAAGGAACCGGTTTGTACCCCAGGAAACAACTGTGCCAGTCAAGGTCCCACCCGCACTCTCCTCCCTCCACCCTGCCTGCCAACAGCCACCTCCCCCCCAACCACGCCCACACCCCCTTCCACATGGGCCCACAGGTGCTGCCTATCTTCCAGCTCCAGATGACCAGCCCTCATGCTTGTTTGGACACCATGGGACATGCCGTGTGTCCCTGGAGTTGTCCCTGGTGTACCAGACGGTTTCACTAAAACCAGGGTAGATGGACAAGTGGTGCAGGGAACTCAGGCCTGCTGTGGCTGAGTAACTACACAGCTACTTCTCCTAAAGGCCCCAGATGGCCTGGACAAAACCTCAGAACTCTGAGGACCCAGGTGGTAGTCTACTGTCAACACACCTTTGTACATTTTCCTTGGCAAAAAAGCTGTTTGTGCCATTTACAGGGTCCTGACTAAGGAGCTAATGCTCGGGGAGAATGCACCAATAATCTTCCTTAGAATTCTACAAGAGGCTGGCGCTGTGGTGCAGCAGGATAAAGCCCCAGCCTGCAGTGCCAACATCCCACATGGGTGCCAGTTCCAGTCCCAGCTGCTCATTTTCCAATCCAGCTTTTTGCCATGGCCTGGGAAAGCAGTAGAAGATGGCCTAGTACTTAGGCCCCTGCACCCACGTTGGAGACCCAGGAGAAGCTCCTGGCTCCCAGCTTCCCATTAGCTCAGCTCTGGCCGTTGCGGTCATTTGGAGAGTGAACCAGTAGATAGAAGACTCTCTCTCTCTGTAATTCTACCTTTCAAATAAATAAAAATATGTCTTAAAAAAGGAATTCTACAAGCATTACTCAAGAAAAAAAATGTGTTGCTATTTGATCTGTAAGAAAATGGCATCCATTGTTTTAGCAGTACTAATAAGTATCGTGTGTGTGTGTGTATGAACATACCAATTACAAATTCTATAAAATTAACTACATGCAGATGAATCTGAATTTCCCTCCAGTAACTTGATAAGGGCCTTTAATGCAGTAAGTCATCCCTGGTTCACTGAAATAATACACATGAGCTGTTATGAAGTCATGCAAACTGCCAATTTACTGCACCAAAGTAAAACTAAGCACAGAGCAGTGGAAATTCCCACTAACAAATTAACCTGTGTGAAACAAGTAGCAATGAAATAATATAGCCAACCCACAAGAGCACTGTAATACTTCAGCGCCAGACAACCTTGCCAAGGAATCCTTGAGTGTCTTACGCAGAATTTGCCAGTGCCAAGAAAGGTTTTGCACATTGTGAGTCCAACATAAACTGCCAGCCTACCTGCCACTAACTATTCCCTCTGCCTGAGGCCCTCTTCACCCAGGGTCCCTACCCACCCTGACTCCAGACTGGGCCCGGGTCTCTGCTGTGTGCCATCACCCTATGCTCCACCTCCCCCAGAACACACCATAATTTACTTACTTCCTAGATGCACCCTGTTTGTATTCCTGACTTAATTCTGATTTAAAGATCTGTCTTCTCTGTTAGATACACGAGGGTACTTCAAAACTTCGTGGAAAATGGAATTAAAAGATCAATTTATTTTGGCACAAAAAAATTTGGAAAGCCAGAAAATGTTTGTTCATAATATACATTTTCCATGAACCTTTTGAAGACCCCCCTAATATTTTCTTGAAGGATCTGAATAAAAGAAACACCTACAACAAGCAATTATAAAATAATAATAATGTATAAATCATGAGATTGTATGCACACAGGGAAGAACTGACCTAACTCTCAAATCCTTGGGTCTATCAGAAGAACTCCATCTCTCTGCTGGGGTCTCCTGATCTCTGTCTGTTGCCCTGACTCCCACAGCCAGCTCTACCCTCACTGCCTGCTGCCAGTCAGATTTTGACATGTGCATGTCTAAAAGGCCTCTCGAATTAAACATGCCCAAAGGGAAGTAGTGCTCTCCCTCTCAAATCCCATTCCTCCCTCAGGTTTCCCCACCTCGCTAGGTGGCACCCCATCCACCCAGCTGCCCCAGGCTCGCTGCATCACTGCTCACATCCAGCAAATCACTCGTTCCCGATGGTGCCCAGTCCACACCGTTCCAGCCCCAGGCTGCTTTTGCCCTCCCCAGCTCTACATCACCCTGCATCCTCACCAGGGCTCCACCACAGCCTGGGCTCTCTGCTTCTATTCTCCCTCCATTCCCCACAGCAGCCAAGATGAAAACTTAATAACACCAATCAAATCAGATTACTCCCTGCTCAAACCCTCTGACGGGGCTCCGGTAGTACTTAAAGCCCAAACTAACACGGCGGCGGTCCCTTCGACATCTCCACTGCACACAGCACTCTAGACTGACCTCCTACGTGCTATCTAGCCACTGACGCCTCTGTCCGTTCCCCAAGCTTCCCCAAAGCTTCTTCCACGTGGGGCCTTCAGGGATGCTGCCCCCCCCTCAACCCACTTCAGGCAACTGGTTCCATCTGCCCTCAGAACTAGGATCATACACACCTCCTCACACAAATCCCCGAGTGCCTCACGTGCCTTCACCCTTCATCCTCAGTGGGCTCTGCAGCGCGCAGACACAGAATGCCATACACAAGCAAGCCGCTTCCCTCACGTGGAGGATGTGGCCGCGCTGACGCAGCAAGATGGCACAGAACAGTGACTGGGTGCACAACTGCTCACCCGCCTCTCCCTCCCTTGCTCCCACAGAGACACTCAAATATCAGCAACCTAAACAGACAGGGGCCTCATCAAGTTGGAGGAGCCCTCAGATATGCTGAAGTGCTCTCATAAAGTCAAAGGTCCAGGGGGCAGCGCTGTGCTACAGTGGGCTTAGCCTACCCCTGTGGCGTCCGCGTCATACAGGAGCTAGTTTGAGTCCTGGCTGCTCCTCTTCCAATCCAGCTCTCTGCTGTGGCCTGCGAAAGCAGTAGAAGATGGCCCAAGTCCTTGGGCCCCTGAACCTGCATGGGAAACCTGGAAGAAAGTCCTGGCTCCTGGTTTCAGATTGGCCCAGCTCTAGCTATTGCGGCCATCTGGGAGTGAACCAGCAGATAGAAGACCTTTCTATCTGTCTCTCCTTCTCTCTGCAATTCTACCTCTCAAATAAATAAATAAATAAAATCTTAAAAAAAAAAAAAAAAAGCCAAAGGTCTAGATCATAGCCACCTCCTCCTCGCGGAGCCAGCCACGACCCACACCACTCACAACAGTTCCCGTGCAGAAGGCCTACAGGAATGTGCTGAGCTGAAGTTACTCAGTGACCAGACGAGTGGATACACAGTGAAGCCAGGAGCACAGCAGCTGTAACACACCCAGTATATTTAACATGCGGAGGGCTCCTCACTGGGCTGGAGTCCTAACTGCACTTGAGAGTTGAAATCATCCCATTTTATTCACTTCTTTGTTGTCCGGCACCCGGACAACTTTGCTCAGGGATATATCCTGGCATCTGTAGCTTGGGACATAAAAGATACTAAGTACATTTTCAGGTACTTCCAGGACTTCATAGGAAAATGAACATAAGAGATAAGCTGAAAAAAAAATTTTAAGTCATATATAGCTTTTTCATAGTAAATATTTCCCGTGAACTTTTTTGAGACCCCTCTCTATTTGTTAAGTTAATAAACAGAGTATCGAATATTTTATATCATTAATTCAAAATCTAGAATCATTTCTTGATTTATCCTTTTAAAAGGATTTGTCAGAAGAGTATTTATAGAGTGAACATAGCTTTTGGGGATGGCAACCACAGGCACTGGAATTCAGCATCCTGTGAGAAGGAACACAACAGAGTATCAAAAGCCTGATTTTAAAAAGGCTAACTTCAAGAGCATAGCATTTATCAGGAAATCTTTGCTCAGAAAAAAAAAAAAAAAGACTACAACCACAAACTTCCTTTAGACAGACACTCTTGACGGTTCATTGGAACGTTTGATGAGTCCCCCCCACCCATGCCAACTAATGCCGTGCCAAGTGCTAGGAAATTCAAAGGGAGTAAGATCCAAGGCCCCCAAGGGCACACACGTAAAGAAACAAGTGACAGAAAGGACAGCATGGTTCAAAAAGGACAGCATGGTTCAAAGCTGACGCTGGCATGAAAGCAGGAAACGGACAGCGCCACATGGAAAGGCTGGAGGTATTCCTAACGCCCATTGATGCCAGGCTTTGCGCAATAAAAGGCACTTTCATGAATTTATTTGATTTGACTCTCACCACTATCATGCGAAATCGATGGGGCAGGTGTGGTCCAGGAAAGGAAACCTCACAGTCGGGCTCTCACATGGCCCACCCAAAGGAAGGCCTGCCCAGGTCTTCCAACTGCAAACCAGAGCCGTACAGAGGCAAACGGGGCTGAATCAAGACTAAAAACCAGGCCAGGAGTTTAAAAGAAATAAAGCTTCTCTTTGGGGAAGAGCAGCAAAGCTGGAGGAGAAATAAAGAAAAAAAAAAGGCCCAGACAAGAAACTCAGGGGAGGGAGTGACACCAGGCCCCTCCCCACATCTGCAGGAAGACAGTGACTGGAAGAGGGAGGACAGGCCCACCTCAGAGCCCAGACTGGAAAACACCTCTGGGGTGATTTTCAGCATCTGGCCGACAAGCTAGCAGGTCACCTTACGGCCATCACACAACTCAGTGCACCAACCACAAGGAAGCGAACGGCAGATAGCCTTGCAAAGCTAGGGATCCTTTCCGGATTTCTAAAGACCACTTCACTCATTCTCCTCTCCTTCACCACCAATCAGTTTTCCGTTTCATTATTCTCCTATTATCTCCCAGGGATAATCTAGATACCACACCAAAACACTCTCTCCCACTTCTGTGCCCAGCTAAACCCCTTGTTGACAATCATTCCTCCAGTCTAGCTGACGGGCAACAGCAAAGGCTGAGGGCAAAACCTCTGAGGCGGACGGTGTTCAAGTGCAGGAGCTACAGAACCGTGGGCAAGTTATTTAAATACTCTAGCCCTCGACAAACGGGGCAGACAGCAGTTCCCGCATCACAGGACGGCTGTGGTGACACAAAAAGCCTATGCAAAGTGCTTAGGAGAGTGTCAGCTGGCATTCAGTAAGTGTCAGTTGCTTCATAATTCATGAAGCATCACTAACCTGGAACAGGGTATGTTCTAAGTACTCAGCTGTTCGGCAATGTCGGTGTACGAACAGCACAGGATGTGGCTACACAAACCTGGATGGAGTAGCCTACCACCACCCAGGCTACGCGGTACATAGCGTTGCAGATGTAGTCCATCACCATGCGGCACATGACTGACAGAGACCATCTCACCAGGAAGGAATAACGCAAACCCACGCACCAAGAAGCCATAAAATTCAGTGACTCAGAAACTCACATACTTAATGAACATGAGTACTTTATTAAGTAGCACTTAATCCCAACACAGCAGTAAGCATTCCATAGAAACACACCCATGAAACCAGTGGGATCATCCCTCACATATGATCCTGCTCAATGACAATTCTCCTGCTGTTTCATCAGGGAGGTCATAGCACTGCCTCACAGCCAGCCCTCCACCCCTGCCCTGAGCTAGCAGCTAACCCAGCCCTGAAGACACACATGTACAGTTTTTACTCACATTCCTTAGATAATGATATTGAAGACCTGATGATCAAGATCATCAGACATGGTGATGGGGAAACTGGATAAGGAAGAATTGAGGCAAACTTGACAACTTGATAAAATGGTAATCCAGGAACACTAGCGGAGAACAAGGAAAACAATGACGTGTAAACAGATTTAAGACAGTAAATGTAGACAAAGATGAAATGCATCATTGCTTATTACGGGCCAATAGGATTCTGGTGGTTCCATATTTAACAACAGCCTAGCCCTGCCCCCTTTTCCTCTCGTAGTAGTCATAAAGACGCCATAACTCATGTGTCCTCCCCACCACACCTTTGGAAGGTACCCACCCACACTGATTTGGGCTCCTCTCCTGACTGTCACGGTAGTGGCTCAGGAAACTCCAGGTTGCTTCTGGTTCAAGGGAAGTGAGGAGACGCCTGGAGCAGAGCTAGGCCCAACCCAACAGTCCTGAGCCCACCCAGGACAGCCCACAGTCAAAAGCAGAATTGCCGCGGCAACGCAGACCCAGCTCAGCAAGGGAAGGAGATGCTTGCTGCTGCAGGCCTGAGGCCCGGATGCTTTGTCACCAGCATTACTGTGGAAAGGTTGGTACAGAAGAGGAAGCAGCACGAGACAGCTTCGCGAGCAGTGACGGGGACCAGCAGGCCTATGAAGTGGTATCTGCAAGTGGAGCACACGGTCACCTCCATGAAGGAAGGAAAGGCTGAGAAGACGGTCCTAGTAGCGGAGGCTGCCCACCAGTGCAAGCTTCCTGCCAAAGGTGACCCACGTGAGTCACAGTGAAGACCAGCACTGGTTTCCTAACACTAGTCAGTACGGTTCAGCACCTCTACCTGTAACCTCAGGTAAAGGACCAGGGCTGACCCGGGAGCAGCAGCAAAATCTATACAAATCTTTCCAGACCCAGCAAGGAATCAGATCATAATTCAGGAAGTGTACACGGGGGCAACTGTGACTGAATGGCCAATCAACATTTTATCAGCATGGTTCCTACTAAAGGAAATCTCACATCTGAAAAATCCCTGTTAAATACCAATACATAATCTTTGTGTGGAAGGAAACACTCATTTACACAGCAGAAAACTTAAACCCACCAGGTGCCCTCGGGGCCTGAGATCTAGATCTGGTCGAAGGTGAGGCAGGAGAAGCCTGGGAGAAAAGGATGCAACAGGAGCCAGAAGAAGGCACGGAGTCCCTCCAGCCCCTCCGGCTAAGCCCACCCACTCTTGCCATCATGCCCCAGACCCACTGGTCTCAGATGAGCCTCCTGCTGATGTGCCCCAGTCTTCCTCACCAGACTTTGGGCAGAGAGTGCTGGGTGTCCATGCACCCTAGGCACAGGTGCAGAACAAATGCATGTGGAATAAACCTATCAATCAGCAGAATGTAAATATGTGAAGAGACTTGAAAAGAAACCCCTTGCTATGAATGAAAAGAGCATCGCTCAAGATCACAGCAAATAATAAAATGATATTTTACAAAACAAGTCAGGGTGGGGCCGGCGCTGTGGCGCAGCAGGTTAACACCCTGGCCTGAAGCACCAGCATCCCATATGGGTGCCAGTTCTAGTCCCGGCTGCTCCTCTTCCCATCCAGCTCTCTGCTGTGGCCTGGGAAAGCAGTAGAAGATGGCCCAAGTCCTTGGGCCCCTGCACCCATGTGAGAAACCCAGAAAAAGCTCCTGGCTCCTGGCTTCGGATCAACACAGCTCCAGCAGTTGCAGCTATCTGGGAAGTGAACCAGTATATGGAGGACCTTTCTCTCTGTCTCTACCTCTCTCTGTAACTCTTTCAAATAAATAAAAATAAAACAAAAAAAAATCAGGGTAAAACTACTTTGAAAAATGGACAAAAAAAAGATTCCTCCAAATCAGAAGAAAGGGTTTGGGCTACTACCCAGGATACTGATGATAATTTTTTTCAAAGATTTATTTTATGGATCTGAAAGGCAGAATTACAGAGAGAAAGAGGGAGAGAGGGAGAGACAGAGAGATCTTCCATTTGCTGGTTTATTCTCCAAATGACCACAATGGCCCGGACTGGGCCAGGCCGAAGCCAGGAGCTTCTTCCAGGTCTCCCACGTGGGTGCAGGGGCCCAAGCACTTGGGCCATCCTCTGCTGCTTTCCCAGGCCATATGCAGAGAGCTGGATCAGCAGTGGAGCAGCCAGGACTCGAACCTATGCAGCTTAGCCTGTTATACCACAATGCCAAATTCAGATGGGAAACTAATAAAACCAGGAAACAAGCCATAGAAATTCAATCTACTGCTATTAACTTCTATAAAACAGTAATGTTTCTAATATAATGACAGCATAAACGTATGTCCACTCTGGAAACTATAACAGTATTCATTTTACTAAATTATCTAAAACTTATATACCATCTATTATATCTCTATGTCATGGTAAGTAAGAAAAATAAATGAAAGAAATATCCTACTTGGGGTAAAGCTATTATGCTTGTGAATATATATTTTAAAGTGAATTTTTATTAGTTTAAATATATGTTAGCTTTTACTTTTGAGCAATTTATTTTCTACAAAACAGCAAGAAATTACCACCATCATGTTAATTTATACACATGTACTTTTTATCCCTGCTATGTCTAAAATTTAAGGTATAACTATTACACTAGTAAGTATTGCCAATATTGCACTTTTTAAAAAATACAATGTCCTAGGGCCCACAATTCCCTCTGTTTCTCAATTAAAGTGGACGGAATCATGGGGCCGGCATTGTGGCCTCACAGCTTGAGCACTGCCTGCAATGCTGGTGTGGAATTCTTCCTGCAGTTATCCAGGGGGTGCAGTCCTGACCCCTCCCTTAGCCCACCCCACCCCGCCAAAGCGATGGGAGGTCCTCCACCTACTGCTCACAGGCACACATTCCCTCTCCCAGAGACCTCTCCTGCAGATGCCAGGGTCTGGCAGGCTGTCTGTCTCTCCACCAGCCACACTATCTTCATTCTTGGTGATTTCAACATTCAGAGAGGATGCCTGACTTCCTCGTCTGTAATGAGGCTGCTCTGCACCCACCTCCACCACCCATGACCCAGTGAGATCCTAGCCTCCAGTCATTATTCATCTTCTCCATACCTCCCCAGTCTCATCTTCAAGCAATGCACTCTCCGACTGCCTGCTACTTTCCTATCTTTCCTGCCTACTCCTTCTGGAACCCGAACACCAGCAACTCTTCAACCCTTCCGGGTCCTTGAATTCAATAGCACCACCATCTTGTCACTGCCCATGATACCCCTTCAAGCCGTCACTTCTTGTCTTCTCCATTGAGTCTCTACCCTTTTTAATCAGCCCTTTTGTTCTCCCTCGAGCCTCCTGCTCTTTTCCCCCTCCACATATTCACTCAATCAATTCCCAGACTCAGTTTTAATCTTGACTCAAAGCACAGGCCATGTGGAGGACACAAAATATTTTTTTATTGTGCATTAAATAGGTAATGCATGTGAAAGAGCAAGCTTTGCATGTATGTAATTTACAGTGTGTAATAACAGAACACACTTTTAATTCCACCACCCAACCAAAGCTTCGGTCCCAGTCAGGCCTCTTTGCCCTCGCTGCTCTAAGGAGGGCTGTTAACCCAATGGCCAATTCTCAGTTCTCTTCAGGACCAACGGCTGATACATACAGACTCGGTGGCCAACCACCCCCAGCCCGGCCCACAGGAGGAAAAGGACTCCCGAACTCTGGCTGAATCCTTTTGAAAGAGTGTTGGGTCCTAACCCGCGCATTCCTCTTTGCAGGAAATGAATCCATCTCACCCTTTAGCTTCATGGATAGCTTCTGCTTGCTACATCCTTTTCAGTCAGCTTGAACTTACTAGTTATACTACTTTCTCTCTAAAAGTATACTCAAAATGTATTATAAGTGACAATTTGTTTCCATAGGCATTCTCCATCACAGGTGAAACTAAAGAGTAAGCAGGGAAAGGCACAGATACTGACCTCACCCACCTGCCACACAGACCCTTACTCTTCTTAACAGAGCCTCGCCCCCACCCATTTCTCATTTGTTTAGAGACCATCCTCCACAGAGCTGCGTCCCTCTGGGAGGTCAGCCTGTCCCCAGTCTCTGGGAGTGGGACCTGCTGCTGTTGAGACAAGTATGCTGGCAACAGGGCCCCTGCCGGTGACTTCCATGGTCAAGCCTGCGACCCAAGGCTGGCCAGCAGGAACCAGCAGGAAGTCTGATGGAGATATGTGGGGAAGATTCTTAGACAAACTCAAGAAGAAGTGTCCTTTTGTTTCCTGCCTTGGTTGCGGGCATTCCGCCACCTTGAAGACAAACTTGCCACACCTAAGATAGCAAAGCAGACTGCAGAAAGAGCCTAGACCAACAATAGCCTGAACTGCTGAGTTAGCTAACTCTGGGGCTGCCCTGCCTTGGGAGTTCTAGTCATGGTGAAGTAGGCAGGCATACAGGCTAAAATTGATTAGATTTGTGAACTGGAAGACCATGCCTTCACCACACCCCTGTGTGACCTCATGCCCCTACCTGATGCCTTCGCCACGCCCCTGTGTGGCCTCATTCCCCTACCTGGCCACACCTGAGTGCCCACCAACCAATCAGGTTAATTAACCACTCCCCTTTGGAAGTGGGTTAAAAGCCGGGACACAGTGTGGCCCGGCCCGCTCTTATTCCCTGGCCTCTTGTCAGGAGGGGGCTTGCTGTAGCCCCGCACCTCGAGGGCGCGTGGCCTTTGGGCCATGTGCTCTAGGCTTCCTGGCCCAGATACAGGCCTGGATGCTCTTCCACGTGGCTGGTTCCTGGTGCTTGGTATGAACCCCTGTTTACCTCTCTCTCTTAAATAAAGCTCTCACTCTCCTATGCATCTTTCCCACTAAATAAAAGCCTAAAACGTACCATGCTGCCTCATTTATCTGTGCCGGTATTTAGAATTCTTCTCTAAATATTAGGCAAGAACCCTCTTGGGCTTATTAATATCGGGGATTTAGTAATAAGCCTGTGGTGAAATCGTAAGGCACCCCAAATTCCAGTAACACATGTGGCACCCTGGATAGCATTTCTAGGGAACTTTAAGGGGCCACATTTCAGTGTAGATTTTAGGGGGTCTTTTCCGATTTCAATGGGGCCAGGGGGTGGGGATGTGGGGGGAATGACTCCTTGACATTTGTTTATATTAAGAGTTACCTGGGACCAAAAATATCCTTGCAGATGGATAGCTGAAATAAAAGCTGGCAGGAGCAACAGGAAACAAACACAGTGCCAACTGACAAGGTCATAGAAAGTTATGTTCACCCCAGTTCATGTCCCCAGGTGTCTCATTTTCATGTCTTGATACCTAAAAGATAAACCACACATAGACTGTAGAATTCTTAGAAAGATGTTAACACTCTGTTATCCAGGAAGAGTCCACGTGTGTAAGTTATCTTGTAAAAGATGTGCTCCGAATACTTAGTGTTAAAGTTTCAAAAAGTCAAGCTATTTTTTATTTTAAACATTTTTGATATGTATCTCTCAAATGCAGGATTCCAAAAACTTTGTTTTTAACAATATCAAGTACTATATGACACATTAGATTCAGCAGGGAAATAAAATGTTAAAATCAAATGTGTTTTATATATATTTTAGCATATTTGTTCCTTTCATCAGACTATTTTAAGTCAATACCTGCTTGTTTTTACTTTTCTTTTCTTTTCTTTTTTTTTTTTTTTTTTTTTTTTTTTGACAGGCAGAGTTAGACAGTGAGAAAGAGAGAGAGAGAGAAAGGTCTTCCTTTTTCCATTGGTTCACCCCCCAAATGGCTGCCGCGGCCGGCATGCTGTGCCGATCCAAAGCCAGGAGCCAGGTGCCTCCTCCTGGTCTCCCATGCAGGTGCAGGGCCCAAGCACCTGGGCCACCCTCCACTGCACTCCTGGGCCACAGCAGAGAGCTGGACTGGAAGAGGAGCAACCGGGACAGAATCCGGAGCCCCACCTGGGACTAGAACCCGGGGTGCCAGCGCTGCAGGTGGAGGATTAGCCTAGTGAGCCGCGGCGCCAGCCTGTTTTTACTTTTCTTGATCTAAATTGGAGCTAGCCTATATTATAGTCAAAACCCCACACTAGAGAAAAAAAAAAAATCAGAGAAATGAAACAACTAAAGCAGGAGCTAAATGGTAGCTTCTACCCCTGTATTCCCAACAACTAAGGATGCAGGGAAAGCTATCGGAAGTGGAGCAGCCAGGACTCGAACCGGCATTCATGGGATGATGGCACTGCAGGCGGTGCTTTACCCACTATGCCACAATGCCAGCCCAATAAATCTTAAAAGACTCAAGTTTGGCCATTCCCAAAGTGTTCTCTTTGCCTCCAGAAAATCATCATCCCACCCTGGCCCTGTCTCCAGCCTCAAATACTGTCACTTCTGCTGTACTTTCTACACAGGAAGCCAGAGGCCCTTCTCCTGGTCACCGGGAGCCTCTGACCAGGCACACATCTGCTGACAGCATGTGATGATCTGAGACTCACAATCTGAAGCATATGTGGTAATAATTTGCTGTGTGATTACAGCGGAACATGACACAGCCAGTAAAGTATCATGTTAGTCTGCCCAGGGCTTGTCAAGTCATGGTGTTATACCATGCATAATGACTATTCATCTAAAACTGTGTGTGTGTGTGTGTGTGTGTGTGAGAAAGAGAGAGACAGAGAGAGAGAACACAGAAGCAAGAGCAAGTACAGAAAGCATGTTGATCAAAATTTTAATGTTTATCCAAGAACTGCAGAAATCTGAGAAACATTTTTATACTTAAATTATTTTTTGCTTATCCATTGTATCCAAAGTTTTATAATGAGAATATAAAATCTATTACTAGAAAAAACTACAAATCGAACTTTTTAGGGGTATAAAAATCTTCCAGGGTATTTTGGAGACTTTTTTCAATCTGAATAATTTAACACAAAAAGAACAATTCAACAGTCATAACAACAGACCATACTTCTTTCCAAACCCATCTTATCTTTGTCCATTCTAAAATGTTTCTAAACACAGGGAATAATTAAAAATTTTCCTCTGTCCAACATCTTAATTTTTTCCTGTAATAGCCCATACATTGCACATAATGCCTTGAATGATCTAATTGTCTAAAGTTTTGCTGCCTTCAGGAAAAGCTATGTTTCTGTAGGACATCATTCACTGTAAAGTATAGAAAAATAACAGCACTAAGCCAGAAGAAACCATCTGTCCAGCCACTCAGTAGATCGGATTGAGTAGGAAGAAGCAAGA